>NC_083433.1:15169429-15538179 GCF_020745735.1 Hemiscyllium ocellatum
TTATCAAGAAGATAATGTCAACAGAAATGATGGAGATTGGGAGCTGGGAAGAAGCTGTCAATTCTGAGCTCTTCTGCAGGTTTCTACCTACCACTGGGCTTGTCTGGGGAATGTGTTTACAGATCAACAAAGGCAAGTTCCCTTATTCTGTCTTTCAGTATGTAATTTTAATAGAATTGTTCATAGGATGCGGATGTTGCTGGCTAGGGATTTGTTGTCCATCCCAAGGTGTCCAAAGGCCAGTTAAGAGTCAACCACACTGCTGTGCATTTGGAGTCGTATGTCAGCCAGACCAGGTTAGTCAAATAACTCCATGAAGGTCAATATCCCATCACCAAGTCACCTTTTATTTCCGCCTGGAGAGTCTTTGGCACTGTTCCAGCTCCCTCAGAGCCAGCTGAACAGAACCCATGACACTCCAGTTTCTGTCAGCCAGGGCTCCCTGATTGGACCAGGTTAGCAGCCACAATCAGGGAACTCATATCCTATGAGGTCCACCTGGCTGACCTCATTACAATCGCTGCAGTAAGGTTGGAAGATTTCCTTCCCTAAAGGGCATTAATGAATCAGAAGGGTTTTTGCGACAATCAACAACATGAGGTTATCTGTTCTGCCATTTTTGTTTTGAATTCACATTTCACCATCTGCCATGATGAGATTTGAACACTCACCGCCAGAGCATTGTCCTAGGCTTCTGGACGTCTAGCCCGGAGATATTACCATGACACCACCACCACCCTTCCCTTGTATGAAACATATGGCAATTTCTCCTCTGGGTTAGGGGTTCAGGAACCACAGCGGGGCCTTGAGTATATGTTCCAGCCTGTTGCTGCCAGTGCAGTGTTGATGGAGGGCTACACTGCCAGAAATATTGCTCTTTTGGATGAGAATCTAGACCATAAGACCATAAGATATAGGAGTGGAAGAAAGGCCATTCGGCCCATCGAGTCCACTTCACCATTTAATAATGGCTGATGGCTATTTCAATTCCACTTACCCACACTTTCTCTGTAGCCCTTAAGTCCATGTGAGAGCAAGAATTTATCAATCTCTGCCTGGAAGACATTTAATGTCCCAGCCTCCACTGGGCTCCATGGCAATGAATTCCACAGGCCCACCACTCTCTGGCTGAAGAAATATCTCCTCATTTCCATTCTAAATTGACCCCCTCTAATTCTAAGGCTGTGCCCATGGATTCTAGTCTCCCCGCCTAACAGAAACAACTTCCCAGCATCCACTCTTTCTAAGCCATGTTGTAAGTTTATATTAGATCTCCCCTCAATCTTCTAAACTCTAATGAATACAATCCCAGAATCCTCAGCTGTTCATTGTATGTTAGGCCTACCATTCCAGGGATCATCTGTATGAATCTCCGCTGAACACACTCCAGTGCCAATATGTCCTTCCTGAGGTGGGGGACCCAAAATTGGACATAGTATTCTAACTGCGGCCTAACTGGTGCTTTATAAAGTCTCAGAAGCACATCGCTGCTTTTATATTCCAACTCCCTTGAGATAAATGACAGCATTACATTTGCTTTCTTAATCACGGACTTAACCTGGAAGTTAACCTTTAGAGAATCCTGGACTAGCACTCCCAGATCAAGGCTCCATTCATTGATTTTGATATGGTCTATTGTAGTCACATGTACCTAAGCACAGTGAAAACTTTTGTCTCAGAAGGATGTTGAAATAACAGCATAGAGGCTGTGTCCAGTCACCTAGTCACCCTTTACTGACTAGTGCACTGCATTGACTGTGGCCAGCCAGCTAGGAGTCAGTCTTCAACTGAGGAGATTCTAATCACTTGGTTATATATATTTTTCTCTTTTTTTCACAATAAGGTTGTGGCTAGCCAATTTAACAAGAATTCTCAACAAAGGAGAGTCAAATCTCCTCGTTATAAATATTTTTTGCAATCCCTGTGCATATTGTCAGGTCTCCGGTTTTGTTTTACTTCTTTTTGAGAAGATTCCAATCTCCTGGTTTTTTTAAAATCTTTTTTTTAGCCAGCTCAGAGTCAGTCCTCAACGGAGAAGATTCTAATCTCCTTGCAATCCCTGTGTATGTTATGGAGGTCTCCCGGTTTTATATATATATGCTGGCCAATGTCTCCTCTAAGTGAGAGACAATTTCATCCAGGGGATGAAGTTTGATGCTGGAATTATGGGAATAGCTGTGTGTGGGTATGAGGTGAGGTTGACGTGAGGTCAGTTCCCGTCACTTGCAATGTTTGAGTGGGCGATACAGTCCAGAAAAAACCTGTGGATCACCTGAAAGCTAAAACATTGCAAATGGGACAGGAACAAAACAGACCTGGCCCCTCAGAACAGCCCAAAGGCCCACCAGGAACCCCCTCCAAATTGTGTTGAGGAAAACGCCAAGGCTAAGATAGATGCAGTCTTGATGCATTTGCCACCGGATGAAGAGGAGGGGACTCTCCCAAGATGTTCCAAATGCAAATGACAGGCCACAGTTCGGTACCCACTGCTTGTGTCTGAGTCCGTGTGCTCATGGACAGAACAAAAGGCTAACCACTTTCTGGTCCCAGGAGCGCCCCCAGATGCAGAGACCATTGCTAGGATTGCATTCAGTCACCAGTGAGGATTCTCAGTGGATGAGGAGGTAAGTGGAGGTGTGTTCTGACTGGGACCAAACTAGGAAGCTTGATCAAGGGGGTTGAAGGTGATGGGTCAGGAGGTGGAGGACTTGGTGCACAGGCTGAGGAGAAGGGAAAACCCAGGGATAGGGTAGTCTCCTGATTATAATTTTATTAAACAATTCACAGTTTACAAAACAGTTAACATTAACAGCTATGTACAACAGCAATTTTACAAGGGAGAGGAGCAGCAAAGCCAGGCCCCACACCCCACTGTTCAACCTGTTTACAGGGAAGTGAGGAACCTCAAATCCCAGTTTCAATCATTACAAAACAGTAACAATGACATTTGTACATACAAGACAGTCCAATTACATAAGGAACAGTGCATACAATACAGACCCCCAGAAACCCAGCAAGTACCCTGTCCCTCCCACCTTCTAGTCACTCTAAGGCAGTCTGTCCCAACACACCTTCCAGCTTGCGGTCCACCCTATTCCCCTTCCAGTTCTCTGTCCGTCCTGACCCACCTTTCAGTCTCCTAGTTATATTTTTTTTCAGAATGTCTGACACACCTGTTCTTTGTTTTCTCTTCCCCCTTCCCTGCTGCCTAGCTGCGGTGCCCTTCACCTCAAAGGGCAATGCTGTGTGATCAAACAGTGAAGGGGAGGGCAGGGACTAAATCAAAATAGAGTTGGAGGAGGAAATAATTCACTCCACTCCCTGCGGCGCCCACCTCTCCCTGAACAACTACAGGGTGTTGGTGGACACCGCGTGCTCCTTCTCCAAGGACACCCGGGCTCTAACGTAACCGCGGGGGTGGGTGGGGTGGGGAGTCTCCTGGTTACATTTTTTTTATGTCCACCACCAGGAAGACAGGAAAACACCCGAGTGGTCAGTGACAAACTGTACCCTTCACCTCAAAGGGCAATGCTGTGTGATCAAATAGTGAAGGGGGAGGGGGAGCACTCCTCTTTATTTTATTTTTTTTTAAAGGGCAATGCTGTGTGATCAGTCACTCACTTTTTTTTCCTTCTTTTTCTCCAAGTGGCCAGTGACAGTAACCCCTGTTTGTCTTTTTTATTTTTTAAAATTTTTTTTCTTAACCCCCACACTCCCGCCTAACTGCGGTAGTGCTTATTTTTCCCCCAGCACCCCTGTTGTGTGTGTGCAGGTGTGAGACACAATGAGAGACATAAAGTGCATGAATCTTTATTCAACTTCCATCACCAGGAAAATAGGAAAACACCTGGGTGGCCAGTGACAAGCAGTGCCCTTCATATCAAAGGGCACCTGACCCTATGTGAAGACCATAACAGAATTACTTACCAGGCCATTACAACCACGAGGCATGGTAAAGTGGTACACCAATTTATAGCCACACTATGCCAACTACTTACCAGGACAAATGACCCCATACCCACAACATGGAGAAAGTGAGAGCTGCAGATGCTGGAGATCAGAGTCGAGAGTGTGGTGCTGGAAAAGCACAGCAGGTCAGGTAACATCCGAGGAGCAGGAGAGTCGACGTTTCGGAAATAAGCCCTTCATCAGGAAAGGAATTGAAAAGTCAAAGCTTCACACAATCTCAGGCCATAAAGCACTGGTTCAAGAAATATCTTACACTTGAAACGCTGAAGTGCTCCTATCCTTGATATATTTGCCCTACTGGCCTGGACTGGTTGCTTTGATTAAATGAGCCATCGTGAATCTTTTGAGCTCGGTTGCCATGGCAGCAACTTCCTGCAAGAATGTAGAGATATTCCTGATGAAGGGCTAATACCTGGAACATCAATTCTTCTGTTCCTCGGATGCTGCCTGAACTGCTGTGCTTTTCCAGCAACACACCTTGACCCGTATCCACAACATGTAGGATATTGGTTTGCTTTTCCAAAATCCCACGTAACAACTGCAATAAGCATTATATCGGACGAACAAATAGCAAACTAGCCATCGAACCTAACAAACACCAACTGGCAACTAAATGACATGATCCACTCTCCCTCATCTCCCCACACACAGACCAACAGGGCCATGAATTTGATGATGACTTTAGGACAAGCCAACCAGAGACACACCAGAGAGTTCTTAGAAGCCTGGTCTTCAACCAAAGAGCCCAGCAATCAACACATAGAGATAGCGCCAGTGTACAGAGAAGACCTGGAAGTGATACTTACCTCAACAGACCGGAAGCACATAAAAACCAAGCAGGACACAACAACAGCACTTCATTGAAGTTGCACTGATGATGTTACCAGCACGGTAATGAAATGTCTGCATGATAACTCAGCAGCTCAGTGAGCTAACCAACTACCTCATCTACAACCCAAACTACAGATCTTCGCAAAAACTATAAGGGACTACAACAGTCCAAGATGGCAGCTCACCATCACCTTCTCAAGGATCATTAGGAATAGAGACTAAATGTTGGCATTGCCAATGACACTCAAAGTCCAAGAATGGACTTTTGAAAAGACTAATGTCTCGGAGAACTATCAGATCCTGAGGAACATCTGAATTTCATGCTAATGAAAAGCTCAGGACATAATGGATTCTATCCGACTGCAGAGAATTCTTGATGACCTTGTTTACCTCCACATTCTTGCAGGAAGTTGCTGCCATGGCAACCGAGCTCAAAAGATTCACGACGGCTCGTTTAATCAAAGCAACCTGTCCAAGCCAGTAGGACAAATATGTCAAGGATGGGAGCATTTCAACATTTCAAGTGTAAGATGTTTCTTGAATCAGTGCTTTATGGCCTGAGGTTGTGTGAAGCTTTGGCTTTTCAATTCCAATGTTTGTGTGATAGATGAGGATCTAGTTAGACTGTCAGTTCCTCACTGACAACTCAGCCTTCCAGGGAGAAGTAGCTTCAAGATATACATGTTCCTGACAAGTAACATCTGTGACAGCAGGTTCTGTCCACTTCTATTGATGAAGATCATTAGTTTGGCAAGTTTCTTAAAAACACTAGACAGCCACAGAATAAAGCACAACATTCCACTTCTGAGAAAATTGACCACAGCTCAAGTAAAGTGTGCACTGCTGCAATCTACATTATAGGAGGGGATGTGATAGCCCTGGAAAGGGTGCAGAGAAGATTTACCAGGATGCTGCCTTGCCTGGAGAGTTTTCATCATGAAAAGAGATTGGACAGACTGGGGCTGTTTTTCTTTGAACAGAGAAGACCTAGGGGGCATGTCTGAGACGTATTAAGTTATGAGGGGCAAAGACAGGATAGGTGAGAGGAAACTTCTCTCTTTGGTTCAGGGATCAATGATCAAGGGAAAGTGAGGACTGCAGATGCTGGAGTTCCTGATAAAGGGCTTATGCCTGAAATGTCGAATTTCCTGTTCCTTGGATGCTGCCTGACCTGCTGCGCTTTAACCAGCAACACATTTTCAGCTCTGATCTCCAGCATCTGCAGACCTCACTTTTTCCTGAAGAAGGGCTCATGCTTGAGACGTCGACTCTCCTGCTCCTTGGATGCGATTCCTGAAGAAGGGCTCATGCCCGAAACGTCGACTTTCCTGCTCCTTGGATGCTGCCTGACCTGATGTGCTTTTCCAGCAACACATTTTCAGCTCATCAATGATCAAGGGACATAGATTTAAGAGAAGTGGCAGGAGATTGAGAAGGGATGTGAGGAAAATTGTTGGGGTGGTATGGTGGCTCAGTGGCTAGCATTGCTGCCTCACAGCACCAGGGACCCAGGTTTGTATATTCTCCCCATGTCTGTGTGGATTTCTTCCCACAGGCCAGGTGGATTGCCATGCTAAATTGCCTCATAGTGTTCAGGGATGTGTAGGTTGGGTGCATTAGTCAGAGGTAAATGTAGAGTAATAAGGTCTGGCTGGGTTACTCTTTGGAGGGTTGGTGTGGACTTGTTGGGCTGAAGGGCCTGTTTCCACACTGTAGGGATTCTAAAAAAAAGAATTATTTTCTGATGGGGCTCTGAATCTTGCTGCCTGTAACAGTGGTACAGGCAGAAAGCCTCATAACATTGGAGAAATATTTAGATGTGCACATAAGATGCCAAGTGAGGATATGGGCCCAGTGCTGGAAATGGGGTGAGAGTAGTTAGGCAGTTGTTTTTGATTAGCCCAGACTCAAAGATTCAAATGGGCTTTTTCTGTGCTGTTGACCATGACTGAATGGCTCAACATTATTTCTGTAGCATTTGAAATTTAGAATAAATGAAGTTAAGAACATAGTTTAGGCCTAAACTCTCTGGAATTTCAAAGGATTAAAGGAGATCCAATTGAGATATATAAGATGCTAACAGGGATTGATAAAGTAGACATAGAGAGGATGCTTCCACATATGGGGAAAATCTTGAGAAAGAGCTCATAATTTTAGGAGAAGGGTGGCTGATTGAAAATAGAGATGAGGAGAAACTACTTTTCTCAATGGATGGTGAATCTGTGGAATTCACTCTTTCAAAGTGCGGTGGAGGCCAGGATTGGAAGCAAATTTAAGGAGAAGCTAGATAAATTTTTAATCAGCAATGGAAGGAGGTTTATTCGGAGTGGGCAATAGAATGGAGTTGCGATGAGATCAGCCATGATTGTGTTGAATGGTGGAACAAGCTCGAAGGGCTGAATGATCTGCTCCCTGTTCCTAGTTCTTATGTTGTTCCGTATTTGGTCCTTTGAGCCTTCACTGCCATTCAGGAAGTGAACAACATGCAAAATAGATCATGTGGCTTATCCATTCAATATGATCATGGCTAACATTAGGCTTCAACTCCAATTTCCTACCAACTGCCCTTAACCCTTCGTTTTCCAAAAAGGCCACAAATCTCTCTAACTCCGCCTTAAATATATCCAACAATAGAACATTCATAGTGTGTTAGGAAAAATAATTTCAAAGATTCACAACCCTTTATCTGAAGCAATACTTCCTCATCTTGGTCCTAACTGATTGTCCCCTTTACTGAGTCCCCCTATTTTAGATTCCTAAATGACCAAAAAAAGAACCCTCAGTCTCTAACCTGTCAACTCCCTTCAGAATTTTGTATTTCTCATGAGATCAGATTCAGTCCTCTCAACATCGGAGGGTTTAAACACAATTTATTCAGCCTCTCATTATAGGGCAACATATAGACCTTCATAGTAAACCTTCTTTCAGGATTTTTGCAAATCTTTTATCGCAACACCTACGTTCTCTCCATATCCAAAAACCTAACAATCTCTTTAAGAATATAAACGGTTCTGCCTCTACTAAAGCAAAAGTCCATAGTAGTGCCCGACTGCAGTACAGCAGGGGAAAAGGCCCTTTGGCCCCCCATGTCTGTGCTGATCATGAACCCATTGTGACCTAATCTTACCTGCCTGCACATGGTCCATATCTCTCTATTCTCTGCCGGTTCATGCATCTGTCTCTATGCTTCTTAGACATTGCTATCGTATCTGCTTCTATTGCCTGCCTGGCAGTGAACTCCAGGCATCTACCACCCTCTGTGAAAATAGCTTACCTCAGATATCTCCTTTAAACATTCCTCCTCACAGCTTAAACCTATGTCCCTAGTATGTAAAATTTCCACCCTGGAAAAAAGACTCTGATTGTCCACCCTATCCAATGCCTGTCATAATTTTATACACTTCTATCAGGTCGCCCTTCAGCCTCTGACGCTCTGGAGAAAACGATCCAAGTTTGTCCAACCTCTCCTTATAGCTAATAAACTCCAATCCAACCAGCATCCTGGTAAACCTCTTTTGCATCCTCTCCAAAGCCTCCACATCCTTCCTACATTGTAGCAATCAGAACTGCACACAATGCTCCAAGTGTGGCCTAATGGTTTTATGCAGGTGCAAGATGGCTTGCCAACTTTTATACTCAATACCCCAACCAATGAAGGTAGGCATGCCATATGCCTTCTTTACCACCTTATCACTTCTATTGCCATTTCCAGGGAGCTATGACCATGCACTGCAAGATCCCTCTGTATATCAATGCTCCTAATGGTCCTGCCTTTAACTGCATCCTTCCCTCTTGCATTTGACCTCCCAACATGCATCACCTCATGCTTGTCCGGATTAAACTCCATCTGTCATTTCTCAGCCCAACGTTCCAACTGATCCCGCCGTATCCTTTGCCACCCTTTCTCACTATCCACAACTCCACCAATTTTCATGTTGTCTGCAAACTTACCAATCAGACCACTGACATTTTCATCCTAATCATTTCTATGTGTTACAAACAACGGAGGACCCATCACTGATCCTTGAGGAACACCACTGGTCACAGACCTTCAGTTAGAAATGCACCTGTTTGTGTTTATGAACAAGTCAATTTTGTACCCAATTTGCCAACACACTATTCCATGTGACTTAATCTTCTAAAGCAGCCAACCATCCCGTATGGAGTGAGCTGACCTCTGGTCCGAAAGAATAAAAAACAATTTTCAGGAATTATGTTCTTCCTCACTCTAAGTGAGATCAGTGAAAGTTTTCAACATCTATATACAGAGTGGAACGGTTTGGAAAATGTAGATTAGATTAGATTACTTACAGTGTGGAAACAGGCCCTTCGGCCCAACAAGTCCACACCCACCCGCCGAAGCGCCACCCACCCATACCCCTACATTTACCCCTTACTTAACACTACGGGCAATTTAGCATGGCCAATTCACCTGACCCGCACATCTTTGTGACTGTGGGAGGAAACCGGAGCACCCGGAGGAAACCCACGCAGACACGGGGAGAACGTGCAAACTCCACACAGTCAGTCGCCTGAGGCGGGAATTGAACCCAGGTCCCTGGTGCTGTGAGGCAGCAGTGCTAACCACTGTGCCACCGTGCTGCCCACAGATGTTTAGCCTCTAAGGGTTACTTCCATACTGTAAGTAGAAAGCAGGTTTCAACTTTGCATGTAGTAAACTTACACAGTTCAGAGACTCATATCAGTAGGTCCCTGTATAAGCAGGGGACAGTGTCCATTCCAGAGAGAGACAGAGGTGTAGAGAGAGCGAGAGAGAGATACAGAGAAAATGAGAGAGAGAGACAGTGACATCTCAAACGTTATAAGTGACTTCAGGAAAGGCTGAAAACATCATCAAAGACACCTCCCACCCCGGCAATGCTCTCTTCCAACCTCTTCTGTCATTTAGAAGATACAGAAGCTTGAACACATGTGCCAACAGATTCAAGAACAGCTTCTTCTCCGCTGGAATTAGACTGCAGAATGGATTCTGTAATTCCAAATAATATTGATCTTGCTTTGTGCACCTCCTGTGCAGTTATAACCTTAGAAGCTTCACTCTGTCAAAATACTTTGTGTCCTTGTTTGCTATGATATCCCTGTACTGCTTGCAAAACAAAATGTTTCACTGTACTGAGGTACATGTGACAAAAATAGACCAAATCAAATCAGATGAGCCTCTGACCAATTCTGAATTACAAAGCCTGTCTTCATCTAAGGGTTTTTGATTATTAAATACTGAAGTGGTTTCCTCAACCCCTTGATGGCAAAGAAAAAACTTAGGACACACGCACACACGCACACACACACACAGATACATACACACACACACACACACACACAGATACACACACACACATACATACACACACACACACACACACACAGACAGAGATACATACACACACACACACACACACACACACACACACACACACACACACACACACACACACACACACCGTCAAAACCATTTGGCCCCATTCTCTAGGTTCCCAGCTAGACCCTTACTGTATATATGTATTGGATGTCTCCCTTCTCTCACCAGTGCCCAGCTCTCTGTCTTGCCCCATCCTATTTATCACAGATCCAAAGGTAACGTAAGCAATGTAGCTGCCCAGAACTGAAAGGAGGACAATGATTAATATCTTTCTGCAGAGAAAGGTTCCAAATAGCTTTTCTGTCATTACTTTGCATGACATCCCAATATAATATAGTGAACTCTTGTTAAGTGTATGTGATTGCTATACACTTATCTGTAATAAGCAGTTAAGATGAAGCTATAAAGTACAGTGCAGGATTAAATTGAATCCTGTTTGGAGTGCAGTTTTATATATTTCTAATAAAAATAGCCTGCTCTAAGTAGACAATCTACAAATGACAATTTATAATAGGAGGACAGTGATGTGGCTTACTCAGCTCTCCATATCTGGTAGATAAACAGAAAGAGATGCCTAGGCTTCCATGAGAAGGTGCAAAGGAACTACCTTAACCTTTGCAAACTATAATTTGGAAGCTGAGTAACTTGTCAAAATCGAGTGTCAAATTACCTCAGGTGAATCTAGTGGTAGGGCTCAGGGGAGTGTTGTTGAACAGACAGACCTAAGGGTTCAGGCCCATACTTTTGAAGGTTGCATCACAGATAGATAGGTGGTAAAGGATGCATTTAGCACACTTGCCTTCATTGAGTAAAGGAGTTGGGATGCTATGTTGAGGTGGTACAGGACATTGGTGAGACCACTTCTGGAGTATTGTGTCCAGTTCTGGTCACCCAGCTGTAATAAGGATGTTATTAAATTGGAGGGGGTGCAGAAAAAAGTTGCAAGGATGTTACCTGAACTGGAAGGTTTGAGTTATAAGGAGAGGTTAGATAGGCTGAGACATCTAGTACTGGAGCATAGGAGGATGAGGGGCGACTTTATAAAGGGTTATAAAATCGTGAAGAGTATAGATGAGATGAATAGCAAAGGTTTCTTTCCCCCTGCAATGGGTGAGGTCAAACTAGAGGGCATAGGTTTAAGGTGAGAGGGGAAAGGTTTAAAAGGGGACAGAGGGTCAACGTTTTCACACAGAGAGTGGTTCATATGACCTATAAGGTCACTCCTCACCCTCCTCTGCTCCAGTGAAAGAAGTCCCAGCCTATCTAGTCTCTCCTTATAACTCAAACCTTCCAGTCTGGATTACATCCTTACAAATACTCTCTATACCCCCCTTCAATTTAATAATATCCTTACTATAGGAGGGTGACCAGAACTGGAATGAACTGTTGGAGGAAGCAGGTGAAATTGCAACATTTGAAAGATGTTAGGACAGGTGCATGAATAGGAAAGGGTGAGGAGGATATGGGCCAAGTGTAAACAAGTGGGACTAGTTTATTTTGGGAAACTTGGTCGGCGGGGACATGTTGGATCAAAGGGTCTGTTTCTGTGCTGTATGATTCGATAACTCAATGTTCCCCAAAAGGTGATGTGTTGACTTTACTAAGAGCAGAGACAAAATAACTGCAGATGCTGGAATCCAAGGCAGACAGGCCGGAGGCTGGAAGAACACAGCAAGCCAGGCAGCATCAGGAGGCGCAGAAGTCGATGTTTCGGGTGTAACCCTTCCTCAGGACTGGGGGTGGGTGTCGGAGGGAAGCTGCAGATAAAGGGATGGGGTGGTGAAGTGGGGATTAGATTCCCTACAGTGCAGAAACAGGTCCTTCAGCCCAACAAGTCCACACCAACCCTCTGAAGAGTATCCTGCCTAGACCCATTCCCCCACTCCCTACTAATGTACCTGTCACTATGGGCAATTTAGCATTGCCAATTCACCAGACCTGCACATCTTTTGGACTGTGGGAGGAAACCAGAGCACCCAGAGGAAACCCACACAAACGCAATGAGAATGTGCAAACTCACGCAGACAGTTGCCCAAGGCTGGAATCGAACCCGGGACCCTGGCACTGTGAGGGTGAAGGCAGGTAGTGGGTATGACCTGGTTGGTCAATGGGAGGAATGAATCGGGTTGGTGGTAGGGAGGAGTGGAAGGGAGGGGCTGCGAAGGGAGTCGGGAGATGAGGAGGGAGGTTATTAGAAATTGGAGAACTCAATGTTGGAGTCCTCCAGGCTGTAGGCTGCCCAGGTGGAAGATGAGATGTTGTTCCTCCAATTTGCGTTTAGGTTCATGGCAATGGTGGAGGCCAAGGATGATCGCACCGGAAAGGGAGAGAGAAGGGGAATTGAAATGGGCGGTGACTCGGAGATCTGGTTGGCCCTGGCAGAGGCTCAGCAAACCATTCGCTGAGTTTACGTTCAGTCTCCCCGATGTAGAGAAGGCCACGTCGGGAGCACCTGATGCAGTAAACTAGGTTGGAGGAGAGGCAGGTGAACCTCTGTCTCACCTGGAAGGGCTGTTTGGGGCCCTGGATGGAGGGGAGGGGGCTGGTGTATTGGCAGGTTTTGCATCTTTTCCGGTTGTGGGGAAGGTCCCCGGTGGTTCAGCAGGATTGGTGGGGAGAGTGGCACAAACCAAGGACTGTCAAAAGGAACAGTCCTTGTGGAAGGCAGAGAGGGGTGAGGAGGGGAAGATGTTCTTGGTGGTGGGGTCTAGTTGAAGTTAGTGGAAGTGTTTATGGATGATACCTTGGATGCGGAGACTGGTGGAGTGGAGGTGAGGACAAGGGGATCTCTGCCTGCATTGCGTTTGTAGGGGGCTTACAGTAATGGAACAGGGAATGGAGGTGGAGTGGTGGAGGTCTGCCTGGATGACAGCGGGAGGAACAGCACGTTGTTCAAAATAGGTGGACATCTGGGATAATTGGGAGCGGTATGTCTCCTTGTCTGAGCAGATGCGGCAATACGGAGAACGGGATAGAGTTCTTGCAGGATACTGGGTGGGAGGAGGTCAGGTTCTGGGAGTCTGTGGGTTTCTAGTAAACGTCCGTCTGGAGACTGTCACCAGAGATGGAAATGGAGAGGTCAAGAAAGGGGAGGGAGGTGTCCGAGATGGACCAAGTGAATTTGAGGGTGAGGTGGAAGTTGTGGGTGATGTCGATGTCCTGCTCCAGTTCAGCCTGGGTTCAGGCTTGTGTTCTCAGGGATAGTGCCCTTCAGGGATCAGCAGTCCCTTGGCTTCCCAGAGGAATGCAAGTGACTACTTAACTATTCCCACTGTGTACAGGAGGGGCAGGGGAAATCAGAACGAGGGGTGGAATCTTATAGGAGTCGGAGTGGTGTGGGCGATGATCAGATTTGTGGCAAAATCGGACGAGACGTTTGGTGAGGCCTATCTCATCATCGAAAGTACTTCACTCCATCTTTTAGACGTTATATTAATCAATCTGTTCAGAGATGTTATTAACATCTTTGGTCTATCTATGGGAGAGCCTGTATGTCCCTGGGAACTGCCAATCTGTCTATGGGAACTGCTAGTCTTGAAGTCATGCCTCCTGGCTTAGAGGTTGGACTCTACCACTGCGTCACAAATGTACTTTGCTCCATTTTTCATGCTTTTCACAAATGGTGTGATGAGGTTCTCAGTAGGTAGCAGTCACCTGCTAGTTAAAGATGACTATTACTTGGTCAGCACCTTGTTCATGGGCCAACTTTGCTTCATTCATGTTCAGCCTCTTGCCTTACCAAACAAGCTGGGCATCAAGACAATGCATAAAAGTAAAGAATTGTAGATGCTGCGAGTCTGAAACCCCACCTGAGAGTGCTGGAGACACTCAGCAGGTCTACCAGCATCTGCAAAAGAGCAAGAGAAGTGCAGAGTTAACGTTTCACGTTCAATGACCCTTCATCAGAAAGTGTTACAGCCATAGAGTCATCGGGATGTACCGCACGGAAACAGACCCTTCAGTCCAACTTGTCCATGTCAAACAGATATCCCAGCCCAATCCTGAATCATCTGCCAGCACCCATCCCATTTCCCTCCAAACCCTTCCTATTCATATACCCATCCAGATGCCTTTTAAGTGTTGCAATTGTACCCCCCTCCACCACTTCCTCTGGCAACTCATTCCATACACATACCACCCTCTGCGTGAAAAAGTTGCCCCTTAGGTGTATTTTTATATCTTTCCCCTCTCACCCTAAACCTATGCCCTCTAGTTCTGGACTCCCTGACCCCAGGGAAAAGACTTTGTCTATTTATCCTATCCATGTCTCTCATGATTTTATAAATCTCTATAAGGTCACCTCTCAGCCTCTGATGCTCCAGGGAAAACAGCCCCAGCCTGTTCAACTTCGATATCAAGAATTCTCAGTGTGGAAACCAGAGCAAGTACCTGATGAATTCAACGGAAAGCTCACTCCAACTCACCTACAGTGTGCCCATGACCAACGTCCAGCTCAGGGTACAATCTATACACCACTGACATTGACACCTGGTATGAGCCAAACCTTAATGATCAAATTGGCAACTCTCTGACATCCTGGCAACGCACTCTATGTTATGGACCAGACCAACGCCCTTCAAAATTTTCAGAAGATAGTCTAGACCCGAATTATTTCTTATTTAAAGGTAAATGTAAGGTGTTGCAATTCAATTAGTCAAACTACTGGATTTAAAGCAAAACACACTTTATTCATTCACTATCATTGAAATACAACAAATGAAAAAGGAATTAGAACAACCTAACTCTCCTGGAAAACTTAACAGAATGATAAATACAGTACTTATTATTAATTAACTGTTCCAATATAGTAACATCCCATATACGCAGGAGGCAAGTTCAGAAAATAGATTGTCTCACATGTAACTCCTGTAGCAGGCAGAGAACCCCCCCCAGCTTTTGGCTGTAACCGAGAGAGGGAAAACATAGCTTCCAAGACCCCAACAACAACTGCTGCTAAAAGCAACTAAAAATCCTGGTTCTGTGGGAAGTTGGTCCCACCCATTCAGGCTGCTTCTATTGTTGCAACTTTAAAAAAAAACCAAGGCCTCAAAAGCAGTTTATTCTTGTGGCTCTGACAGACTGCTCAGTGCCTCTGCCTTAAAAGCTCACTTCAAAAAGAAATCTGAACCAAATAAAGGCACTGTGCCATCACATAGAGTCACACAGCATGGAAATAGACCCAGATCCAACCAGCCCATGATGACCATAATCCCAAACTAAACTAGTCCCACCTGCCTGCTCCTGGCCCATATCCCTCCAAATCTTTCCTCATCATGTATCAATCCAAATGTCCCTTAAACACTGTAATTGTACACGCATCCACCACTTCCTCAGCAAGTTCATTGTCTTGAAAAGAGACTTGTATTGCAGGGCACTGTGATAACGAGCATTGACAATCTACAGCAAGGATACTTTGGGTGCATGAACAGGGACCGAGTTCGTGAACTCGACCAGGTTGCATCTCAGGCTCGCTCTCTTAGCCTTCACTCACTGAGCACACACCTTTATGCTCACATTACCCCTGCTACCCTTGCCCTGCCTTCCTGTGCCAGCTTAGTCACATGACCAGCGGGGGTGGAGGGACCCCGCACTGCAGAGGAGCCCGTTGGCCCCCGGGGTTTGGGTGGCGAACCCAGGAC
Source organism: Hemiscyllium ocellatum (assembly GCF_020745735.1). Lineage (NCBI taxonomy): Eukaryota > Metazoa > Chordata > Chondrichthyes > Orectolobiformes > Hemiscylliidae > Hemiscyllium > Hemiscyllium ocellatum. The sequence goes on from NC_083433.1 coordinate 15,185,249, forward strand.
GAGTGCGTCCTGATGGGCCAGACTTACCCAGGGTCTTCATGCCAGAAGCTCTCCATCTGCTTCAACCTCCAAGGGCAGGCAGGGTGGAGTTGGAGGGCACTGCCATCTCTGAGGCGTCTGAGTGGAGATGTCTTAGGGGTTGTGGTGTGGTTCCTCCTCTGAGAAAGGGGCATCTAGAGTGGGCACCAGGTTCCCTGTTTCCCCTCCCCCCAACACTGTCGTCAAGTCTTCAGGCCTGAGGACCAATGTCTGCAGGGATGGGGTGCAAGTGCATGCACCTCTCCAGCAGACCTTGAGGGTCCGGCATGGGGCTCTCCATGGGAGCTGCTGGTCTGTCCTTGGGAGCTGCTGGTCTGTCCCTGGGAGCTGCTGGTCTATGTATGGGAGTTGTTGGGCTGTCTATGGGAACTGCTGGTCTGTCAATGGGAGCTGCTGGTCTGTCTATGGGGGTCATCGGTCTGCCCTTGGGAGCTACTGGTCTGTCCCCGGGAGCTGCTGGTCTGTGTATGGGAGTTGCTGGTCTGTCTATGGGAGCTGGTGGTGTGTGTATGGGAGCTGCTAGTCTGTCCATGGGGGCTGCTGACTTGTGTATGACAGTTGCTGGTCTATCTATGGGAGCTGCTGGTCTGTGTTTGGGAGCTGCTGGCCCGTCTATGGAAGTTGCTGGCCTGCATATGGGAACTGCTGGTCTGTCTAAGGGGGCTGCTGGTCTGTCTATGGATGGCTTCTGATGTGTCTATGGGGCCTCCGGTCTGTCCTTGGGAGGTGCTAGTCTGCCTGTGGGAGTTTCTGGTGTGTCTATGGGGCTGCTGGTGTGTCTATGGGGCTGCTGGTCTGTCTCTGGGAGCTGTTGATCTGTTTTGTGACTGGTAGCAGCTGTTGTGTCCCATAGACCTGCCTGCTGGGCCGATGCCTCCCTGTGGATGTGGACGAAGTCGCTGATCGGCGACAGCATGGGGCCCTCTCCTGCCTGGGTCTGGGCGGGTGCCCGGTCTCTGGCTGCTCTCCGAGTGCCCACAACCTAGGTGCACATCCCCCTCAGACAGCGCAGAGCCATCACAGTAAGCTGCTCCCCAGCTTGTGGTCCCATACTCTCTGGGACTAACATTCCCCCTCGGGGACAGAGGGGTATCTGGGCTGGTAAGGGGGTGCAGGAGGCAGCTTTCCTCTTTGGCCTCGGTACTCTTATCCCCGGAGGTGGGTCACCATCGTGAAGCTGCTAGAGAGGGAGAGGAGATAGGGTTCGGGTTAGGATCTAATGGAGGACACAGCCAGTGAGGTTACAGTGGAATGTAAAGTAGCACTCACTCAGTTGATGGGACATGGCAATCTCTGCAGACATGGTCGTAGTCTTTGCAAGAGGCAGGAATCTCTTCTTGCAGGGGGTGGGGAGTCTTTGCCAGTCCTTTGGGAAGAGGACCACCCTCCTGACCAGGACCTTCAGAGAATCTTGTTGCTGTATTCCACTCCTCTTGACGCGTTCCCAATCCATCCTCGAGGGAGCAGTCGGAATGCCAGAGCTTGTCCAAGTGCACATGGCCTTCAGGTGCTGACCTTTTATTGGATATCCAGGGGGTCACTCCTGCACACAGCAAGATGGGGCAGCAGTCATATGTGAGGAAGAGAGGACTGCGAATGCTGGAGACCAGAGTGGAAGAGCGTGTTGCTGGGAAAGCACAGCTGGTGAAGCAGCATCCGAGGAGCAGGAGAGATGATGTTTTAATGTGGGGATTAACTCGAAACATCGACTCTCCTGCTCCTTAGATGCTGCATTTTTCCAGCACCACACTTTTTTGATAGTAGCCACATGTGAGGTAAACCACAGGTTTTGACTGTGAGTGACTTTGGTAAGATTATTTTGTAAAATTCTTTCACAGGCGATATTATTATTTTTGGGCCATCCCTAATTGTCCAGAGGGCAGTAAAGAGTCAACCATTTTGTTGTGGATTTGGAATCGCACGTCAGCCAGACAGGTCAAGATGGTAGTTTTCTTCCCTAAAGGACATGAGTGAACCAGATGGAATTTTCCTGATTCACAGTCAGCATTAGGCCCGTAGCTCTAGGTATTTATTGAATTCAAAATCCATCGCCAGTTGTGGCAGGACTTGAACACAGGTCACCAAGACCGGTATCTGGGTCTCTGGATCAACAATCCAGTGATAATATCACTAGGCCATTACCTCCCCTCAAAAACGTGGTGAGAACTCTGTAAGAACCCCGCTTGGAATTCCACATAACTCGGAATTAACCAAAGATTCAGCCCAAAGTGTTGATGACTAACATGACTGCTTTTAATAACGTAATGCTGACAGACCATGGAAAATTGTCTCCAAGCTAATCAGAGCATTTAATTTGTGCCAGACATTAGTCATTAATTTTATGACATTATGCCAACACCAGATGTTACAAAATCCATAAATAATCAATAATCTCACAGAAGCACGGGCGATATAACCTACTTGTTGTGTAGACTTCATACATAAAAATAGATGTAGAGATACACTTATAGATATGATATTTCTACATATCAATGGACTGATACTTAAACATGAAGTGTTGGGGGCAAATACAAAAGGATTAAATCATAAAATCAAAGGACAGTCCTCCTTGTCAGCACTTAGAGTGTGCTATATGGACTGCGTGAAGGTCCCAACTTCTCAACCTTGCTCCTCACCTGAGGCACAGTCACCCTCAGGTTAAACCAACACCAGTCCTCTCTCTCCCCCTCTCTCTTTCTCTGTCTCAGGACAAAGCAACCCGACAGTTGTCTGGGACTGTGGTGACTTTTACTTTATAGTATGCAGCATCCTCACTGGCACCTTCCTGAGGGCAATAAGAGATGGACACTGACATTGGCCTTACCACGCACCTTCCAAGAAAAGACATCTAAAATACATTGCATAGTTGTTATTAACCTTTCATTCACCGTCTCCCTGATACACACATGCAAACATACACACACACACACACACACACATACACACACACACACACACACATACACACACACATACACACACACACACACAAACGTGCACACATACAAGCACACACACATCAATTAACACACATGCGTACATACACACATGTAAACACACACATATGTAAACATACACACGCGTAAATATACACGCATGTAAACACACACATATATGTAAACAAACACACATGTAAACACACACGTAAATACACACACACATAATCACACACATGTAAACATACACACACACATGAACATTGGTCTTGCCATGCCCTTCTCAAGAAAAGATATCTAAAATAAATTGTCTGCATAGTTGCTATTGGCTTTTCATTCACAATCTCCCCAACACACATGCAAACATGTAAACACACACACACACATAAACATACACACACGTTAACAAACACTCACACATGTAAACACACACAAACACACACACACACACACACACACAGCAAATAGCGATCATTAAGTCGTTGGCATCTTGTTGGTTGTGGTTTTCTGGCATGGTGCCCAGTTGGACCATCTGAAGCCTTGCATGCTGTCTTGATGGGATAAACCCAGGTGTTTTGCCCAAGGCTGCTGCTTTTAGTATCGCCTGTGCTAAGGTGCAGATTGCCAAGAGATTGGAAGAGGAGGACGAGGGCATTATTTAGAAAATGATGAAAGGTAGATTTCTGACTTAATGGACAGATAATAAAACCTTGGGATTTTTCAGTAGACTGGAGTGTAAGTGATGGCTGATGGGCATTTGCAATGGTAGCAATAGGCCAAAATGTGACTATGTGTGCAGGGCATGATGAAACATATGGAGCCCGATAGAAGTTACTGTGGGAGATAAGGATGTGGGGGCGTGTTCATGGAATTTAACCATCCAGAAAGATTCTGCTACTTTAGCAGATCAGAGAAATATTCTTGTAATGATTTAACAGAGAAGTCATTCAAGTGTTGTGCTATGTGGAATGTGCGGGACTACTGGACCTAACTGTTCAACATTCTGCGCTCTGCAATGTCTCATCCATCTGATATTAAACAGATCCTTAATTATAAATCAACAGATAATTGTGACATCAATTAGGAAAATTATTTGGAGGCAGAGCTCATTTGAATAAGCAGCAGAAATGAAGTTGCAATTGTGTGCATCAGAGATGTGGTGTTTAAGGGTTCACAGAAGCTGACTTATGCGATGTTTCTTTTCACAATTTGTCAATGTTTATACAGTGACAACACCTCGTTGTTCTCCTGGCTTTGTGCAATGCCTGATTAAGTAATTCCTCAGCACAGAAATAATATTCCCTCTAATCGCTTCACTGGGTACACATATTGGAATGGGACACTAACAAGATGCATTTGAGTTGTCACATTGTGCAACCTCCTTTTATTTTCTGTAATTAATTGGCACCAGGCCAGACACCTACAAGCATAAGTTCCAAAGCTATAAACCCTGAGGAGGAAAGGACTGCGCTGAACACTAAATATATTAGAGCATAATTCTAACAGGGGGAGGGGATTTATTTTACTGGATGCACAGGGAAGGTACTCATTGCAATGGCACAGTGAGATTCATGTAAATCAATTGAGCTCTGTGCATCAGTAAGATGACTGATGACTTTGACTTGAGTAAGAGAAAAAGACACCAGCCTAAGGTGAGTATGTGAAGAGACACAGGTCTCAGACACTCTGTGAAAGAATTGCATTTGATAACCAGTAAATAAGGCAACATGTAATCAATTGAAGAGCCTTGCTTAGAGATCTGAAGCAATCAGTCTTTTTTAGATTCACTCATGGGAAGTGGGCAACCCTGGCTGACTAGTATTTATTGCCCATCTCTAGTTGAGAAAATGGCGGCCAGCTGCCTTCTCAAACCGCTCCAGTCCCTCTGCTATAGGTAGACCCACAATGCCATTAGGGAGGGAATTCCAGGATCTTGATTTAGCGACAGTGAAGAAACAACGATACATTTCCAAATCAGGATGGTGAGTGGCTTGGAGGGGAACCTGAAGGCGGTGGTGTTCCCATCTATCTGCTGCCTTTGTCCTTCTAGATTGAAGTGGTTATAAGTTTGGAAGATACTGTCTGAGAATCTGCAGACAATGCACACTGCTGCTACTGAGTGTTGATGGTGAAGGGAGTGGATATTTGTGAATGGGCTGCTTTGACCTGGGTGGTGTCAAGCTTCTTGAGTGTTGTTGGAGCTGTACCCATCCAGGCAACCAGGGAGTATTCCATCACACTGCTGACTTATGCCTTATGGGGGTGGATAAGCTTTGGGGAAACAGGGGGTGAGTTACTCATTGCAGTATTGCTAGACTCTGACTATATTTATATGGTAAGTGCAGTTGAGTTTCTGATCAATGGTAACGCCACCAGGATGTTGATAGTGGGGGTTCAGCGATGGTAATGTCATTGAATGCCAAGAGTCAGTGGTTTGATTGTTTCTTGCTGGAGATGATCATTGCCTGGCACTTTTATGGTGAAAATGTTACTTGCCACTTATCAGCCCAGGCCTGGATATTGTCTAAGACCTGTTGCAGCCTCAGGAGCAATGTAGGTGGAGAGACTCACAGGCCAAGTCTAGACTGCTATCTCAATGCACAGGTATCAACATTATTGCTGAAAATGTGTTGCTGGAAAAGCGCAGCAGGTCAGGCAGCATCCAAGGAACAGGAGATTCAACGTTTCGGGCATAAGCCCTTCTTCAGGAATTATGCCCGAAACGTCGAATCTCCTGTTCCTTGGATGCTGCCTGACCTGCTGCGCTTTTCCAGCAACACATTTTCAGCTCTGATCTCCAGCATCTGCAGTCCTCACTTTCTCCTGTCAATGTTATTGTAAAACATATGATAAAGCACACACAGGGTATAGGAGGGAATTTCTCACAGGGTAAAGGCAGAGATTCCAAGCAAGATTGGGAGAAGCATTCTGTACAAATATCGGGGTGATGAGTTTCAGTCCATATTTCAGTCACTTCCTGAGGCAAAAATAAATGCATGGAGAATTTTACCATGAAAGAACAAACAGGCATCAGAACTGGAACTTTCTTGTGACAAAACATAGTTTCTTGAGGATTTTCATCTTCTAGTCATCAGGGCATTACACAAGAATATCACTTTAAGGAGAAAACTAACATTATCTTAAAGAGGAGAGTGATTATTAGTTGAGGCATTGCTATGGAGAATGCATGCATCCGTTAATGCTGATTGACAGTTAACTGTCAGACTTTGTTGCAATTTTAAACTGGGCTGCTTGATTCTGATTGGTCAGGGCATTGTCCTGAGAAATGAACCAGCAAATGGCTTCATATTTTGTTGAGTTTAATCAGTTGCAGTGTTGGTATGTGTTCTTTCTGTTACAATACATATTGACATCAAGGATTGCACAGTGAGTGAATGGCTCAGGCCTCAACAAACAACGCGTAGCCAACCAGCCAACTGTGGTAAAAAAATGAATCTCAACTTGATCCAATCATATCCATTAACTCAAGTTTCTCTGTCCAGAGGTGCTATCGGTGTCCAGATGGGGGGTGCTCAAACAATGGGAAAAATCACCAGAAAACAGAGTTGGCCAGGAGACTAGAATCAATTCTTCTTTGAATGGTTTATATTAACTTCAATATAGAATTTACATAGAAGTCATAACAGGTAAGTAGACTGTTTGGTCCTACAGACCTGCCTTCCTCTTAACTTATATGATATGGAGGTTTCAGTGTTGGACTGGGGTGGACAAAGTACAAAGCACAGCAGGCCAGGCAGCATCTCAGGAATAGGCCCTTCCTGAGATGCTGCCTGGCCTGCTGTGCTTTGACCAGCAACACATTTTCAGCTGTGATCTCCAGCATCTGCAGACCTCATTTTTTACTGGACAAAGTACAAGTCACATGATACTAAGTAATCGTCCAACAGGTCCTGTTGGATTACAATCTTGTGTTGTGTGACTTCTTAATTTACAATCCATATGATCACCCGGTTTGTACATCCCTGTGTCTATGTAAACATTTCTCAGTCATTGACATGGTCCCTGCTCCCACCACAGTTCCAATGCTCTGGAGAGACTACTGAGTCTTGTAAGGGTATCTTCATTATTGTCATTCTGCCGTTTATAAGACCATAAGACATAGGAGTGGAAGTAAGGCCATTCGGCCCATCGAGTCCACTCCGCCATTCAATCATGGCTGATGGGCATTTCAACTCCTCTTACCAGCGTTCTCCCCGTAGCCCTTAATTCCTCGAGACAACAAGAATCTATCAATCTCTGCCTTGAAGACATTTATTGTTCCGGCCTCCACTGCACTCCGTGGCAAATAAATTCCACAGGCCCACCACTCTCTGGCTGAAGAAATGTCTCCGCATTTATAATTTATAATTAAAATTTATAAACTCAAGCTTAGCACCAGTCTGTGCACAAATATATCCCACTCTTGAGTCTGCTGTCATGTAATCACTTACATTTCTACTGATATATACTCATTATTTACAATGCTTGAGTATTAGCCCAATACTCTATATTTATGGTCACCAGAGGTTTTGGCTTTATATTTATTCTGGAAGGCAATACCGCTGTGAAGAGTATGTTCTTTCAGGCCAACATTGATGTGTCAAGTCTGGATCATGAACTCAAAGGTCTGGAATGGGGCTTGATCCCATTACCGTTTGGTTCAGAAATGATGATGCCAATATAAAATAGGCCTCAATTTGTTTGATCAATGCAGAATTTAATAATCTTTTTCTTGGCTGCTTATCTCTAACAGTATAGGATCATTAATGCAATATAACTTCAATATTATCTCGCCCTGAGCCTTTGGTGAGATTCCCTGCAAGAATTTTCTTGGGAAGAAAGATGCAAAGCAGACTTTTGTTGGCCTGAAGATATTTCTACTTGCCAGCAAGTTAATTCTGCGGGTTTTCAATTGGCAACTTCCCTTGCATTGCGTGAAGGCAGGCAGCACACGGTTTGCTGTAGCTAATCTGCTGAAGTTTATTAGCTTTGTGTCAGAATAGCCAACAGATTAGCTGCAGAGCCAGCCTATGTCAGAGGAATGAGGCACTTTCACCAAGAATGTGGATTGCTCTAATGGAGAATCTGCATTGTGCTTCAAACTCCGGACAGGCCATTCGGCCCATCGAGTTCACACTAATCCTTCATTTGAAATCACATCCAGACCAACTCTCCTATCCTATCTCTGTGTCCTTGCATTCCCCAGCCTGGGCATCTCTGGATGCTATGGGCAATTTAGCATGGCTAATCCATCTAACCTGCACATCTTTGGACTGCGGGAGGAAACCGGAGCACCCGGAGGAAACCCACGCAGACACAGGGGTGAATGTGTAAACTCCACACAGACAGTCAGCCGAGGATGGAATTGAACCCTGGTCCCTGGTGCTGTGAGGCAGCAGTGCTAACCACTGAGCCACCACACTGCCCAAAAGGTGAATAATAAGGGACTTGCTCTCTCTTTTTCTCAGTAATTCTGTTTGGTGTAAAGTTATGACTAAATAGCTGTTTATTTGTCATCAAATCAATCTCATCGAAGTTGATCATAGAACAAAAGTTGAGCTCACAGACTGATAAAAATTGACAGTAAGAGGTAGATGTTATATAATTAGCCTGACAATTCATTCCATTCTTGATACATGTTTAAACCTACAAAACATTTCATTCAGAACAAAACTAATGCAGTTTTAAGAAAGAATAACTAACCTGTAGACTTCTCTACAAAAATCAACGCAGTTGACTGATTCATTATGCTAAAGAGTTTATTTTAAACTGAAACCAATACTCACACCATTGGAAAGTATTAAACTATTAGGAGTACCTACATCAACAAGTCATGATGCTATTAATCATTCATCTGTGATTAAGAATTTTCACCATGGTTAGGCCAAGATGTTCTCTCCATCAAAAGGAATTAGTACAACATACCCTGTTCTAGACTAATATTAGAAAGTGCCAAACATAAATGCTGGGCTTTTTAATGTTCCCTTCACTTGAAGCATGATTCAGTCCCGACTGTATTTTCCAGTACCTTTCTATTTAATCTTCCCCTGATGTTTCTTTACTCTCTATTCCTTCCTGAAACAAAAGAGATTTAATTTCTTTTAGTTCCTTGGAATGTAAACTAGAAAGGCCAAGCTTCAGTTTGTTCAACCCAGTCCAGCACCCAGCTCCACGACATCAGCCATGATCATAATGAATGGTGGTGCTGGCTCGAAGGGCAGAATGGCCTACTCCTGCACCGATTGGCTATTGACATCCCAATTCTATTGTTGCACACCTGCTGTCAGGTGAGACAGCAGATAGATGGAGAATGACAGAAAGGAAGAAGAAATACTTGCATTGACATAGTCCTTTGACAATTCCAGGATGTCCCATAGTGCTGTGTGTTCATCGGTTTGTGGTGGGTTTTATATACCTGATTTACCCTAGAAAAATCCGGAGATGACACTAGTTTTTAAGCCTTACTTAGAAGAGTTTACATGGTGGCTCAGTGCTGAGCACTGCTGCCTCACAGCACCAAGGACCTGGGTTTGATTCCAGCCTGTCTGTGACTGTGTGGAGTTTGCACATTCTCACCATGTCTGTGTGGGTTTCCTCCCACAGTCCAAAAATGTGCCAGTTAGGTAGATTAGCCAATGGAAATGCAGGTTTATAAAGGTAATGGTGAGGGAGTTGGGGGTGGGGTGCTCTTTGGAGGGGCGGTATGGGCTGAATGGCCTGCTTCCACATTGGAGGGATTCTATGATGATATTGTTCCAATCAATAAATGCTTATCCTAACTTTGGTTTTGTTTTGTGTTTTCTGCTCACTTAACTCCCCGAGTCCATATGCATTCTTAACTGGATAAGCACAGTGTGCATAGCTTAGTGACCAAACTAACATAATCAAACTCAGAACAATTTATCCTGATATGGAGCTCTTCTGAGGTTTCCATGTCAGAATTATGACCGACAAACTCTCACACAACAATGGTAAAGTCACCATTGTCCTGTGCTCTCATTAGGAAGAGATGACAGATAATGGGTTTAAACTGACGGCCAGCATGCCTCAGGCAAAGAGAGAGAGGTTCAGTAGAAGAACTGTTCATGGCAATCTCAGCTGGTGTGGGAATTGAACCCTTTCTCACTCAGGAGATTGCCTCTTGTGTCATAGAAAACCCACAGTGTGAAAGCAGGCCATTTGGTGCATCAATTCGAGACCAATTCTCTGAAAAGCATCCCACCCAGATCCACCCCCCAATCTATCTCTGTAACCTTGTGTTTCCCATGGCTACTCCAACTAACCTGCACATCCCTGAACATTATGGGCAATTTAGCATGACCAATTCACCCTAACCAGCACATCTTTGGACTATGGGAGGTAACTAGAACACCTGGAGGAAACCTGCACAGATCATAAGACCAAAGGACATAGGAGGAGAAATTAGGCCATTCAGCCCATCGAGTCTGCTCTGCCATTCAATCATGGCTGATAAGTTTCTCAACCCCATTCTCCTGCTTTTTCCCCATAACCCATGACCCCCTTGACAATCAGGAACCCATCTATCTCAGATTAAATATACTCAATAACCTGGCCACCACAAACTTCTGTGGCAATGAATTCCATAGATTCACCACTTTCTGGCTGAAGAATGTTCCCCTTATCTCCATTCTGAAACATCTTCCCTTTACTCTAAGGCTGTTCCCTTGGGTCCTAGTCTCTCCTACCAATGGAAACATCTTCCCAATGTCCACTCTGTCCAGCCCATTCAGTCTTCTGTTTGTTTCAATTAGATCCCCCATCATCCTTCTAAACTCCATCGAGTATAGACCCTGAGTCCTCAAACATTCCTCATATGTTAAGCCTTTCATTCCTGGGATCATGTTCATGAACCTCCCCTGGACCCACTCCAGGACCAATAAATCCTTCCTGAGATATGGGGCCCAAAATGACACACAATATTTTAAATGTGGGCTGACCAGAGCTTTATAAAGCCTTAGTAGTGCATCCCTACTTTTATATTCAAGTCCTTTCAAGATAAATGCCATCAATGCATTTGCCTTCCTAACTACCAACTCCACCTGCAAGTTTAACTTGAGAGAATCCTGGGCCAGAACTCCCAAGTTTTTTTTGCATTTCAGATTTTTGAATTTTCTCCCCATTTAGAAAGTAGTCCATGCCTCTTTCTTCCTACCAGCGTGCATGACCTCACACTTGCCCACATTGTATTCCATCTGCCACTTCGTTGCCCACTCTCCTAACCTGTCCAAATCCTTCTGCAGCCTCCCTGCCTCCTCAATGCTACCTGTCCCTCTACCTATCTTTGTATCATCTGCAAATGTAGCCAGAATGCTGAAGGTAAGTTAGATTTATGCTACCACACAGGGGGTGCTCCTCCGCCCCCAACTCCACACCTGGAAACAAGGCATGAGGAGAACATGCAAAGTCCACAGACACGGTCACCTGAGGCTGGAATCAAACCCAGGTCCCTGGCACTGTCAGGCAGCAACACAAACCACTGAGCCACCCTGCCAGCATCCCACCTCTGCACTGCTGGAACCCGGTTCAAACCCTGTGTGCCTCCCTGGTGCATGCAATCTAACGATGTGACACATAAAGTCTACAAAGTTAAAAATCACACAACACCAGGTTATAATCCAACAGGTTTATTTGGAAGCACTAGCTTTAGGAGCGACACTCCTTCATCAGGTGGTTGTGGAGAATAAGATTGTAAGACATAGAATTTATAGCAAAAGTTTACAGTGTGATGTAACTAAAATTATATATTGAAAAAGACCTGGATTGTTCAATTTCCATATATAATTTCAGTCTTTTTCAATATATAATTTCAGTTACATCACACTGTAAACCTTTGCTATAAATTCTGTGTCTTACAATCTTATTCTCACATCCACCTGATGACGGAGTGTCACTCTGAAACCTAGTGTTTCCAAATAAACCTGTTGGACTATAACCTGGTGTTGTGTGATTTTTTTTAACTTTGTCCACCCCAGTCCAACACCGGTGTCTCTAAATTATAAAGTCTACGTGATGGTACAGTGTTTGGAAGTGTGTTCCCCCCAATGAGCTCAAGTCCACTCTTGCTCACAGTTACTGGTGTCAGCAAACACTGTTAGCAACGAAACCTGGTGCCCCAGCTTCCTCAGTTATTAAAAACAGTGATCATTACCACCTTGCTAGAGTTTACTGCATGCCCATTAGCTGCTGTATTTCCTGCTGTACTGCGCACTCTTCAAAAGGACCTCAGTTGAGTAACTTGGGACGTCTAATGATCAAGGTAAGGTGCTAGTCAAATGCAGTTTTCTCAAGGAGAAACCATTTACTTGGCAAAGGTCCCTCGATCAGATGATGACCGCTTTTTGAACAAGGAATTCCTGCCAGGAATCCTGTCAACAAAATATACATCAAGACCCGAAACATCAGCTTGCTCACTCTCCCCTGGATGCTGTCTGACCCAATGCTATCTTCAGCATTGGCTGTTTTCAAAACAAAGCACACAAGGTTTGCAGTTCAGGCTAATAAAGACAAAACACATACAGATACCGGGCATCTGAAACAAACGCAGAGGATGGTGGAGAGACTCAGGTCTGTGTGGGGAGAGAGAAAGAGAGACAGAGAGACAGAGACAGAGGGAGAGAGAGGCTGGACTCAAAACATTAGCATTTGTCGTAAGAGAAGCAGATGCTGCTAGACCTGCTGGAGTTTCTCCAGCTCCTTCTATGTTTTTTTTTGTTGTTTCAGCTTCTGACTTGGCAATACACCAGCCAGCTCACCGCTGGGTGAAGCTCAATGGTGGGGAAGAGGCCCTGAAGTGGGCTTCGTTTGTTAAAACAGCTTGTCTCAATCTGCACTACCACAGAAACACAGGAGCTGACAATAATTGAATTTAGCAAGCTGTATGGGAAAACCAAGGCTTTCTGATATGATTATTGATTCATTAATTATAACTCAATCAAAGCTCATTACTTGCACAAAGCTGTCCCTGGGGCTTCTCAACCATTCTGATAATTGAGGCCATCATCCCACTTAATAAAATGCACATCCCCCCACCCTGACCCCGACAACAAACCATGAGGAAATATTTGTGTGTGTGTGCGCGTGTATTTGTTTGTTCATGAGAGTATGTGGGAGTGTGTTGTTTGTCAGAATGTGTTGGAATATGTGTGAGTGTTCGCGTCTGCGTGTCTGTGTGAGTGTCTGTGTTCATTCACGAGAGTGTGTGTTCATAAGAGTGTGTGTAAGCTTATGAGAGTGTGTGGGAAAGTGTGAGAGTATATAGTTGCGCCTATGTTAATGTGACAATGTGTGTGTTTGTGTACACATGTGTATGCAGTTGTGCGTACAGAGGAGTATCTATGTGTGCTAGTTTGTGCACATGCGTGTGGGAGACTGTGTGTGTGAGTTATTGTGCATGAATGTGAATCTCATGTGTGTTTGAGAGTGTGGGAATGTGTGTGTCTGTATTTGTGTGAGTAGTTCAGGGTGTGTGTGTGTATTTGTGCGCATGTGTATGTATTTGTGTGAGAGATTGCGGGAGCATTTCTGTCTGTATTTGTGTGAGTGTGTATGTATTTGTGTGTGTGTTTGTGTGAGTATGTGGGTGTGAAAGTGTGTGTGTGAGAGCATGGGACTGTGTGTGTGTCTGCATTTGTGTGACAGCGGGTGTGTGGGTGATGTATGCCACCATATTTATGTGAGAGTGCATGGTGGTGGTGCTGGTGTGTGTGTGTGTGTGTGTGTGTGTGTGTGTGTGTGTGTGTGTGTGTGTGTGTGTGTGTGTGTGTGTGTGTGTGTGTGTGTGTGTTCTGTCTATATTGTCTGTACATTGAAAGCTATACCTTCCTTATCAACACAACCAGCTACAAGCATCTTCCGGCAGAGATTTTCAGAATCTGGGTTCTCATTAAGACTCTGCTGTACACCTATTCCTGGCGTGATGATCTTTGGACAAGCTGACACTGTGATTTCCCTGCAGAAAGATTGTGTTTTGAGATTTGCAACAGATAACTGCAGCATAGTATTGTGTAGCCTAGCAACGACAATTGTAAAGCCAACTGTGGAGAGGTACTGCCCCTTAATGCAAGGCATGTTATTTGTTATGTTCTATCTTTGTTGGTGTACACAAACACTTATTACCCATGTTTTAAATGGTCAGTGCACTAGTCTCTGCTATTTATTCATGCTTTTAACGAAAAATCAACTGCTATGCCCATGTTTCAATCAAGTATTGGAGAGAAGAAAGACGTGCATTTATGTAGCACCTTTCACAACCTCAGGATGTCCCAGTGTCCCTTGCAGTCAGTGAAACTCTTTTGCAGCGTAGTCACCACTGAAGAAGGATGTATGCCTGAAATGTCGATTCTCCTGCTCCTTGGATGCTGCCTGACCTGCTGTGCTTTTCCAGCACCACACTCTCGACCCTGATCTGCAGCATCTGCAGTCCTCACTTTCTCCTAAGAAATGTAGCAACCATTTTGTACACAGCAAACTCCCTGAAACAATGACCAGGCTCTCTGTCTTTCTTTGAGGTTGATTGAGGGTTAAATGTTTGCTGAAAAATGTGTTGCTGGAAAAGCGCAGCAGATCAGGCAGCATCCAAGGAGCAGGAGAATCGATGTTTTGGGCATAAGCCCTTTGTCACATTCCTGAAGAAGGGCTTATGCCCGAAACGTCGATTCTCCTGCTCCTTGGATGCTGCCTGACCTGCTGCGCTTTTCCAGCAACACATTTTTCAGCTGTGATCTCCAGCATCTGCAGTCCTCACTTTCTCCCGGATAAATGTTTGGTGAAGACTTGTGGATAACCACATTGCTTGCCTTCAAAGGCTGCATGGATATTGCCCCATGAGCGAGTAAGCTGGGGGCCTTGGCTCATCAGCTCATCCAAACTACAGCACCTCCAACAGTGCAGCACTCCTTTAGAGCTGCAGTAGAGAGTCAGACGAGCTAGATTGTTGTGTTTAAGTCCCTGGGGTAGAGGGGAGATGCCTCTTGATGTTAGGAACGCACCCTTCTTAGGCTCAGTCAGGACTCAGTGTAGCGGCCAAGGATGGTACCTTAATCCTAGACACTGCTGTACAGTCCTTGGAACATTATGCTACAATTTTTGTGAAGTAAGAAAACAGATGGCAGTGGGTTAATACACATGTACAACTTTCGAGTGCATTACTGTGGAGGAGATATAAACTCAGTTAAAAGGAAAAGGGGAAAGAAAGAATTTGCATTTCTGTAACATCTTTCATGTCCCAACGTGGGCTCGCAGCCCGTGAGGAGCATTTGAAGTGCAGCTTCGGCGAGAACATTGGAAATGTCAAACAGGTGTTGGGAATGAGGAACGAGGCTCAGATGAAGACCCGATGTAACATAGCCGCCTTTGAAGATGAAACCAAGGCAAAGACCAAAGGCATGTCTGATCATTCTTACTCCATTTATTTCAAACTGCCACAATCTGGATACTGTAATCTCTTGAAGAGTTCAACGACTGTGAGTTGCAGCATGGGAATCTATCGAAGAATGGAACCATGTTCCACAAAGCCAGGCCATTCTACCCATTGTCCCTGTACTATAGGTTTGGGTGAACCATCTGATTGAATCCATTCCCCACAGTCCCTTATCCTTCATAGAATCTCTACAGTGTGGAAGTAGGCCATTAGGCCCATCGAGTTCACACTGACCCTCAGAAGCGCATCCCACCCAGACACTCCCCCACACGCCCCCTATAATCCCCATAGTGGGGAAACAGACTATTTGGCCCATTGAGCCTACACCAACCCTCCAGGAGAAAGTGAGGACTGCAGATGCTGGAGATCAGAGCTGAAAATGTGTTGCTGGAAAAGCGCAGCAGGTCAGGCAGCATCTAAGGAGCAGGAGGATCGATGTTTCGGGCATGAGGAAGGGCTCATGCCCGAAACGTCGATTCTCCTGCTCCTTGTTTGCTGCCTGACCTGCTGCGCTTTTCCAGCAACATATTTTCAATTCTACACCAACCCTCCACAGAGCATCCTGTCCAGACTCACCCCATCCCTGTAACCCTTCATTTCCAATGGACAACCCACTGTGCCTGCACACTATAAGCAATTTAGTACAGCCAATCCACCCTAACCTGCACATCTTTGGACTGTGGGAGAAAACCAGGGCACCCAGAGAAACCCACACAGACACAGAGAGAATGTTCTGGTATTGTGAGGCAGCAGTGCTAACCACTGAGCCAACATGACCCCCCAATCAATTCTCAGTATAGGTTACACTGTTGATTCTTCCCTGAAAGAAATGTTTTCTGAAACAGGAAAACATTGTGGGAATATTTTTGGAAATAGTGGAAAAATTGAAGGATGGTTTCACTAATTTTTTTTTGCAGTCATAGCTTCCAGAACTGTTAGCGAGTTTTGAGAAGATTTGTGGCTCAGGTTGAGGTTCTGGATGTAGGTTTGCTCGCTGAGCTGGAAGGTTCATTTTCAGACGTTTCGTCACCATACTAGGTAACATCTTCAGCGAGCGTCCGAATTATGTTTCCATGAAGTGTGTTAATGAAGCAGATACAATGCACAGGGAAAACACACCAACTGAGATGTTCTGAACAAGGGTCACTGGACCTGAAACATTGACTCTGCTTTCTCTCTGCAGATCCTGCCAGACCTGCTGAGCTTTTTTCCAGCAATTTGTTTTTGTTTGGGGGGGAGGGCACAGCGGCTCAGTGGTTAGCACTGCTGCCTCACAGTGCCAGGGACCCGGGTTCAATTCCTGCCCCGGGCAACTGTCTGTGTGGAGTTTGCACATTCTCCCTGTGTCTGCATGGTCTTCCTCCGGGTGCTCTGGTTTCCTCCCACAGTCCCTTATCCTTCATAGAATCTCTACAGTGTGGAAGTAGGCCATTAGGCCTATCAAAGATGTGCAGGTTAGGTGAATTGGCCGTGCTAAATTGCTTGTAGTGTTAGGTGCATTGGTCAGGGGTAAATGTAGGGGATTGGGTCTGGGTGGGTTGCTTTTGTAGGGTTGGTGTGGACTTGTTGGGCCGAAGGGCCTGTTTCCACACTATAGGGAATCTAATCTGATCTTCTTTTGGGGTTTTTTCTGTTTAGCAAAGTCGAGCTCTCAATAAGAGGTAAGAGACACCTTTGGTAACAGGGCTTTTATTTCTGTCAATTTGGGGTGCAGATAATTCTTATGCAGCAAAGGTGGAATGCATCAACCCTCCAGGCCATTCCCGATCCTGACTTGGAAATTTAATCACCGTCCTTTCGGTGTCAAAATCCAGGAATTGCCTAATGGCATTGTGGACGTACCTACACACATGGACTGCAATAGTTCATGAAGGCAGTTCACCATCACCTTCTCAAGGGCACGTATGAATGAGCAATAAATGCAGATCCAGCCAGTGATGTTGATGGCCGATGTGTGAATAATTAAATGGATTTGCTTAATGGAACAGCAGTATTTTCTCTCTTGCCCCACACTGATGAAGAAGTGAGATGACAACCACCACCTGATGCACTTTAGTCTTTGTGGTCCTGAGAGCACAATTGAATACAATTAAAAGAAGACTTCAAGTTTTGTACTGGAGTGTCATCACAATGACTTGCTGCACCTCAATAAAATCAGGTACAGTGGTTCAGTGGTCAGCACTGCTGCCTCACAGCATCAGGGACTCGAGTTCGAGTCCTGCCTCAGGTGACTGTCTGTGTGGTGTTAGCCCATTTTCCCCGTGTCTGCGTGAGTTTCCTCCGGGTGCTCTGGTTTCCTCCCACAGTCCAAAGATGTGCAGATTAGGTTGGAATGGCCATGCTAAATTATCCATAGTGTGCAGGCGATGTGCGTTAGTGGTGGGAAATGCAGGGTTATAGGGGTGGGATGCCCTGTGGAGGGTTGGTGCAGACTCGATGGGCCTGATTCCTCACTGTGTGCATTCTATGAATTCCTCTTCTGGTGACCCTTTAGTGATCTGTGAAAGGTTTGGGAGAGATTTCCGATGTTGGAGAGCCACCTCCTGCTCCTCTCAGCAGCTCCCTCTGAGTTTTCCACAACAGCTCTCCACGTTGTACAGTGGTGCTGGGTGGGAGGGTGATTCTTTCACAGGGCAACAGGAACCTCAGCACACCTCCAACAAGAGCTGAAAATGTGTTGCTGGAAAAGCGCAGCAGGTCAGGCAGCATCCAAGGAGCAGGAGATTCGACGTTTCGGGCATAAGCCCTTCTTCAGGAATGAGGAAAGTGTGTCCAGCAGGCTAAGATAAAAGGTAGGGAGGAGGGACTTGGGGGAGGGGCGATGGAGATGCGATAGGTTCCAGCAGGCTATGATAAAAGGTAGGGAGGAGGGACTTGGGGGAGGGCGATGGAGTTACCTATCACATCTCCATCACCCCTCCCCCAAGTCCCTCCTCCCTACCTTTTAACCTATCGCATCTCCATCACCCCTCCCCCAAGTCCCTCCTCCCTACCTTTTATCTTAGCCTGCTGGACACACTTTCCTCATTTCTGAAGGAGGGCCTATGACCAAAACATCGATTCTCCTGCTCCTTGGATGCTGCCTGACCTGCTGCGCTTTTCCAGCAACACATTTTCAGCTCTGATCTCCAGCATCTGCAGTCCTCACTTACACCTCCAACAAGAGACCTGCAATAATTCAACAATTGCAGCTAGGTCAACACATCATCATATCCTGCTCACCCCCAAATCCACGTCTGCGGGCAATATCCAGGCAGTGGAATGGAGCTGGGTAATTGTGTAATTCACACTGGTTCCTCCAACAGCACCTTCCAAACCCATGACCATTTCCATCCAGATGAACAAGGGCAGCAGATGTGTGGCAACACCACCCCCTGCAAGTTCCCCTCCAAGACACTCCCCATCCTGGCGTGGAATCATATCGTGGTTCGCTCACTGTCGCTGGGTCAGAATACTGGAATTACACGGTGGCATCGTGGGTGCAGCACGTGGACTGCAGCAGTGCAAGAAAGCAGCTCACCATCACTTTCTCAAGAGCAATTTGGGATGGGCAATGAATGCGTCCCAAACAGCGATGTCCAAATCCCATAAATGAAATCAAAATAAATCCCAGCACTGGCTGAAGCACAGCATTTCAGATCCGTCAGCCAAAATCTCCAACCCCATGTGGCCTCACATGAACCATGCAAATGGTTGGCAGGATCAGACTGGGCACCAGCTGGCATCATCTTGGCATAACCACGGAACTTGAATTCCAAGGAATTCCAACTCTCATCGATCTATGCCAGAGGCTTGTTTGGAGGCTTCTGTCTAATTTGTACAAGCCTTTGATTCCTCTCTCCCAATGTGCATCAACAATTGCTCTGTATTTGTTTTAGGAAATAGGTATTTTCCTTCCATTTGAAACACTACAGAAATGAAGGGCCAATCTTGGTATTGACATTATTGAATAAAATGCAATGAGCAGAATTGGGTGAAATGGTAGACACAGGGGAGATGCAATTTAAGGCAGTTATGAATAGAGTGATGCATTGTGGAAAAGGTGAGTGAACAAAGGCAATGAAATGCAAATAAAATTTTAAAGGACTACTTTGAAGACAAATATTTCAAGTTGGCCAGACTAATTGGAAAGGCTGTTGGAAGAGCATTTAGAATCATTGGTTTTATAAATAGAGCCAAAGAGCATAAAAAGCAAGGAAATCGTGCTAAATCCCTTTAAAGCTGGTTAGGTCTCAGCTTGACTATTTTGTGGGCGCAAAATTGAAGAAGCATGTCGAATCCTTAAAGGAGACTAAAAGGATATTTCGGAGAATGGTGCCAGGTAGGAGAGCTGGCATGGAATAGCTGGAGAAACTGGGATCTGTCTCCTCAGGGTTGGGAAACAAAGGACAAGATTTAAGAGAGGAATTCAAAATGGTGAAAAGGTTTGAAAGAGTAAAAGAGGACATAGCAGTTTTCCACTGGCTCTGTGCTAATTCTAAAGGTCAGAGCGGGCTGAAGACACCCTTCGGCCCATTGAATCTGTGCTAACCGATCTACACTAATCCCACTTTCCAGTTCTTGGCTCAGCCTTGAGTGATAGCACTAACTCGCAAAAGAAAATTGGATGAATTTGATGTGACTGCACTGGAGAGGGTGCAGAGGAGATTTAACAGGAAGTTGCCTGGTGTTACGACAGGGGGTAAACCTACCCCCCCCGATAATTTATGCCAAAAACACTGAAAAGATTCACCCCGTGCTGTAATCTGTAACAATTCAAGAGGCTTAGAGCTATTCCAAAATCACTATTCAAAGTAAAAATGAACAACTTTATTTTTTTAAAGCCTAACGGAGAATAATTAACTACCAACAATTATAACTCATTTATCTAAACCTGTCTTTTACCTTCCCATCTACAATACTGGTCCAATAAAAAAAATCCCGAATACAATTTATCAAAAAATATATAACCACTTTTCAGTCAGCTTGCTCAGTGTCTTCTGTCTTCTTTTCATTTTCTTTGGAATTCTATTTCACGGGTTGTTGATGGATTAAGGTAGATTAGATTGGACTCCCAACAGGATGGAAACAGGCTCTTCGGCCCAACAAGTCCACACCAACCCTCCGAAGGATAAAGCCACCCAGACCCATTCCCCTGCCCCAGACTTACCCCTGACTAATGCACCTAACACTATGGCCAATTCACCCAAACCTGCACATCTTTGGACAGTGGGAGGAAACCAGATCACCCGGAGGAAACCCACACAGACACAGGGAGAATGTGCAAACTCCACACAGTCACCCGATGTGGGAGTCGATCCCTGGACCCTGTCGCTGTGAAGCAGTAGTGCTAACCACTGAGCCACGGTGCCACCCAAAGTACCTTTAAGAGAGCAGATATTTCTGCAAGCAGTCTCTTTCTAGTTGTTGGTGGCTTGTCAGTTCTCTTTGTCAATCTTTGCTGCTTTGGCTAACGGTTCCAAAATGTCTGATATTTATACTTCAAAGCATCAGATCATTTAATTGGTTTTAATGTTGTCAGAATACTAAATTCAAACTTGATTGGAGTTTGGTATCTAGCAGCATAATTTAAACTGATTGGCCGAATCCGAATTTGTTTTTGTATCCAGGCAACCCAGCTAATCTAGCTGTTCGATCAATATTACATTTTAAATTTTCCAGTACTCTATATGCTTCTCTAAGTCCTTCCTAGTTTTTCCACTCTCTTAAAGATAGAGTGCTCCTACATCTGCATAACGCCTGGGCTGGAGAGTTCAGGTTGTGAAGAGAGACTGGGGTTGCATTCCTTAGAGCAGGGGAGGTTGAGGGCGACATGATTGACATGTATAAAATTATGAAGGGTGTAAACAGGAGGAAATGTTTACCCTCGATGGAGGATCAATGATTGGGGCGTAAGGAGCAGGAGGTTTAGAGGAGCTGTGAGGAAAGACATTTTCACCCAGAGGGTGGTGGGAATGTGGAACTGACTGCCTGTAAGGGTGGGAGAGGCAGAAACCATATCATCTAAGAAGTCTTTAAATGCACACTTGCAATACTAAGGCTATGGGCCAAGTGCTGGAAAATGGGATTCAAATAGCTAGTGGGTTGTTTTTAACCAGTAAGGAGGCGATGGGCTGATGGGTCTTTTTCTGCGCTATGGATCTCTATGACTCTAAACATGTCAAGGGGGGAATACAGCAGGAAAAGATCAGAGAAATGGAGCTAATTGCTCCCTCAAGGAGCTCGAATAGGTATAGTGGGGCAAATGGGCTTCTGCAAATTTCTGATAACCAGGCACACTTTATTCCTCTCTCTGGCTTGTTTTTGAGTAGTCACAGAGCTGAAGAGTGTATTGAAGGCAGAGTAGGAGCAGAGGTATTTGAATATCATCAGGATTCTCCAGAAATGCTTATCACTTTAACTATTTATATTAGCGTCTCTAAGTTGAGTACTGCTGAGAGGCACAATCCTCAATTTCTGTAATGTTGTGTCATCACCTTTGGAGTGATGGCCCACTCAATATGTAAATGAGAAGAGGACCCAGATGTTGTCATGTGACTGTAAGCAACAGTCCTTCTGCACTGTAGTACTCGAGGCACAGGCTGTGCATGGAGATTGTTCTGTACTGTATACATTGGTTTAGTCGTAAATAAATCCACCTCATCTGGGTCCAAAGATGTGCAGGTTCGGTGGTTTGGCTGTGCTAAATTGCCCATTGTGTCAGAAATATGCAGGTTAGCCATGGGAAATGCAGGGTTACAGGGATAGGGTAGGGGGGTGAGTCTGCGTGTGATGTTTTTTGGAGGATGGGTGCAGAATGGATGGGCTGAATGGCCTGCTTTCATACAGGAGGGATTCTATGATTCTATATCCTCAAGCAAATGAGGAAAGTTTGACAACTCTGGGTTTATCCATGATGGAGTTTAGAAAGCTGAGGGGCGACCTACTTGAAATGCAGAATACTGAACGGCCTGGGCAGATGAGATGTTGGGAAGATGTTCCCATTGGTAGGAGAGACTAGGACCCGAAGGCATAGCCTTAGAGTAAAGGAAGGCCTTTTAGAATGGAGATAAGGAGAAGTTTCTTCAGGTGACAAAGGGGTAACCCTCCGAAAGCTTGTGGTTTCAAATAAACCTGTTGGACTATAACTGGTGTCATGTGACTTCTGACCTTGTCCACCCTAGTCCAGCACAGGCACCTCCACAACATTATTTAGAGGGTGTGTTAACAGCATTGTAGCAACAAGAAATAGTAAAATGACCTTCTTGTGAAGAAAGGTAAAAAAAAAGGGTAAAAACAATGACTGTTGAAAATGTGTTGCTGGTTAAAGCACAGCAGGCCAGGCAGCATCCAAGGAATAGGAAATTCGACGTTTCGGGCATAAGCCCTTCATCAGGAATCATGCACCATTCCTGGAAACACTGCAATACCAGGCTGATACATGGAGAGGACAGAGCAAGCCCTTAAGCCATCTCCCTGCTCCAAAAATCCATTTAATACGAACACTCCCACCTTCGGGAGATATCAGCGATTAAACTGATAAGAACAGAAACTACACATATTCCAAGTCAAAAGGCCGAGTACCATTCCTGATGAATGGCTTATGCCCGAAACGTCGAATTTCCTATTCCTTGGATGCTGCCTGACCTGCTGTGCTTTAACCAGCAACACATTTTCAACTGTGATCTCCAGCATCTGCAGACCTCATTTTTTACCCATAAAAACAATGATTGCAGATGCTGGAAACCAGATTTTGGATTAGAGGTGCTGGAAGAGCACAGCAGTTCAGGCAGCATCCGAGGAGCAGCAAAATCGACGTTTCGGGCAAAAGCCCTTCATCAGGAAGAAAGGAAAGATCCCGAAGCGTGGAGAGACAAGCTAGAGGAGGGTGGGGGTGGGGAGAAAGTAGCATGGAGTACAATAGGTGAGTGGGGGAGGGGATGAAGGTAATAGGTCAGGGAGGAGGGTGGAGTGGATAGATGGAAAAGAAGATAGGCAGGTAGGACAAGTCATGGGGACAGTCATGAGCTGGAAGTTTGGACCTAGGGTGAGGTGGGGGGAGGGGAAATTAGGAAACTGTTGAAGTCCACATTGATGCCCTGGGGTTGAAGTGTTCCAAGGCGGAAGATGAGGCGTTCTTCCTCCAGGCGTCTGGTGGTGAGGGAGAAGCAGTGAAGGAGGCCCAGGACCTCCATGTCCTTGGCAGAGTGGGAGGGGGAGTTGAAATGTTGGGGTACAGGGTGGTGTGGTTGATTGGTGTGGATGTCCCAGAGATGTTCCCTAAAGAGCTCTGCTAGGAGGCGTCCAGTCTCCCCAATGTAGAGGAGACCGCATCGGGAGCAACAAATACAATAAATGATATTAGTGGATGTGCAGGTAAAACTTTGATGGATGTGGAAGGCTTCTTTAGGGCCTTGGATAGAGATGAGGGAGGAGGTGTGGGCGTAGGTTTTGCAATTCCTGCGGTGGCAGGGGAAGGTGCCAGGATGGGAGGGTGGGTGGTAGGGGGCGTGGACCTGACCAGGTTGTCACGGAGGGAATGGGGTGGGGAGGGAAATATGTCCCTGGTGGTGGGGACTTTTTGGAGGTGGCGGAAATGTCGGCAGATGATTTGGTTTATGCGAAGGTTTGTAGGGTGGAAGGTGAGCACCAGGAGCGTTCTGTCCTTGTTACAGTTGGAGGGGTGGGGTCTGATGGCTGAGGTGCGGGATGTGGACGAGATGCGTTGGAGGGCATCTTTAACCACGTGGGAAGGGAAATTGCGGTCTCTAAAGAAGGAGGTCATCTGGTGTGTTATATGGTGGAACTGGACCTCCTGGGAGCAGATATGGCGGAGGTGGAGGAATTGGGAATAGGGAGTGGCATTTTTGCAAGATGTAGGGTGGGAAGAGGTGTAATCCAGCTAGCTGTGGGAGTCGGTGGATTTGTAAAAAAATGTCAGTGTCAAGTCGATTGTCATTAATGAAGAAGGAGAGGTCCAGGAAGGGGAGGGAAGTGTCAGAGATGGTCCAGGTAAATTTAAGGTCAGGGTGGAATGTGTTGGTGAAGTTGATAAATTGCTCAACCTCCTCGCAGGAGCACAAAGTGGCGCCAATGCAGTCATCAATGTAGCGGAAGAAGAGGTGGGGAGTGGTGCCGGTGTAATTACGGAAGACCGACCGTTCTATGTAGCCAACAGAGAGACAGGCATAGCTGGTGCCCATACGTGTGCCATGGCTACCCCTTTGGTCTGGAGGAAATGGGAGGATTCGAAGGAGAAATTGTTAAGGGTGAGGACCAGTTCGGCCAAACGAATGAGAGTGTTGGTGGAAGGGTACTGTTGGGGACATTGGGAGAGGAAAAACGGATGGCTTAGAGGCCCAGGTCATGGTGGATGGAGGTGTAGAGGGATTAGATATCCATGGTGAAGATGAGGTGTTGGGGGCTGGGGAAACGGAAGTTTTGGAGGAGGTGGAGGGCGTGGGTGGTGTCTCGGACGTATGTGGAGAGTTCCTGGACTAAGGGGGATAGGACAGTGTCGAGGTAGGTAGAGGTGGGTTCAGTGGGGTAGGAGCATGCTGAGACAGTGGGTCGGCCAGGATGGTCAGGCTTGTGGATCTTGGGAAGGAGGTAGAACCGGGCAGTGCAGGGGTCCCGGACTATGAGGTTGGAAGATGTGGGTGGGAGATCTCCTGAGATGATGAGGCTCTGTATGGTCGGGGAGATGATGGTTTGGTGATGGGGGAGGATGGGGTCATGGTCGAGGGGGCGGTAGGAAGAGGTGTCCTCGAGTTGGCGTTTGGCTTCAGTGGTGTAGAGGTCAGTGCGCCAGACTACCACTGCGCCCCCTTGATCTGCTGGCTTGATGGTGAGGTTGGGATTGGAGCAGAGGGATTGGAGGGCTGCGCGTTGTGAGGGTGAGAGGTTGGAGTGGGGGAGGGGGGTCGACAGGTTGAGGCAGTTAATGTCTCGGCGGCAGTTGGAAATGAAGAGGTCGAGGGCAGATAATAGGCCAGCGCAGGATGTCCAGGTGGATGCAGTGTGTTGGAGGTGGGCGAAGGGGTTCTTGGAAGGTGGGCGGGAGTCCTGATTGTGAGGAGGTGGAGGCGGCGGAAGAAGTGTTCGACGTCACGGCGTGTATTAAATTCATTGATGGAACCAGGTGCTCATCTGGAAATGGGTGTTCCATTAATTTAACACATGCCCTTTGACCTTTGGGACTGTGGCTACACCAAGTTGTGTTGTCAGCCGATTCCAGTTTAAGGTTGTCCATCGAGCCTGTGTTCTCATTTGCCTCCAGAAGGATAGCAGCTTCTGTTGGTTGTGCACAGCAGTACGCTGACGCCAAGTGCCCCTGGAAACATCAGCTTGTACTGCGTACCCATGACAAGAATCATCAACCCCAGTCACTATGGGTTGGTTGTCTGGGTGTGAAAGTCAACTAGGAGAAAGTGAGGACTGCAGATGCTGGAGATCAGAGGTTAAAAATGTGTTGCTGCGAAAGCGCAGCAGGTCAGGCAGCATCCAAGGAGAAGGAGAATCGACGTTTCGGGTATAAGCCCTGAAGGGCTTCTCCACTCAAATATCAATCACTTACGTTCCCGACCGGCTTTGCGCTCCGACTTTACTTCCGTCCAGCTCCTGCTGCTCTCTGCTGCAAAAAGACCGTTGGCGTCGAGGTAAGTTTTTAAATAACAATCACTTATCTTCCCCGACCATCAGGCATGTGGGATTCACACGCATGTTTCTCTTTTTTTAAAAGGCAGTCTGGTTTGAAGATAATGCTGGGGAGAGCCAATAACTACAATGGGAACCATAAGGACATTTATAGTCTCAGACATGCCCTCTTCCATTCTCCAAGTTCCATGCCCACATGCACCTGATGGGCTGAGTGGTTGCCTTTTGTCCCTTAGTGATGGCTTCACAATATCGTTGATGGTATACAGTATTAAAGGGCCAGTCCTACAGCGTTTAAATTTGATACACCGGAGTGAATCTTCGAACTACCAGTAAAGATTCAGTATAACATTATTTGTGCAAGTGAGTACTGCAGATGCTGGAGATTAGAGTCAAGAGTGTGGAAAAGCACAGCAGGCCAGGCAGCATCTGAGGAGCAGGAGAATCGACATTTCGGGCATTAGCCCTTCATCAGGAAATTATTTACGTTTGATTCTCCATCCGTCCAACTGTTTAAAGAAATGTGGCCGTTAATTAAGAATCCAATGAACTCAAAGTTGGACAGTTAAAGATAAGATGCTTATGTGTCATTTTTGTCACAAAGTGCCGTGACATCTGTCAAACTGTAGGCGACCCACAATTGCTGCTATCTCCACTGCACAGTTTTATCCAATTCAGTTGACAAATTGGTTTGTGTGCGGCTAAACTACAAATATCATATCAGCACCAGCTCTTCATTGTATTTCCATCATCTGTTTTTAACCTGCTTTATGAACCCTGGCCCTGATTTCTTCACAAAGATAACCTCGAAGCAAATTCAGAAAGGACGATAATGAAGAACCACCTCAGGGTTTGGCACAATTAATGATATTGTCAAATCACTGGTACATTGTTTGCTTATCACAGATATGCCAGTGCTTACATATGGGCTGGTAAAACTATAATATCGGATGTTTTAAGCAAAACAGTATGTTTAATATTCAGTAACAGACCTTGCATGAGAATTAAAAGCAGCAAGAGGCCATTCAGCCCCTCGAGCCTGCTCTGCCATTCAATACGATCATAAGAACATAAAAACTAGGAGCAGGAGTAGGCCATCTGGCCCATTGAGCCTGCTCCATCAATCAATAAGATCATGGCTGATCTTTTCATTGTCTCAGCTCCACTTACCCGCCCTCTCACCGTATCCTTAATTCCATTATTGTTAAAAAAAAATCTACCTTAGCTTTAAAAACATTTACTGAAGTAGCATCAACTGTTTCACTGGGCAGGGAATTCCACAGATTCACAACCCTCTGGGTGAAGAAGTTCCTTCTTATTTCAGTTCTAAATTCATCTCCCTCTAACCTTGAGGCTTTGCTTTCTTACCTTAGTTTTACTCGGCAGTGGAAATTTCCTCTCTACTTCTATCTTATCTTCTCCCTTCATGATTTCATATGTTTCTATAAGATCTGCCCCTCATTCTTCTGAATTCCAATGAATATAATTCTCATAAGCCAACCCTCTCAACTCCAGAATCAACTTAGTGAACCTCCTCTGCGCCCCCTCCAGTCCCAGTACATCCTTTCTCAAGGAAGGAGACCAAATCTGCACACGGTACTCCAAGTGTGGCCTCACCAGCATCCTGTACATCTGTAACATCACCTCCCTGCTTTTCAACCCAACCCCTTTACCAATGAAGGACAAAATTCCATTTGCCTTCCTGATTACTTGTTGTACCTGCCGACCAACCTTCTGTGATTTATGCACAAGAGCACCCAGATCCCTCTGCATAGCAGCACACTTCAACTTTTTTACCAATCAAGTAACAGTCCTTTTTACTGTCACTCCTACCAAAATGGATGACTTCACATTTATTAACATCGTATTCCATCTGACAGGCCTTTGTCCACTCATTTAACGTGTTTATGTTCTTCTGCAAAGTTTCACAGTCCGCTGTACACTTTGCACTACCACTCATCTTAGTATCATTGGCAAACTTTGACACCCTATATGTGGTCCCCAACTCCAAAGCATCTATATAAATTGTAAATAATTGTGGTTCCAGCACTTTTAGTCACTGATTGCCAACCACAGTAGTACTCATTTATCCCCACCCTTTGCTTCCTGTTAGTCAACCAATCCTCTATCCACACTAATACTTTACCCATAATGCCATGCATCTTTTTCTTATGCAGCAGCCCCATTTGAGGCTCCTTGCCAAAGGCCTTTTGGAAATCTAGGTACACCACATCCACTGGGTTCCCGATTACACCTTGCTTGTAACGTCTTCATGGAATTCCAAAAGATTTGTGAAGCATGACCTGCCCTTCATCGACCCATGCTGCGTCTGTACGATGGGACAATTTCTATCGAGATGCCCTGCTATTTCTTCCTTGATAATAGACTCAAGCATCTTCCCCACTACAGAGCTTAAGCCTCACTGGTCTGCAATTTCCCATCTTTTGTCTACCTCCCTTTTTAAACAGTGGTGTCAAATTTGCTATTTTCCAATCTGCTGGGACTGCCCCAGAGTCCAATGAATTTTGGAAAATTATTGCCAGTCCACGGGTTATTTCTCCCACCATCTCTGTTAGTACCCTGGAATGCATTCCATCAGAGACTTAACTATCCTTATCTCCATTAGCTTGCCCAACACTGGCTCTTCCGTAATAATAATTGTTTCTAGATCCTTACCTACCTTGGTCTCTGTGTCACTTAGCGGCATTTTATTAGTGTTCTCCACCATGAAGATTGATTAAAAAATGCCTCGCCATTTCATCATATCCCATAACTAACTGTCCCTTCTCATCCTTTAAAGGACCAATGTTTACTTTAACCACTCTTTCTCATTTTATATATTTACAGAAACGTTTCCTATCTGTCTTTATATTCTGTGCTTGTTTTTTCTTATGTTCTATTTTATTTTTCTTCATTGCTCCTGTTGTGCCTTTCTGTTGACCTTTAAATTTTTTGCAGTTTTCTGGATTCTTGCTGTTCTTGGCCACTTTGTATGCTTTCTCTTTCAATTTGATAGCCTCCGTTATTTCCTTCGATACCCATGGCAGATTACCCCTTTCTTACAGTCCTTCATTTTCACTTTGAAAAATTGCTTTGAAAGTCCTGCACTGCTTGTCCACTGTCTCACCATGAAATCTTTATTTCCAGTCTACTTCAGCCAACTCCTCCCTCATTCTATTGTAGTCTCCCTTGTTTAAGCACAGGACCCTGGTACTGGAGTTTATCTTCACACTCTCTATCTGTATTCTAAATTCAACCACACGGTGATCACTCCTTCCAAGAGGATCCCTAACTATGAGGTCATTTGTTATTCCTGCCTCATTATGCAGGACCAGATCTAGGACAGCTTGTTGGTTCTATTACATGCTGCTCACGAAAATTATCCCAGATACATTCAACAAACTCCTCCTCAAGGCTACCCTGACCAACCTGGCTTGACCAATCTACATGCAGATTAAAATCCCCTGCAATAATTGTCATACTATTTTGACAGGCATTAATTATTTCTTTATTTATTACCCACCCCAATGTGATGTTATTATTTGGTGGCCTATAGACTACACCAATCAGTGACATTTTCTTCTTAGAATTTCTAATCTCCACCCAAATGGATTCAACCTTATTTTCCATAGAACCCATATCATCTCTCAGCACGTCCCTGATGTTGTCCTTGAATATCAGAACTACACCACCTCCCTTACCTTCCTGTCTGTCTGTCAGAATAGCCTGATATTCAAGATAGCCTGATATTCAGAATAGTCTGATCATGGCTGAGCTCATCATGCTGTTATGAAGCAAGTCAACCCCACCGATAAGGAAAAACTAACACCCAGAGAGGCTCGCCTCATCTCATAATCTGTTAAAAGAAGTGTGATAAATGGTGTAACCTACCTCTCACCCACCCCAAACGGTTATAAGGGAGTAGTTAAATAAAATTAAATCCTTTCACTCACGCTGTAATATCACATGCTGGTCCATTTTTTCTAAAAGCTGTTCCTTTTCTCAAGGCTACTGTGTCTTGGTTTTTTTACAGAGGGGTAATAAAAAGCTCCTGGTGCTGATTAGACTGGTTTGGTACAGAGATTAAAGGGTATTGAGAGGCCTTTTTATTTATATGAAAACTGATGAGGCTTCAGGCCAAAGTGGTCATGCTTTGGAAGTGACCTATACAATGAAAGGGAAGTGGTCAGCTCTCTAGCTGAGCAGTTCATTTCAGTGCAGAGCTAGTTGGAAGTTCAGCAGTGGATTGTGTGAACAGGCTTTCTGTGTTTCTTCCCTTTTACCTTCAACCTGTAACCATCTAATCCATTTTTTACAGGTCTTTAAAGGTGTTTGCTTATTGGGACTGTTGTGTATATTCAGAACAGCATCATTAAGTCTCGTTTGGGTAGACTGAGTTCTGTAGGGGTTCTTTATTCTGTTTTTTGTGTTTCATTGTGCAATTTTGTGAATACATTTCTGTCTGTTTTAAAATCTAGTAGTCAACCTCGCTAACTTACTCTGGGTAATTGTCACCGTACACTTGTTATGCAAAGTTATGTTCTGGGTTGCGTGCTCAAGAATGTTTTGAGTGGTCTGGCCTAGTCCATAAACATAATCAACAAGTAATAATTTAAATATCTGACCTCAACAGTGAATAAATTAATGGAAACACTAACAAACCAAATGCTTCACCTCTAACTACTAACTATTCCCAAAAAACAACATTCTAATGGAATGTTGTTCCACAACTAATATAAAATATAATAAAAAATTAAGAATTTACAGGCAAGAAATTACAGATGGAACACATCTTCAGGAATTTTCTGTGTTTTCTCCATTGATCTTCTTTCAGTAATGCCTTCTCCTTCGAATTCTTATGTCAGGAATGTTAGCTAAGAGTGCAGACGTATTTTAGTCACTTTGATGGTTACTCAGAGCTAAGAGAGCTAATCTCTTCAGATGTCAGTTTGTTCTCCACCAATTTTCAAATGCCGTCTTCTTTTATACCCTTGATGACCAATTAATTTCTTTCAAAAGGATTGGCTTTAGGTTGTCAAAACCATCAGATTTAAATTTAATTTGTCTTTAGTCTTCAAGTGCCTGATTTAAATTGATTGGCTAAATTTAAAAATCTGGTAAAAATGCCACTGTAAAAATACAGTGTAGTCTTTTGATCAAACGTTTTAATTAAAGCACCTGCAACTGGCAAAGTGCTGCCATAGATACTCATTTTAAAATTTCTAAGCAGGAAAAAAAACCATAATCTTTTAAAGGGAACACACACTCTTCTCTCCTTCACTTTACAAATATCAAGTTCTAAGATCCTGCTCTCCACTCAACAAATGCTCTACCCAACTTCGCAACATCACCCTCAACTCCACTTTTCCACCTTCTCTCCATAGCCTTCTAACCCATTCATATTGAAATATCTGTCAAACTCCTCCACAAATTTACTCAATGTGCCAGAATCCACCGCAATCTAGGTAATGGATTCTGAAAATTAACCACCCCTTGAGAGAATCAATTTCTCTTCATCTCTGTTTTCAATTTGCCACTCCTTATCCTAAAACTACCACCTCTCATTCTAGATTGTCCCTCAAGTTTAACATTCTCTCTATGTCTACTTTGTCAATCCCCTTTAGCATTTTATATACCTCAACTGGATCTCCCTTCTTCATTCTAAACTCTACCAAGTACTGGCCTAAACTGCTCTGTCTCTCCTCAGAAGACAAGCCTTTGATCTCTGGAATTAATCAGTGAACCATCTCTGAACTACCCCCACTGCAATCACATGCATCCTTGAATAAGATGGGACAATGCTGCTCCTTTATCAAGGTTAAGTTGTCTGTGTTTTTTTAAGCAGAGGGGTTACAAATGCATAGGATCCTATGTGTCTGATTTGTATGGGTTTTAGGTCCAATTTGATTATAGCTAACAAATATTGCCTCAGGAAAATGGCTTTCAAGTTTAAAACAAACACTTGTACAATGAAAGGGGAGTGGCCAGTTCTCCCATTTCATGGTTTGGTTTTCGTAAGCAGTCAGTTTT
Organism: Hemiscyllium ocellatum; assembly: GCF_020745735.1. Classification (NCBI taxonomy): domain Eukaryota; kingdom Metazoa; phylum Chordata; class Chondrichthyes; order Orectolobiformes; family Hemiscylliidae; genus Hemiscyllium; species Hemiscyllium ocellatum. The sequence continues at coordinate 15,217,328 of NC_083433.1, forward strand.
TTGAGGCTGCTGGTGAAAGAAACTCTTCCATTCTGATCTTCTCTCTCTCTCTGACATCTTTCCTATAAGAATCTGTGTTTGATTTTACCTTTTGTTTTGCCAAGGGGGTGTTTCTGGGGATGTTGCAAGTATTTGGAACAGCATCATTCAGTTGCTATAGAGTTGATAGGGTTTTTAAATAATTGTGTTATTCTAAATTCAGTTTCCTTTTGTTCATGTGTAAATAAACATTGTTTTTGGTTTAAAACTGAGTGGTTGGGCCGGCTGCATAACTCCTGGAATATCTACTTAACATCTACTTAAAACAACTAGCAAAATTAGGGCCTGGCTTGCCTTCTTGAGATGTTTTGAGGGGAGGTCTGACCTGGTCCATAACAAAGGGGACCAAAATAATATGCAATTCTTCAGATACAGTTTCACCAAGCCTTGTATAATTGCAACAACAATTCACTGCTTTTGCCAAGAGTCCTGATGCAGCCGTTCCAGGGGACGGTTAAGAGTCAAGCACATTGTTATGGCCTGGAGTCACGTAGGCTTTGAAGAAGGGATTGCACGTTTCCTTTCCTAATGATCGTTAGTGAACCTGATGGGTTTTCTCAACAATTGATGCTAATTGACAGTCACCATGACCGAGACTCACTTTATATTGCACATTTTTAAAGTTGAGTTGACAATCCATTGAGCTGCAATGCTTGGATTTGAACCCAGATCCCAGAGGGTTACCCTGGATTAGCCAGGAATCATTTCCACGACTGAGCCATCCCTCCATTCGCAGATTCATTCAAGTGCAAGACTCTACATAGGTTATTAAAACCAGGAGGCTGTGTGGACTTGTTTGACCCGTACAACTGCTATCTCCTTGTGCCAACAGAGTCACAAGGACTATACATTGCATCCTGTGCCAAGGTGGATAGTGATGATACATTCTGGATCAGTGGTGCTGGAAGACCACAGCAGTTCAGGCAGCATCCAACGAGCAGCGAAACCGACGTTTCGGGCAAAAGCCCTTCATCAGGAATAAAGGCAGTGAGCCGGAAGCATGGAGAGATAAGCTAGGGGAGGGTGGGGGTGGGGAGAGAGTAGCATAGAGTACAATAGGTGAGTGGGGGAGGGGATGAAGGTGATAGGTCAGGGAGGAGAGGGTGGAGTGGGTAGGTGGAAAAGGAGATAAGCCGGTTGGACAAGTCTCCTCCCCCACTCACCCATTGTACTCTATGCTACTCTCTCCCCACCCCACCCTCCTCTAGCTTATCTTTCCATGCTTCCAGCTCACTGCCTTTATTCCTGATGAAGGGCTTTTGCCCGAAACATCGATTTCGCTGCTCCTTGGATGCTGCCTGAACTGCTGTGCTCTTCCAGCACCACTGATCCAGAATCTGGTTTCCAGCATCTGCAGTCATTGTTTTTACCTAGTGATGGTACATTCCCTAATAGATACACATACATCAAGTTAGAACAGCATGGAGCCCTACCTCAGTATAAACTATTGCAGTGAAGAAATAGTCTCAGTATGCTTTCTCTAACATACATTCTAACCATCCTAACTGGAAAATAATACTTCAGTAACAGGGTGTAAAGAAACAGGGAATGAGAAAAGATCATTTCACTTCTGGTATTGGAGGGAGATGATGGCCAACTGGAATTACCGTTATTCTGTTAATCCAGACACCCAGGTCATGTTCATGGTACACAGGTTTGAATCTGGATAACTGGTGGGATTTGAATCCAATAAAAATCTGGGATTAAGAGTCTAATGATGACCATGAATCCATTGGAAAAACCTATTTGGTTCATTAGTATCCTTTTAAGGGAAGGACTCATCTGGTCTGGCCTACATATGACTCCAGATCCATAGCAATGTGGTTGACCCTCAACTACATCCTAGACAACAAATGTTGGCCTAGTCAATGATACCCTTATCCAGTGATGAAAAAGAAATGTCAATGTCTCTAGGTGGCCAGCATTTCTTGTGATTGCTGTTTTGTCTGCCAATGAGATTCCACAGACTGCGTTAAATATTTTGAGTGGAATTAGGTATCAAGCTAAATTTGTTTGCTGGTTCTCCACTTCTCCCAGCAGTTTAAACCGATCATTGGCTGCAAAATGCCTGGGAGTACCTGATGTCACAAAAGGCACTATATCAATTCAAGTCTTGTCAGCTTGCTTCAAGGTAAAAAATTAGGGAAAGTGACAGTGCAGCACCAATTTCCCAAATGGAATGGTTTGGCTCCCATTATTTGCTTTACAGAATGGGAAGGTATTCTACGTATCCATGCCATTCCACCATCTTGAAAAAGTGACATCTTTATCTTCCAGGGCTGGTTAGTTCAGTTGGCTGGGTGTCAAGTGATATCAACAGCATAGGTTCAGTTCGTGCATTGGCTGTGGTTACCATGAAAGAATCTCCTTGTCAATCTCTCCCCTCACAAGAGGCGTGATGACCCTCGGGTCAAACTCACCACCAGTTGTTTCCCTCCAATGGGAGAACAGCCCAGGGTCTATTAGGATACAATGACCTTACCTTGTTGATGCAAAAATGGCCGCCATGTTGTCTAGACAACGGCAGTAACTGGATTACAGAACATAATCAGTTGCATGCTTGATGGTTCCGAGGGATATGATTGAAATGCTATTTACCATAGAATCATAGAATCTCTATAGTGCGGAAGAAGGCCATTCGGTCCATCGGGTCCACACCGACCTTCCAAAGAGCATCCCAACCTGACCCACTCCCCTATCCTACTCCAGTTACCCTGCATTTCCCATGGCCAATCCACCTAACCTATACATCCCTGGACACTGAGGACAATTTAGCATGGCCAATCCAACTAATCTGCACATCTTTGGACTACCTTACAGTCTATCCTCATTGAACATGTTCTCAAAAGCAAATGGGTTAAATCAGAAAGAATAGTGGGGAAACTCAGCAGGCCTGGCAACATCTGTGGAGAGAGAAACAGAGTTAACGTTTCAAGTTCGGTGACCCTTCTTCACAAATCTGTTCTTCAGAACTCTGACAAGGTGTCATTCCGGACTCAAAACACATTAACTCTGTTTCTCTCTCCACAGATGCTGCCAGACCTGCTGAGTTTCTTCAGTGTTTGTTTCAGATTTCCAGCATCCAGACTATTTTGCCTTTACTTAAGGATAAATCAAAAGTTTGGCGATTTGGGAGCGTCAAATTACAGTTGACATTTCACTCTCTGGTCTCCTCATTATCGAGATAGTACTTTAGATTAGAAGGCTTACCCTCTCAATGGGGGTCAGAGGACAGCAAAATGTTGTTAGGATTATACTCACTGAAGTTTAGACGAATGAAATAGGGATCTCTTGGAAACCTATATGATTGTAACAGGAGTAGACACAGTAAACACAGGGAGGATGTTCCTCATGACCAGGGAGTCCAATATCAGGGGTCACAGTTTAAGGAGACAGGGCAGACTGTTTTGGACTGAGATGGGGAGAAATGTTCTCACCTGGAGAGTGGGGAACCTGTGCAGGTCGCTGCCACAGAGAGTAGTTGAGGCCAAAACTTTGAATGTTCTCAATAAGGAGATAGATATAACACTTGGGACTAAAGGGACCATAGATTATGGGGAGAAAGTTGGAATGGGGATTGAGTTGGGTGATCAGCCATAAAAGTACTGAATGGCCCTGGCAGATTAGAAGGACTGAATGGCCTACACCTGCCAATGGCCTATTGTTATTATCATTAGACAATAAACCCAGAGACCCAATGTACCACGGATTCAGGTTCAAATCCTGCTGTAGCTGATGGTCAAATTTGAGTTCAAATAAAAAAAACTAGGATTAAGAGTGTTATGATGATCATGATGCTGTGTTGAAAAGGCCCATCTGGTTCATCAATGTCTGCCTTTTAGGGAAGGAAATCTGCCATCCTTACTCAGTCTGACTCCAGACCCACAGCAATGTGGTTGACTCTTAACTAGCCTCTGGGAAATTAGGGATGGGTAATAAATACTGGCCCAGACACTGACACTCTCAATCTGTGAACGAATTAAAAGAAACCTTAGAGCCCTGGAGATGTACAGCACGGAAATGGATGCTTCGGGCCAACTTGTCCATGCCAACCAGGTATCCCAACCTAATCTCGTCCCATTTACCAGCACTTGACCCAAATCCCTCTCAACGCTTCCTAGTCATATAGCCATCCAGATGCCTTTTAAATGCTGTAGTTGTACCAGCCTCCACCACTTCCTTTGGCAGCTTATTTCACACACGCACCAGTGTCTGTGTGAAAACATTGCCCTTTAGGCCCTTTTTATATATTTGCCCTCTCTCCTGAAACCTATGTCCTCTAGTTCTGGACTCTCCCACCCCAGGAAATAGACCTTGTCTGTTTATCCTCTCCATACCCCTAATGATTTTATAAACCTCTAAAAGCTCATCCCTCAGCCTCTGACGCTCTAGGGAAAGCAGCCCCAGCCTGTTCAGCCTCTCCTAAATCCACCAACCCTGGCAACACCCTCGTAAATCCTTTCTGCACCCTTGCAGGTTGCACAACATCTTTCGATAGGAAGGAGACCAGAGTTGCACACGATATTCCAACAGTGGCCTAACCAAGGTCCTGTACAGCCGCAACATGACCTCCCAACTCCTGTACTCAATACTCTGACCAATAAAGGAAAGCATACCAAATGCCTTCTTAACTAACCTGTGACTCCACTTTCAAGGAGCTATGAATCTGCATGGAAGAAGGGCTTATGCCTGAAACGTCGATTCTCCTGCTCCTCAGATGCAGCCTGACCTGCTGCGCTTTTCCAGCACCACACTTTTCAACTCTGGTCTCCAGCATCTGTAGTCCTCACTTTCTCCTCTGCTATGAACCTGCACTCCAAGATCTCTTTGTCCCTAGGACTTTACCATTATGTGTATAAGTCCAGCTAAGATTTGCTTTCCCAAAATGGAGCACCTCGCATTTATCTCAATTAAACTCCATCTGCCACTTCTCAGCCCATTGCCCCATCTGATCAAGATCCCATTGTAATCTGAGGTAACCTTCTTCACTGTCTACTACACCTCCACTTTTGGTGTCATCAGCAAACTTACTAACTGTACCTCTTATGCTCACATCCAAATCATTTATGTAAATGACAAAACATATAGGATCCAGCACCGATCCTTGTGGCACTCCACTGGTCACAGGCCTCCAGTTTAAAAATCAACCCTCCACCACCACCCTCTATCTTCTACCTTTGAGTCAGTTCTGTAACCAAATGGCTAGTTCTCCCTGCATTCCATGAGATCTAACCTTGCTAACCAGTCTCCCATGTGGAACCTTGTCAAATGCCTTACTGAAGTCCACATAGATCATGTCCACTACTCTGCCCTCATCAATCCTCTTTGTTACTTCTTCAAAAAACTCAATCAAGTCCGTGAGACATGATTTCCCACGCACAAGTACATGTTGACTATCCCGAATCAGTCCTTGCCTTTCCAAGTACATGTAAATCTTGTCCCTCAGGATTCTCTTCAACAACTTGCCCACCACCAACATCAGGCTCACTGGTTTATAGTTCCCTGGCTTGTCTTCACTGCCCTTCTTAAACAGTGGCACCACGTTTGCCAACCTCCAGTCTTCCGGCACCTCACCTATGACTATCGATGATACAAATATCTCAGCAAGAGGCCCAGCAATCACTTCGCTAGCTTCCCACAGAGTTCTCGAATACACCTGATCAGGTCCTGGGGATTTATCCACTTTCATGCATTTTAAGACCTGCAGGACTTCTGCCTCTGTAATATGGACATTTTGTAAGATGTCACCATCGATTTCCCTACATTCTATATTTTCCATATCCTTCTCCACAGTAAACACTGATGCAAAATACTCATTTAGTATCTCCCTCATCTCCTGCAGCCCCACACGTAGGCCGCCTTGCTGATCTTTGAGGGGACCTATTCTCTCCCTCGTTATTCTTTTGTCCTTAATATATTTGTAAAAACCCTTTGGATTCTCCTTAACTCTATTTGCCAAAGCTATCTCATGTCCCCTTTTTGCCCTCCTGATTTCCCTCTTAAGTATACTCCTACTGCCTTTATATTCGATCTATCCTGTCTATACCTGACATATGCTTCCTTCTTTTTCTTAACCAAATCCTCAATTTCTCTAGTCATCCAGCATTCCCTATACCTACCAGCCTTTCCTTTCACCCTGACAGGAATATACTTTCTCTGGATTCTAGCTATCTCATTTTTGAAGGCTTCCATTTTCCAAGCGTCCCTTTACTTGCGAGCATCTGCCTCCAATCAGCTTTTGAAAGTTCTTGCCTAATACAGTCAAAATTGGCCTTTCTCCATTTTACAACTTCAACTTTTAGATCTGGTCTATCCTTTTCCATTACTATTTTAAAACTTATAGAATTTATGGTCACTGGCCCCAAAATGCTCCCCCACTGACACCTCAGTCACCTGCCCTGCCTTATTTCCCAAGAGTAGGTCTGGATTTGCACCTTCCCCAGTAGGTTCATCCACATACATAATCAGAAAATCTTCTTGCACACACCTTACAAACTCCTCCCCCATCTAAACCCTTAACACTATGGCAGTCTCAGTCTATGTTTGGAAAGTTAAAATCCCCTACCATAACCACCCTATTATTCTTACAGATAGCTGAGATCTCCTTACAAGATTTTTTGTCAATTTCCCTCTGACTATTAGGGGAGTCTACAGTAGTGAGTAGAGTGGGTTCTTTCTTGATTATATGTTTTATTGAGATCTGTCTCTTGATTAAATTTTAAAAATATAAACCATAAGTATTAAGTTAGACAGGAGCATGTTTTTTAGAGCAATAAGACTGTTTTTTTCTGGGTGCATAGATTGTGAAGGAGCAACGATGGCCTTCAGTAGGGTGATGTGCTCTTCCTATCTGGTGTAATACATTCCCAATAAGGTGATCATCCCTTCCTTTTTTCTCAGTTCCACCCAAATAACTTCCCTGGATGTATTCCCAGGAATATCCTCCCTAACTACAGCTGTAACGCTATCCTTGATCAAAAATGCCACTCCCCCTCCTCTCTTGTCCCTCTTTCTATCCTTCCTGTAGCATTTGTAAACTGCCAGTCCTGACCATCCCTGAGCCACATTTCTGTAATTGCTATGGTATCCCAGACCCATGTTCCTAGACATGCCCTGAGTTCATCTGTCTTCTCTGTTAGACCTCTTGCATTGAAGTAAATGCAGTTTAATTTATCAGTCCTGCCTTGTTCTCTGCTTTGTTCCTGCCTGCCCCGACTATTTGACTCGCTTCTGTTCTCAACTGTACCCGTCTTAGATTGATCTTTTTCCTCACTATCTCCCTGGGTCCCACTAGTTTAAATCCTCCCAAACTGCTCTAGCAAATCTCCCTGTCAGTATATTCATCCCCTTCCCATTCAGGTGCAATCCGTCCTTCCTCTACCCCAGGAGAGATTCTATTGATCCAAAAGTACGAACGCTTCTACCCTGCACCAGCTCCTCAGCCATGTATTCATCTGCTCTATCCTCCTATTCCTGCCCTTACTAGCTCATAGCACCAGGAGTAAACTAGATATTACTGCCCTTGAGGACCACCTTTTACAATTCCTGCCTAACTCTCTGTATTCTCCCTTCAGAATCTTATCCTTTTCCCTTCCTATGTCATCAGCTCCAATGTGTACAATGATCTCCTGCTGAGAATACACTGCACCCTCCCTGAGATATCTTTGATCCTGGCATCATGGAGGCAACACATGATGATTTTTCACTGATGGCCGTAGAAACGCTTGGCTGTGCCTCTGACTAGGGAGTCCCCTAACACAATTGATCACTTGGAACCCAACATACCCCTCTTACTTTAGAGCCAGTCTCGATACCAGAAACTTGGCTGTTAATGCCACATTCCCCTGAGAGTCCATCACCCCCTACATTTTCCAAAACAGCAGACTTGTTTGAAATGGGGATAGCCACAGGAGACTCCTGCACTACTTGCCCATCTCTCCTACCTTTCCTGGAGTCAACCCATCTACCTGACTTATCAATGGTTTTTCTTCCTTCCTATAACTGCTATCCTCACACCCTCATGCTCTTGTATATCCTTCATTGCCTCTGACTGCCGCTCCAACCGATCCATGTGATCCGATAGGATTTGCAATCAAAGACACTTGCTGCAGACATAATAATCAGTAATATGGAAACTCTCCCTAAACTCCCACACCAGATAGGAAGGGCACATCACTCTACTGAAGGCCATCTTTGCTCCTTCACAATCTACGCACCCAGAAAATAACACTGTCTTATTGCTCTAAAAAACAGTGGTCCTGTCTAACTTAGTACTTGTGGTTTATATTTTTAAAATTTAATCAAGAGACAGATCTCAATAAAACATATAATCAAGAAAGAACCCACTCTACTCACTACTGTAGACTTCCAGCAAGGTTACACATTAAAAATTATGCACTTATCTGTTCCTGTGCTGTGAGCTCTCCTACACAGCTTCCTCCAAGGTCAGTTATGAATTTCGCTGTTTGTTCATTTTTCATCGATGCACTCCGATGACCAGAGACACATGAACTCAAACAGCAAAGGCATTAGCTCTATGGATTTACTCCTGTATCAAACAACAATGTAGGTTTCTTTCTCGTTCTCTCTCTCACTGACCATGTGTACGCTACCTTTTGTCTGTCTTCCTCCTTTAAAAGTACCATTGTTTTGATCATTTTTTTTCCCAAAGGTCTAAAACAATGCAGCAGCACGTAAAAACAGTAATTGCTGCTCCTGGAATTCGAGGAAATCACCTCCAACACCTAAAATACCTCAAAAAAAGAACAGTCCCAAATTTTCCCCATCCTCCATCTTGGATTGTAGCAACTTCAGGTTTGCATTGTGCGTTGACTCTCTGTCACATTTTGCAAACATTAGCATATGTCAAAGATTCTGAAAATTATTCATCACCTGCTATAAGCATTTTTGAATTCTCTAGCACAAGGATATTGATAGTTTGCTTCAGTCCTACAACCAGTTCTGATTTAAACTTCCACGTGTGCGAGCCCAGCTCTGGCTGCAGGATTGCTGTGGTCATTAAAGGAATTGGGGTTGACTGTTTTTGCAGTAACATTAGCATCATTATAATTAACGTAGGGTTCCATTTTCCTCCGTTGGTTAAACACAGTCATCATGTGTTAATGTGCAAAAAACTAAAACACCAATTAAACGGAGTGTTCTGGGGAGGGCGTGGGGAAATGATCTAACAAAGCTAAGCCAACCTGTAATTTTCTGCATGAGCTAGCATCATACTCAACACGTGCTACAACTGAAGTGGATTTTAGAGTGTTGTTCATTGAGAGAAATATTTGCACTGAAGTAGCACCTTTCACCATCCAGTAGCCCTTTACGGTAGACATGTTGAATCATAGAACCTCTACAGTGCAGAAGCAGGTCATTCGGCCCATCGAGTCCACACTGACCCTTTGAACAGACCCAACCCATCTCCGTAACCCATATTTCCCATGGCTAACCCAGCCTGCACACCCCTGGACACTACAGGCAGTTTAGCACGGCCAATCCACCGAACCTGTGGAATGAAACTGGAGCATCCGGAAGAAGCCTGTGCAGATACCATGAAGGTTTTCAAGTTTTTGTGAAGATTTGTAGCTCAGGCTGTGGTTGGAGGTATTCGTTGGTTTGCCAAACCATTTCTTTTTTGCCGAGGTTTCGTCTCCCTACTGGGTGACATCTTCAGTGCTGTGTAGCCTCTGGATGAAACGCTGTCGTTATGATCTTCCTCGAGTTTATATGCCTCTCTCTCTGTCAAGGTGGCTGGCTCAATTTCTGGATCTTGTCCTCGAGTGGTCTGTAATGGGGTCTATTTCAATGCGTTTATTAATGAAACCAGTCGATGAATACCAGGCCTCCGGGAATTCCCGTGCTTTTCCTTGTTTAGCCTGTGGAGAAAGTGTGGACTGCAGATGCTGGAGATCAGAGTCGAAACGTGTGGTGTTGGAAAAGCACAGCTGGTCAGGCAGCATCAGATAAGCTCAAAATGTCAACTCTCCCGCTCCTCTGATGCTGCCTGACCAGCTAGGCTTTCCCAGCACCACACCTCTCGACTTTGTTTCGCTAGTCCCAGTACTGTAATGATCTCCCAGTTGAGTTGATGTCCTTCATTGTCAGTGAGTATTGACATGAGGGAAGATTGGTCGCGTTGTTTTGTGGCGAGCTGATGCTCGTGTATTCTGGTGGTACGTTTCCTGCCCTCTGTTTGTATTCTGTAACATTCCTCACAGTTGCTGCACGGTATTTTGTATACCACATTCATCCTGCGTGTTGTGGGTATGGGGTCTTGGACAGTAGCTGACGAAGTGTGGCCGTTGGTTTGTGTGCCAACATTATTCCCAGAGGACGTAAGGGTCCAGTAGTCAGTTCTGCAATGTTTCTAATAAGGGGTAGGGTGGTCAGCGTGTTGGTGTGCCACAGTGTCTTCTTGGTGTTGCTTGTATGCTTGGCATCAGCAGACGAAGCTGTTAGGGTACCCATTGTAAGCAAAAACTTTATGTAAGTTTTCCTGCTCTTTTTTGTGGAGGTCTGGGGTGATGTAATGTGCTATAGCTCATTTAAGCTGAGTGTTGACTCAGCTCTGTTTGCGAACTGTGTGGTGATCACTGTTGTAATTAAGAATTTGGTCAGTGTGTGAAGCCTTTCTGTACAATCTGGGTAGGAATTCACCAGGCGCTTCATGTGGACGATACACAGCACTGAAGATGTCACCCTGTAGGGGGATGATACTTTTGCAAAAACAACCAACCAGCTTGACCAACAACTCCACACCACAAAGCAATTATTGATTGTTGGAAAAGCCCATCTCGTTCACCAATGTCTTCTCTTCACGGGAGAATGCATAAAATCCACACAGACTCTTGCCCAAGGGTGGAATTGAACCTGGGCCCCTGGAACTATGAGGCTCCAGTGCTAACCCCTGAGTCACCATGCTGCCCCCTTCTCTTCTCTTTCAGGGGTATGCGTATCACTGGCAATGCCAGCATTTGTTTCTCGTCCATAACTGCCCTTGGACTGAGGTAAGAATGTGGTGCTGGAAAAGCACAGCAAGTCAGGCAGCATCCGAGGAGCAGGAGAATGGATGTTTAGGGCGAAAGCCCTTCATCAGGATTGAGATTGTGAGCTGAGGGGATGTAGAGATAAATGGGATGGGAGTGGGGGCTGGGGGGGAAGGTAGATGAGAGTGTGATAGGTGGATGGAGGTGGGGGTAAAGGTGCTAGGTCGGAGGAGAGGGTGATGCAGGTGGGTGGGAAGGAAGATTAGACTTACAGTGTGGAAACAGGCCCTTCGGCCCAACAAGTCCACACCGACCCGCCGAAGCGCAACCCACCCATACCCCTACATTTACCCCTTACTTAACACTACGGGCAATTTAGCATGGCCAATTCACCTGACCCGCACATCTTTGGACTGTGGGAGGAAACCGGAGCACCCGGAGGAAACCCACGCAGACACGGGGAGAACGTGCAAACTCCACACAGTCAGTCGCCTGAGTCAGGAATTGAACCCGGGTCTCAGGCGCTGTGAGGCAGCAGTGCTAACCACTGTGCCACCGTGCCGCCCACAAATGGACAGATGGGACTAGCCATGAGAGCGGTGCTGAGCTGGAAGGTTAGAACTGAATAAGGTGGGGGGGAGGGGAAATGAGGAAACTGGTGACGTCTACATTGATACATTGGGGTTGGAGGGTCCCAAGGCAGAAGAAAAGGTGTTCTTCCTCCAGGCATTGGGTGGCTGGGGAGTGGTGATGGAGGAGGCCCAGGACCTGCATGTCATTGGCGGAGTTGAAGTGTTCTGCGACGGGGCGATGGAATTGGTTGGTGCCGGTGTCCTGGAGATGTTCTCCGAAGCACTCTGCGAGTAGGCGTCCTATCTCCCCAAGGTAAAGGAGACCGCATCGGGAAAAACAAATACAGCAAATGATATATGTGGAAGTGCAAGTGAAACTTTGATGGATGTGGAAGGCTCTTATGGGGCCTTGGACGGAGGTGAGGGGAGAGGTGCGGGCACAGATTTTGCAATTCCTGCCGTGGCAGGCGAAGGTGCCAGGAAGGAAGGGTGGGTTGGTGGTAGGTGTGGACCTAACGAGGGAGTCACAGAGGGATTGGTCTTTACGGAAAGTGGATAGAAGTGGGGAGAGAAATATACCTCTATGGTGGGGTCCGCTTATAGGTAGCAGAAATGGTGGAGGGAGATGCGATGTACATGGAGGTTGGTGGGGTGGAAGGTGAGGACTGGGGGGTTCTGTCCCTGTTACAGTTGGAAAGGTGGGGTTCAAGAGTGGAGGTGCAGGAAGTGGATGAGATGCGCTGGAGAGCCTCATCAACCACGTTGGGGGGAAATTGCAGTCTTTAAAGTTGGAGGCCATCTGGTGTGTTCTGTGGTGGAATTGGTCCTCCTGGGAGCTGATACAGTGGAGGTGGAGGAATTGGGAATAAAGGATAACATTTTTACAGGAGGTAGGGTGGGAGGAGGTGTAATCCAGGTAGCTGTGGGAGTCGATGGGTTTGTAGAAGATGTCAGTGTTGAGTAGGTCACCATTGATGGAGATGGAGAGATCCAGGAAGGGGAGGGAGGTGTCTGAGATGGTCCAGGTGAACTTAAGGTTGGGGTGGAATGTGTTGGTGAAGTTGATGAATTGTTTAACCTCCTCATGGGAGCAAAAAGGTGATGCCGATACAGTCATCAGTGTAGCGGAGGAAGAGATTGGGAATGGTGCCGGTGTAACTACGGAAGATGGACTATTCTACATAGCCGACAAAGACAGGCACAGCTGGGGCCCATGCAGGTGCCCATGGCCACCCCTTTGGTCTGGAGGAAGTGGGAGGATTCAAAGAAGAAATTATTGAGGGTGAGGACCAGTTCAGCCAAACGATTGAGAGTGTCAATGGAAGAATACTGCTAGGGTAGTTGAGGGTCAACCATATCACTGTGGGTCTGGAGGCCAGACCAGGTAAGGATGGCAGTTTCCTTCCCTAAAGGACATGAATTTACCAGATGGAGTTTTACAACAGTTAATGATGACTTCATGGCCACAGTTGTGGAGACAATCCTCCAGTTCCAGATTTTGGATAATAATTCATTTAATTCCCCCCAGCTATAAAGGTGGGATGTGACACCATATTCCCCAGAGCATTAACCTTGGTTTCTGGGTGTCTGTGCTACCGTGGCCCCACTGACACTGATGAAAAAGAGTCAATAAAATGGGTATGACTTCAAAAATCCGAAACTCACTTTGAATCAAGATGCCAGGGGAAAAATCCTGCTGGTTTCTGGAAATCAGAAATAAAATCATAAATTACTGACAATATTTAGTAAGTCATTCACAGAGAGAAGTAGCGTGATTCAAGTCATTTTTTAAAAAATTCATTTTGTGGGATGTGGGCATTGCTGGCTGGGCAGCATTTATTGCCTGTCTCTAGTTGCCCCTTGAAAAGGTGGGGGTGAGAATCGCTGCAGGTCACCTGCTGAGGGTTGACCCACAATGCCATAGGGGAGGGATTTCCAGGATCTTGGCCCAGCAACAGTCAAGGATTGGAGCTATATCTCCTAGTCAGGAGGGTGAATGGCCTGGAGGGGAACCTGAAGGTGGTGGTGTTCCCCTGTATCTGTTACCCTTGTCCTTCTTGATGGAAGTATTCGTGGGTTTGCAAGGTGATCTTTGGTGAATTTCTGCAGTGCCTCTTGTAGATAGTACACCCCGCTGCTACTGAGCGTCAGAGGTGGAGGGAGTGGATGTGGTGTCAATCAAGCGGGCTGCTTTGTCCTGGATGGTGTCAAGCTTCTTGAGTGTTGTTGAAGCTGTACCCATCTAGGCAAGTGGGCAGTATTCCATCACCCTCCTGACTCATGCCTTGTAGATGGTGGATAGGCTTTGGGGAGTCAGGAGATGAGTTACTCGTGGCAGTATTCCTAGGCTCTGACCTGCTCCTGTAGTCACTGTGTTTATGTGGTGAGTCCAGTTGAGTTTATGAAAACCCCAGGATGTCAAAGGCTTAATTTAATGGCAGTACCTTCCCTCTCCTTGTGTCCTTGCTTTCCTTTCCACCAGCCTCCCTAGAAAACACATCACTCACCACCATTTCCACCACTACCAGGGTGATGCCACCACCAATGCATCTTCTTTTTGCCTCCATTTTTGGAATTCAGAAGGGAAATCTTCTCTATGACACTCTGATCACCCCAGCAACTCCCTCTCTTCTGTGCAACACCTCTTCAGGGATGCAATACCTATCCCATAAAACGGAGGAACAGAAGTAGGCTATTCAGCCCATCGAGTTTGCTTCTCCATTCAATGAGGTCATGGCTTGTCTGTAATCGTCAACCCTACTTCCCTATCTCTAACCCATAACCCTTTATTCCCTCACTGATTAAAACTCTGTTTATTTCAGCCTTAAATATACTCAATGACCCAACTTCAACGGCTGTCTGCGGTAAAGAATTACAGAGATTCACTCCCTTCTGAGAGAAGAGATTCCTCCTCGTTTCTGTCTTCAACGTGTGATTATCCTGAGATGATACTGTTTGATATCTAGTTGGATTGGCCATGCTAAATAGCCCATAGCGTCCACGGATGTGCAGGCTCAGTGGAATAGGCAGGTCAGGCAACAGCTGAGGAGCAAGAGAGTTGTTGTTTCGGCAGGACCCTTCTTTGGGACTCTGGACGGGGAAGGGGGTAGAGAGATAAACGGGGGCAGGGGGGCTGGGGTTATAGGAAAGGTAGGTGAAAGGTGGGTGAAGGTAGGAGGCAATGTTGATAGGTCTGGGAGGGTAGTGTGGAGCAGATAGGTGAGGGAAGGAATATGGACAGGTAGGTCAGATTAAGAGAGCGGATCTGAGTCCGAGGGATGGATCTGGGATGGGTTGGGGGGGGAGGGGAGGTTTGGAAACTGGTGAGTTCGATGTTCATGCCGTGACGTTGTAGGCTCCTGAGGCAGAAGATGAGGCGTTCCTCCTCCAGTTTGTGGGTGGCCTTGTTTAGGTGGTGGAGGATGCCCAGAATGGACATGTTCTGGGGTGAGTGGGAGGGGGAGTTGAAATGGATGGCCGTAGGAAGGTGGGGTTGGTTGGTGCATATGGACCAGAGATGTTTGCTGAACCGTTCCATGTGTTTGTGCTCTGTCTCTCCGATAAAGAAGAGACCACATCAAGAGCGACGGATGTAGTAAATGAGATCAGAGGGTGTACAAGTAAATCTCTGCCAGATTTGAAATTAACCTTCGGGGTCTTGGACGGAGGTGAGGGGGGAGGTGTGGGGTAAGTATTGCACTGCTCATAGTGGTAGGGAAAGGTGCCAGGTTTGGAGATGGGTTTGGTGGGGAATGTGGACCTAACGAGGGAGTCACGGAGGGAACAGTCCCAATGGAATGCAGATGGGGTGGCAAGAGAATTTTGTTTTGGTGGTGGGGTCTGACTGTAGGTGGTGAAGATGTCAGAGGATGATACACTGGATTTGGAGATCGCTGGGGTGGAAGGTGAGGACTGGGGGACAAAGGCACAGCAGGTCAGAATGCATCTGAGGAACAAGAGAGTCAACATTTCAGGCAGGCCCCTTCTTCAGGACTGGGGAGGGAGAAGGGGGTAGAGAGACAAATACAGGAAAGGGGCTGGGGCTAGGGGAAAGGAAGGGTCCTGCCCAAAACATTGACTCTCCTGCTCCTCGGATGCTGCCTGACCTGCTGTGCCTTTTCCAGCACCTCGCTTCACCAATTCTGACTCTCCAGCATCTGCAGCCCTCGCTGTCTTTGAGGTGGGTTAGCCATGGGAAATGCAGTGTGAAGGGGATGGGGTGGGTCTGAGTGGGATGCTCTTTGCAGGGTCAGTATGGGCATAGCGGGCCAAATGGCTTGCTTCTACCCTGTAGGGATTCTATGATTCTATGTAACCAGACTCTCCTATAAGGGGAAAACAGCTTCCCCTCACGGACCCTGCCAAGACCCCTAAGGATCTTGTATGTTTGAATAAGGTCATCTTTCAATCTTCTAAACTTCATGAGTACAGGTCCGAATGATTCAACCTCTCCTCATAAAACTTTCCCTCTATACTTGGGCTAAAAAACAACATTCATTCACCTTGGAATCTAAAGTTCACAAATTATATATATTCTTTCTTTTTTTTCCCTCTATTTTCTTATTTTCCCCCACACTACCGCCTGACAGAGGTAGTGCTTACTTTTCCCCAGTACCCATGTCACAGTGAAAAACAACAAGTGTGTAAATCTGTATTCAGTTTCCACCACCAGGAAGATAGGAAAACACCCGGGTGGCCAGTGACAAGCAGTGCCCTTCACATCAAAGGGCAATGCTGTGTGATCAAACAGTGAAGGTGAGGGGGGAGGTGTGGGGTAAGTATTGCACCGCTTATAGCGGTAGGGAAAGGTGCCAGGTGTGGAGATGGGTTTGGTGGGGAATGTGGACCTAACGAGGGAGTCACAGAGGGAACAGTCCCAATGGAATGCAGATGGGGTGGCAAGAGAATTTTGTTTTGGTGGTGGGGTCTGACTATAGGTGGTGAAGAAGTCAGAGGATGATACACTGGATTTGGAGATCGCTGGGGTGGAAGGTGAGGACTGGGGGACAAAGGCACTAAATCAAAATAGAGTTGGAGGGGGAAATAATGCACTCCACTCCCTGCGGCACCCACCTCTCCCTGAAAACCTTGAGGGTGTTAGTGGACACCACGTGCTCCTTCTCTATTATATAATATAAGTCATCCCCATACTAGCTTTCAACTGGGACCAATTGAATTCTCATTTTACTAATTGCCATTTGAATCTGACTCCCTGGGGTTGTGTCATTGGCTTGCTAGTCCTGTGACATTACCACTGCAACAGCCCTGAACCTAAATCAGAACTGTTACTTGCCGATCCAAGGTTAGCACTGCTGTTTCACAGCATCAGGGACCTGGGTTCAATTCCACCCTCAGCAACTGTCTGTGTGAAGTTTCTCCCTGTGTCCTCCAGGTGCTCTGGTTTCCTCCCACAGTCCAAAGGTGTGCAGGTCAGGTGAATTGGCCATGCTAAATTGGCAAAGTGTCCAAGGATGTGCATGTTAGGTGGGTTAGCCATGGGAAATGCAGGGATGGGGGGACATTGGTTCTGGTGGGATGCTCTTTACATGGTCACTGTGGACTTGATGGGCCAAATGGCCTACTTCCACACTGTATGGATTCTATGATTGAGACAGAGAATAATTGATTTTTGAGAAATGAGTTATGGGAATGGTGTGGGAAAACGGTGATGAAGATAGGTCGTAATGAAATTGAATGATGGAGCCGGCTAGATGGGCTGAATGGTCTAAGCTGCTCCCATTGCTTGTTCTGCTATGTTCCACAGGGCAATACAGTCCATCCAGTCTCTTCCCCATTCAATTGGTTCATTTTGTTCTCAGTTCCATTTCCTGTCCAGGCTTTGTCATCTGACAATCTTAGATAACAGCAACAGGGTACCCAACTCAGTTCTAAAATATTTCAATTGATACATCCACCTGCCCTCGACCAGCAACCCCACCCACACACCCTCACTCTGACCAGCCTCCACAGCTTTGGAGAGGCAGAGAGAGGGACGTGGCACCATTTGTGGCTTAGATCCTGGACTGGGATTGAGCTGGGGAGCGTTATGACTCAGAGAAGAGTGTGTTACTGAATCATAGAGTCCCTACAGTGTGGAAACAGGTGATTTGGTCCAACCAGTCCACGTCAACACCCCAAAGGCTATCCCACCCAAACTCATTCCCTACTCTATTACTTTATATTTCCCCTGACTAATGCATCTAACTTACACA
This sequence comes from Hemiscyllium ocellatum, assembly GCF_020745735.1. Classification (NCBI taxonomy): domain Eukaryota; kingdom Metazoa; phylum Chordata; class Chondrichthyes; order Orectolobiformes; family Hemiscylliidae; genus Hemiscyllium; species Hemiscyllium ocellatum. The sequence continues at coordinate 15,235,142 of NC_083433.1, forward strand.
GCCCTGAACACTATGGGACAATTTAGCATGGCCAATCCACTTCACCTGCTCATCTTTGGACTGCGGGAGGAAACCAGAGCACCCAGAGGAAACCCGCGCAGACAGGGGGAGAATGTGCAAACTCCACACATAGGGTTGCCCAAGGCTGGAATCGAACCCAGGTCCCTGGCGCTGTGAGGCAGCAGTGCCAACCACGGAGCCATTATGTTACCACATTACCAACCCATAGAATCCCTACAGTGTGGAAGCAGGCCATTCAGCCCAATGAGTTCAAACCACCCTTCTGAAAAACATCCCACCCAGACCCACCCTATCCCATTAACTCTCCATTTCCCATGGCTAACCCAACTCACCTACACACCTTTGGAGTGTGGGAGGAAACCAGAGCACCTGGAGAGATCCCACACAGACATGTGGAGAATGTGCAAACTCCACGCAGACAGTTGCCTGAAGCTGGAATTGAACCTGGGTCCCTGGCGCTATGAGGCAGCAGTGTTAACCACTGAGACACCGTGCCTCATTCAGACACAGCTGACCCCCCTCCCCCAAGAGAAATTTACGCTCTCTGTTTGGCCTCAGAGCTCTAAAACCATGGGGGACATCATTGCATGGAAAACACGCACCCACACATGTGCATTTTTGAGTGAATTTGAGTCAGGCTGGGATATCTACTAATGGCTGAGTGGCCATGGAGAAAACATGGCTTCCATCATGAGGCACCAGGCATCCTACTGGCATCTAACGTGGCACCTTCACAAGGAACAATGGCTTGGAGATTGAAACAAAACATTCCCAAGGAAAAGACGATTCTCTGGAATGTTCTGCACCTTTACTTCACTTGACAAAATTCCAAGCCTTCTCGACTACCTGATGAACCTGATAAAAGCTCTGCGAAAATAGCCATATGGGTCCCGTGAAGTGTCAAATGGAAAATTTAATTCAAAATTCAAACATGAAATGTGAGGAATTGAGCAGAAGGTGTGAATGATGGAATGTTTTTATATTTTTAATTTCTGCCTTCTGTCAGCAACAAAGTACAAGATGGTGTGACACAGGAGTGTAGGTTAATGGGTAAGAGAGACGTGCACTTGTACAGCGATTTCCACCTCCTTAGAAGATCTGAAAGCACTTTACAGTCAATGGAATACATTTTTGAAGCAGTGACTGTACAACATAGCGAACGCAGCAGCCAAGTTATGCACCGAAATCTCTCACACAGCAATTGAATAAATGATCAAGTCAATTTGCTCTTGATTCAAAAACAAAACAGGCTGGACATCACCATTAACAATATTCATTCCCTCGCCCATTGATGCCCATTGGCTTCAGGGTATACTGCCTACAGGATGCATTGCAGCAACTTACCAATGTTCCTTAGACAGTATCTACTGGACAAACCCTTGACATCATGCTACAGCTGTACTAAACTCTGGTACAGCTGCACTTGAAGTATTGCGTACAGTTCTGGTCGCTGCATTCCAGGAAGGATGTTGAAGCTTTAGAAAGGGTTTAGAGGAGAGTTACTAGGACGTTGCCTAGTATGGAGGGAAGGTCTTATGAGGAAAAGCTGAGGGACTTGAGGCTGTTTTCGTTACAGAGAAGAAGGTTGAGAGGTGTCTTAATTGAGACATATGAGGTAATCAGAGGGTTAGATCGGGTGGACAGTGAGAGCCTTTTTCCTCAGATGCCAATGGCTGGCACGAGGGGAGATAGTTTTAAATTGAGGGGTGATAGATATAGAACAGGTGTCAGAGGTGGTTTCTTTACTCAGAGAGTAGTAAGGGCATAGAACGCACTGCCTGCAACAGTAGTAGACTCGCCAACTTTAAGGGCATTAAAGTGGTCATTGGATTGGTATATGGACGAGAATGGAACAGCATAGGTTAGATGGGCTTCAGATTGGTTTCACAGGTTGGTGCATCATCAAGGGCCAAACGGTCTGTACTGCACTGTAATGCTCTATGTACTATGTTCTATCTATCTCCTGGGAGGAGGACAATGGGGACATTAGGAACACCACTGCATGGCAGTTCTGCTCCAATACATATATCTTCCTGTCTTGGAAGTACAATGCCATTCCCTCACTGTCGCTGGGTCAAAATCCTGAATTTCCTTTCCTAACACCGCAGTGGCTATACCTATCCAGCATGGATTGTGACAGTCCCAGGACCTTACCATTAATTGTAAAAGTATTGCCTTGATTTGCCTTTCCAAAATGCAGGACCTGACATTTATCTAATTAAAACCCCATCTGCCACTCCTCAGCCCATTGGCCCTTCTGATCAAGATCCCGCTGTACTCTGATGTAACCTTCTTCGCTGTCCACTACACCTCCAATTTTGGTGTAATTTACAAACTTAATAACTATATCTCCTATGTTCACATCCAAATCATTTATATAAATGCTGGAAAATAGTGGATCCAGTACCAATCCTTGTAGCACACCGCTGGTCACAGGCCTCCTGTTTGAGAAACAACCCTCCACCACCAATCTCTATCTTCTACCTTTGAACCAGTTCGGTATCTAAATGGCTAGTTTTCCCTGTGATCTAACCTTGCTAACTAGTCTATCACAAGGAATCTGTTGAACATCTTATAGAAGTTCTTAAAGATCACATCTACTGCTCTGCCCTCATCAGTCCTCTTCATTACTTCTTCAAAAAACTCAATCAAGTTAGTGAGGCATGTTTTCCCACATCCAAAGCCATGTTGACTAACCCTAATCAGTCCTTGCCTTTCCAAATACATGTACATCCTGTCCCTCAGGATTCCTTCCAATAACTTGCAAACCAACGACGTCAGGCTTACTGGTTTACAGTTCTCTGGCTTTTCCTTACCAGCTTTCTTAAACAGTGGCACCACATTATCCAACGAGGTAAAAACAATGATGCAGATGCTGGAAACCAGATTCTGGATCAGTGGTGCTGGAAGAGCACAGCAGTTCAGGCAGCATCCAAAGTGCAGCAAAATCGACGTTTCGGGCAAAAGCCCTTCATCAGGAATAAAGGCAGTGAGCCTGAAGCATGGAGAGATAAGCTAGGGGAGGGTGGGGTTGGGGAGAAAGTAGCATAGAGTACGATAGGTGAGTGGGGGAGGGGATGAAGGTGATAGGTCAGGGAGGAGAGGGTGGAGTGTACCAGGGATCTGGGTTCGATTCCAGCCTCAGGTGACTGTCTGTGTGGAGTTTTCATATTCTCCCCGTGTCTGTGTGGGTTTCCTCCCACAGTCCAAAGATGTGCAGGTTAGGGTGAATTGGCTGTGCTAAATTGTCCATGGTGTTCAGGGATTTGTAGGCTAGGTGCATTAGTCAGGAGTAAATGTGGGGGAATGGGCCTGGGTGGGTTACTCTTCAGAGGGTTAGTGTGGACTTGCTGGGCTGAAGGGCCTGTTTTCATGCTGTAGGGATTCTATGAAAGCATAGCCTAACACTGGCAATTCCACATGACAAATTGGTGACCACAGAAATGGCCTGAGGAAGGGTAGAATCATAGATTCCATCAGCATCAAAGGAGGATGTGCCCCGATTAGCCTTTGAAGGAGCTTTCCAATTCAGGTCCATCCTTTTCTCCCCATAACCTGACATTTAATTTTCCTGTTTAAGGCAGTGACGATGCTGTCACTTTAAAAAGGTTATTTTGTCCTGGGTTTTTTTGTGAAGTGAGGTTGTAAAGGCAGAGGTGCCGAAGTGGCAACAGTGGACAGCCTAAATCAACAGTAAGCACTGTTGCCAGGGATCTGGGTTGGATTCCACCCTCGGGTAACTGTCTGTGCGGAGTTTGCACATTCTCCCCATGTCTGCGAGGGTTTCCTCCCACAGTCCAAAGATATGCAGGTCAGGGTGGATTGGCCATGCTAAATTGCCTATAGTGTTCAGGAATGTGTAGGTTTGGTGCAAAAGTCAGGGATAAATATAGGATAATAGGGGAGGGGATATGGGTCTGGGTGGGTTACTCTTTGGAGGTCAGTGTGGACATGTTGGGCCTAAGGGCCTGTTTCCATAATGTAGGGATTCTATGAATAAAACAGTTGTAACAATATATTATGAGTGGCTGGTTCTCCCAGATCAGATTTTCTAGGTTTGTTTTTTAGCTGTAGCAGTCAGGAATTGTCTGGCTCCCAGAAGAATTGGAGCTTCAGTAAAATGATTCCTAGCTGCTACTTTGTCTGAAAACTCTCTTGATGTTGTTTCCTCCCAAATGGGAGAACTGCATGTAAGAATCTACATTTGAATTTGCCGTTTTGCCAAGGGCAATGTTTATGGGATGTCATTGTATTGAAACAGTTAACTAGTAATAGATACTGTATCGGTTGAACTTTCCAATTGCAAAGTTATTCTAAAGTCCAGTTTCTTTTGTTTGTATTTTAATTACAGTGTTTAAGTAAGTTGTGTTTTCGTGGTTGTGGGTATGTTCACTGAGCTGGGAAGTTGATTTGCAGACATTTCGTCCCCTGTCTCGGTGACATCTTTAGTGGCTTTAGATCCTCCTGTGAAGAGCTGCGGTACTGTGTCTTCTGGAATTTATTTGGTTGTGTTCCCACTGCTTCCGGTTGCTGGTTCCGCTTGTTTGTAGTAGTGACCGGTATATTGGGTCTATCTCTGTGTGCTCAGCCACAGACTCCGTTAACAAGCACAAAGACTTGGACCCAAAATACTGGCCACTATAACGAACATTCGGAACAGGCAACTGGAAGCTGCAGGAACAGAACTGAATAAATCCCAGAAGCACCCCCAGTACTGCAGAGCTTCACAGGAGGCTCAAAGCACTGAAGATGTCACCCAGATAGCTAACGAAACATCCGCAAATCAATTTCCCAGCTCGGCAAACACACTCACAACTACGGCAACTGACACCCAAGCTACAAATCTGTATACAAACCTTGAAATTGTTTTACTTAACGTCAAGTGGTTTGACCATTCACATCACATCTGGAACACAGACACTTCTCATCTACCTTTAAATTAAGAACAAATTAGGGTCTAGCCTACTATCTTAGGAGGATGGGGGTAGTTGGTTTAGCTCAGTTGGCTGGATTGTTGGTTTACTGAGCAGTGTGATGCTAACAGTGTGGGTTCAATTCCCATCACCAGTTTGAGACTCTCCCTCACCTGAGGTCTGGTGGCCCTCAGGTCAAGTTGCCACCAATGACTTCTCTCTGATAAGAGAGCAGCCCCTATGGTCTAGGAAGACTATAGTGGCACAACAGCAACTATCTTGGGTCACAGGGTGTATCCAAGTGGTTGCTTTCAGTCTTGGTTAAATGTAGTTATGAGAGGATGCAGCAATAACAAAGGTATATTCCAATCAGAACACTTCCACAAGGTTAACAGTCCCCCGTCCTTTCGGGGCTCCTAACTGTGCTGATATATTAGCGACAAACCCGAAACCACAGCCTGCAGCATTCCATCCCGGAATATGGAAAGTGTCCGAAGCATCAGGTTGCTTTTCCCTTCTCTTACACATTTTCCCACATCACGTCCTCATTGTTAGAAATTTCGTGGGTCACAGGGTGCATCCAAGCAGCTCTTTTGGATTTGGTTAAATATAAATTTCATACAGTGTGGAAACAGGCCCTTTGGCCCAACAAGTCCACACCAACCCGCCGAAGCACTACCCACCCCCCTACATTTGCCCCTTCACCTAACACTACGGGCAATTTAGCATGGCCAATTCATCTAACCTGTACATCTTTGGATTGTGGGAGGAAATAGGAGCACCCGGAGGAAACCCACGCACACCCAGAGAGAATGTGCAAACTCCACACAGGGAGTCGCCAGGTTCCCTGGCACTGTGAGGCAGCAGTGCAAACCACTGTGCCACCGTCCCGCCCGCAATATAGTTAAGAGAAGACTCAGAAACAGCAATTTGCTTAAACTTGTGTATTTATTGAGTAGTAATAATGGTAATAACAAGGGTAATAAATGGAAATGAAAGAAGAAAAAGCCACAAGTCCCATGCCTTCCTGCCCATCGGGGACCCCCTCAATCAATTGGAGGCTTAGGTTTGTTCCTAGCACTGGTCGTGATCCCAGTCTGAGGTGAAGTCCCCCCTCTCCCAACGAAACACTCTCTCTCTAAAACAGTTTAACAAAACAGACAGTCCCCTAACAGCTAAAGGACAAAAACAAGCTGCTGGTACCATCTTCAGCCTGGAAAAGGAATGCGACTGTCAAATATCATCAGCAACTTTAGCCATTCGGCCCATCCAATGCAGGCCCATCCTATACAGCCAAAATATTTTGAGGGGGTCTGGTCTGGTCCATACAAGACAACTGGGACACAGTGGACTCTCTTTTTTTCAAATTGTTGACGCGATGTCAGAGTTTGCCCCGATCATTTGAATCCATCGCAAAGCAAACTGTAATGCAGTGGAGGGTCACGCACAGACAGGAGGTGATTGTGCCTCCTCATAAGCTCGCTTGCGAATCCATGCCCACACTGCGGGAGTGCAAAGCCTCCTCTCTACTAAATCCCTCAAGTACTTCTGCCTAAAGGCATTCAGTAAGCTCAGCTGCAGGCAGAGGGAATAATAGCAGCGGTGGGGAAGGATAATGACTTTCTCAGCGAGGTACTATTAATCTTCTCTGTTGGGTCTGAAAGAACTTATGGAGACAATGTCTAATATAGTCAAACACGTCTCTCCTGTTTAATTGATCTCAACTCTTACCTCACTGCGTTGCTCTAACACTTTTCCTGTCAGAGAACATGATTGTTTTCCTCTTGAACCTGTCATACTGTCCACTTCAAAGCCATCTTTGAAGACATTTCCAAACAGTTGCAGTCAACGTTAAGAGGGAAAGCAATTTAAAGAAGCCTTATCCCTGGCTCTCTCTCTCTCTATTATCATTAAGCTTTGAAGTGATTAGCAGTTATGTCCATCATCTTTCTATGGGTATTGTCAAGGGATGGTCTGACAATTAATCAGGAAGGCAAGTGAGGTCCCAAAACCGATATCCTCATGATCTGCCACTATCAACAGAAGTTGCCTCTGAATTGCCTTGGTTGGGAGAAGAAAGGTCTTGCATTTATATAGCGCCTCTGGAAACCTTGTGGTATCTCAAATCTCCATATGGCAATGGGATAGTTTGGCAGTGTAGTCACCATAATGGTGGGGGGGATACACAGCTGGTAATTTTCACCCAGAAAACCCCTACATACAGAATCCAATCAATGACTAGATCATCGGCGCTGATATGGGTTTTGGGGACATCATGGAGAACCTCTGTGCTCTTCCTCAGAAAGGTGCCATGGGACTTTTATACAGCAAAAGAAACACAAAACCCAACCAAACGATGGCACCCCTGATGCAGGAGGGCAGTGGTGTATTGGTAATGTGGGCTATGATTGCTTGTATGTTGGCAAACCAGGCGACAAGCAATTCCAATACAGCAACTGGCAGAAACTAAATTCCCTTCAATAATTAACTAGTTTTAGTTAATTAACCTGGACTTAAATGCTGGCCACAGTAAAGGTAACCATGAGTCATAAAAGGAAATCCGGTTCATTAATGTCCTTTTGAGGAGAAAATCTGCCATCCTTATCTGGTCTGGCTTATATGTGGCTCCAAATTCTCAAAAGCCCTCTGAAAATATCTCAAGATTAGAGAGGTGCTGGATAAAGCACAGCAGGTCAGGCAGCATCCAAGGATTTTCCTGCTCCTCGGATGCTGCCTGACCTGCTGTGCTTTTCCAGCACCTCTCTAATCTTGACACTGATCTCCAGCATCTCCACTTCTGCCTCTGAAATTGTCTGCCCGTTTATTTAGTTGCAGTGCTACAAAGTTATTGCGAATGTATCTACACCAAATGGATGGCAGAAGTTCAAGAACACCACTGAGTAATTACAGGGAGCCAATGGCTTAGTGATATTATTACTAGACTACTCAGTTGCTATTCTGGGGATTTGAGTTCAAGGCCCATCATAGCAGATGGTGGACTTTGAATTCAGTAAAAGAATCTGGGCTTTGATGCGATTATTTAACCTAACCTTCCTACTTTTACACTCAATTCCTCTTGCAATACTCCTCTTACCTTCCTGATCACCTGTTGCACCTGCATTGCTGATATCCTGTGATATATCCAATTGGATACCCAAATCCCTCTGTACCAGTGGGACCTGCAATAAAAGGAACCTGGAATTAAGGGTCTAACAATGACCATGACTCCATTGTTGGTTGTTGGGAAAGACCCAGCTGGTTCACTAATGTTCTTTGGGGAAGGAAACCGCCAGCTGACCTGGTGTAGCCTACACGTGACTCCAGACCCACAGCAATGTGGCTGACTCTTAACTACCCTCTGGGCAAATAGACAGTTGGTCTAGCCAGAGATCCAGTGAATGAATCAAGGAAGCAGCTCAACATCGCCCTGTTAAGGGCAATAAATGTTGACCTTGCCAGTGGCAAGCACATCCTGTGAATGAATAAATTATAAAACACACTGCAAATTCAACTTAGACTTTAGTGGTGAAGAGTTTGGAATGTGATTTGAACTGGATTGCTTAGTATTAAAAAGGCAAAAGTGAGCCACAGTCAATGGGGAGGTGTGAAGGAGACAGCCAGTATAGCCTCTGTTCCCGATCTTTAGCCAGGCAACGTCCACCGTCAGGTCAGGTAGGATAGGATTGGATCCTGCTTCAGAGGGACAGCCAATGACAGCGCTCAATGAAGTCAGAAGGATGGTCAATGAGTGTGAAACCATATCCCAGCATGCACCATGACCTGCAGAAGAGGGAGCTGGAAAATTGGAGAGATGGGAGCAACTTTGGAAGAGAGGCGAAAATTGCAACTTGCTGGGTTGTGCCTCTGAGTGCAGTAATGTTGTAAATAAACTATCAGTGTCTCGTTTAATCAGAGATCAGCCATATGAGAAGTAAGATATGCAAAGTGCGTTAGGAAGTATTAATGTCATTTCCTGACAGAACCCTGCAGGTTGTCTGATTTAAATATTTCATTGCTGCCTGCTGTTTATAATTATCGACAGCCACTCACTCACCTCTAAGCAGTGAAGACCTTTGTGCTTCATTCTAAACAACCCATAGGGTTGGCTCACTGCATGTTGCTCTCTATTGAAATAGGAACTGAGGGACTGTCTCAGAAGTTCCAACTGTTATGTCAAGCACGCAGTATTTCAATGGAGATTTTACATCCTTCCTATCTGTATAAGTCAGACACATTCAGGAGCTGGGCAAAGAAAAGGGGCCCACATTAAACTCCGAACTCTCACACCACATATGGGCAGGGTGGATAAAAAGGTGTTTGGCACTCTTGCCTTCATTGCTCAGTCCTTTGAGTGTTGGAGTTGGGACACCATGTTGAGATTGTACAAGACATTGGTGAGGCCTCTTCTGGAGTACTGTTTCCAGTTCTGGTCGCTCTGTTGTAGGAAGGAGTGGGTTCAGAAAAGATTTACCAGGATGTTGCCAGGAATGGAGGGTTTGAGATATAAGGAGAGGCTGGATAGAGTCATAGAGCTTTCGGTCCAACTTGTCCAAGCCAACCAGATATCCTAAATTAATCTAGTCCCATTTGCCAGCATTTGGACCATAATCCTCTAAACTCTTCCTATTCATATACCAGTAAAAAGTGAGGTCTGCAGATGCTGGAGATCAGAGCTGAAAATGTGTTGCTGGTTAAAGCACAGCAGGTTAGGCAGCATCCTAGCAACAGGAAATTCGACGTTTCGGGCCAGAGCCCTTCATCTGATGAAGGGCTCTGGCCCAAAACGTTGAATTTCCTGTTCCTAGGATGCTGCCTAACCTGCTGTGCTTTAACCAGCAACACATTTTCAGCTATTCATATACCAACCCAGATGCCTCTTGTACCAGCCCCCAGCATTTCCTCTGGCACCTCATTCCATACACGTACCGGCCTGCGTGAAAAGTTGCCCTTCGGATGTCTTTTGAATCTTTCCCCTCTGATGTTAAACCCCCTGTAGTCTTGGACTCCCCTATCCCAGGGAAAACAGCTTGACTAAGCACCCTACCCCCATGCCCCTCATGATTTTATAAACCTCTATGACTGAGGCTTTTTTTCACTGGAGGGTAGGACGTTAAGAGGTGTCCTTACAGAAGTTCATAGAATCATGAGGCGTATGGATGGAGTTCATGGTAGTTGTCTTTTCTCTAGCATGGGGGAGTTTCAAAACTTGAGGGCACATTTGTGGGCGGCACGGTGGCACAGTGGTTAGCACTGCTGCCTCACAGCGCCTGGAGACTTGGGTTCAATTCCCGACTCAGGCGACTGTGTGGAGTTTGCACGTTCTCCCCGTGTCTGCGTGGGTTTCCTCCGGGTGCTCCGGTTTCCTCCCACAGTCCAAAGATGTGTGGGTCAGGTGAATTGGCCATTCTAAATTGCCCATAGTGGTAAGGGGTAAGGGATAATGTAGGGGTATGGGTGGGTTGCGCTTCGGCGGGTTGGTGTGGACTACTGTAAGTAATCTAAAAAAAAAATTTAAGATGAGAGATGAGTGATTTAAAAAGACACGAGGGACAATTTGTTTACACAGCTTAATAATATCCTTCCTGTAGCAGAGTGACCAGAACTGGACACAATACTCCAGAAGAGGCCTCACCAATTTCTTGTCCAATCTCAACATAACATCCCAACTCCTACACTCAAAGGACTGAGCAGTGAAGGCACGCGTGCCAAACACCTTTTTATCCACCCTGCCCGTATGTGGTGTGAGATTTCGGAGTTTAACATGGGCCCTTTCTTTTTGCCAGCCTCCTTCGTATGTGGAATGAACTTCTTGAGGAAGTGGTGGATGTGGGCACAATTACAATATTTAAAAGACATTTGGATAAGTACATGAGCAGGGAAGGTTTGGAGGAATATGGGCCAGGAGTTGGTGTGTGGGACTAATTTAGTTTGTGATTACATTCGGCGTGGACCAAAGTGTCTGTCTCTGTCTGTATGACTCTATAACTCTCTGACCCTTTGCTAGCACCCCTCCCCTGAAAGTTCTGAGCACTATGTAAAGGAAGGCTGCAAAACAGGTTGGGGCACGGATGTATCCATGTCCAGGCATTTTTTACGTCTTACTGTGGGCAAAGTGGGATGCATCTTTAGTGACATGAGTGTCCGGTGGTTCCTCTGAAAATTAGGGTGCACCTCTTCAAAATCCAAATAATGGCATCTTCAAGAACATAAGAACATAAGCACAGTGGTTAGCACTGCTGCCTCACAGCGCCAGAGACCCAGGTTAGTTCCCGCCTCAGGAGACTGACTGTGTGGAGTTTGCACGTTCTCCCCGTGTCTGCGTGGGTTTCCTCCGGGTGCTCCGGTTTCCTCCCACAGTCTAAAGATGTGCAGGTTAGGTGAATTGGCCATGCTAAATTGCCCATAGTGTTAGGTAAGGGGTAAATGTAGGGGTATGGGTGGGTTGTGCTTTGGCGGGGCGGTGTGGACTTGTTGGGCCGAAGGGCCTGTTTCCACACTGTAAGTAATCTAACCTAATAAAAACTCAGAGCAGGAGTAGGCCATCGGGCCTGCTCTGCCATTCACTAAGATCTTCATTGTGGACTCAGCTCCACTTACCCGCCCGCTCACCATAACCCTTAAGTCCTTGACTGTTCGTAAATCTATCTCTCTTTGCCTTAGAATCATTCAACAGGATAGCCTCAACTGCTTCACTGGGCAGGGAATTCCACAGATTCACAACCCTTTGGGTGAAGAGATTCCTCCACAACTCAGTCCTAAGTTTGCTCTCCCTTATTTTGAGGCTGTGCCCCTTCGCTCTAGTTTCACCCGCCTCCCAGTCTACTCAGCCTCTCCTCATAAGCCAACACTGTCAACTCCGGAATCAACCGAGTGACCCCCCTCTGCACCCCCTCCAGTGCCAGTACATCCTTTCTCAAGTGAGAAGACCAAAACTGTACACAGTACACCAGGTATGGCCTCACCAGCACCATGTACAGCCACAGCATAACCTTCCCATTTTTAAACTGTATCCCTCTAGCAATGAAGGATAATATTCCATTTACCTTCTTAATTACCTTCTCCTGCAGTACAGCACTCCCTTAGTATTGCCATATGACGTCAATTTAGAGCATATAGTCTTGCCTCTAGAGTGGGATTTGAACCTACAGCTGTGCTAACTCAGTGCTAAGGGTGATAATCATTGTTCTTGTTTGCAGTAAGCAGCATTCTGGCAGAAGTTTTATCTATGTATTATGAACATATAGACACACAAACAACAAACACTTGACCCTTCCAATCTGTTCCACCATTTGATAAGCTGATGGCTGATCTGATTTTGACCTCAACTCCACATGCCTACAAATCCCCAATAATCTTGAATCTCCCTTGCTCATCAAGAATCTAACCACCTGTGTCTTAAATATATTTAAAGATTCTGCATCCTCTGCTCTTTGAGGAAGGGAATTCCAAAGACTCATAACCATCTGAAAGAAGAAAATGTTTCCTCATTGCTGTCTAAATGGATACATTTCCTTTATTTGATTTCACAAAGAGGGCAGCACGGTGGGTTAGTGGTTAGCACTGCTGCCTCACACCACCAGGGACTCCGGCTCGATTCCAGCCTCGGGCGAGTGTCTGCGTGGAATTTGCATATTCTTCCCATGTCTGTGTGGGTTTCCTCCCACAGTCCAAAGATGTGCAGGTTAGGTGGATTTGCCATGCTGAATTATCTATAGCGTCTAGGGACTAGCCATGGGAGATGTAGGTTTACAAGGATGGGATGCTCTTCAGAGGGTCATTTTGGATGTGATGGGCCAAATGGCCTGCCTCTATACTGTCGGGATTCTATGATTCTCTGCTTAAAGGCAGACCTGATTCATAGGCTGTAGTACTTTTCCAGGACAGTTGACCTGCAATGTCAAAGCTTGTAGGCTGTCCAAGTGTCACTGGTCCTGACCATCAGAGGTAGCTCTGTATGGAGCTATCTGCTGGGGATTTGTGTGGGCTTCCTGGTGGATGACACGGCCTGAGCATCAAAGTTGAATTATCTGAGTGTTGACCTGCATACAAGGACCAGCTAACAACCATCTCTGACAAGAAAGAATCTGAATGTTGCCCCTTAATGTTCAATAGTGTCACCACTGCTGAACTCTCCACTATCAACATCCTGGGGGTCACCATTGACGGGAAGGTGAACTTGACTAGTCTTATGAATGCTCTGGCTGCAAGAGCCAGTCAGATGCTGGGAATCCTGCAGTGAGTAACTCACCCACACAGCATGTCGACCATCTACAACATCTTCAATGTTTCATTACATTCAAGTTGCTATATAGATGTACGTTGCTGTTGTTGTATCGTATGGAAAAATATAAATGAAAACTTATATAAACAGTGACAGCAGGAGAAAGATATAACAGACTTAAAATAATGAAAAGGAAGTGGGGAGGAAGAGGGGGTTCGAGTGGAGGTAGGTGAGGGGGTCAGCCACAAGGGGGAGGGAGAGGGGGTTCGAGTGGAGGTAGGTGAGGGGGTCAGCCACAAGGGGGAGGAAGAGGGGGTTCGAGTGGAGGTAGGTGAGGGGGTCAGCCACAAGGGGGAGGGAGAGGGGGTTCAAGTGGAGGTAGGTGAGGGGGTCAGCCACAAGGGGGAGGGAGAGGGGGTTCGAGTGGAGGTAGGTGAGGGGGTCAGCCACAAGGGGGAGGGAGAGGGGGTTCGAGTGGAGGTAGGTGAGGGGGTCAGCTGCAAGGGAGAGGTAGAGGGAATTCGAGTGGAGGTAGGTGAGGGGGTCAGCCACAAGGGGGAGGGAGAGGGGGTTCGAGTGGAGGTAGGTGAGGGGGTCAGCCACAAGGGGGAGGGAGAGGGGGTTCGAGTGGAGGTAGGTGAGGGGGTCAGCCACAAGGGGGAGGGAGAGGGGTTCAAGTGGAGGTAGGTGAGGGGGTCAGCAACAAGGGGGAGGGAGGGGGGTTCAAGTGGAGATAGGTGAGGGGGTCAGCCACAAGGGGGAGGGAGAGGGGGTTCAAGTGGAGGTAGGTGAGGGGGTCAGCCACAAGGGGGAGGGAGAGGGGGTTCGAGTGGAGGTAGGTGAGGGGGTCAGCCACAAGGGGGAGGGAGAGGGGGTTCAAGTGGAGGTAGGTGAGGGGGTCAGCCACAAGGGGGAGGGAGACGGGGTTCAAGTGGAGGTAGGTGAGGGGGTCAGCCACAAGGGGGAGGGAGAGGGGGTTCGAGTGGAGGTAGGTGAGGGGGTCAGCCACAAGGGGGAGGGAGAGGGGGTTCGAGTGGAGGTAGGTGAGGGGGTCAGCCACAAGGGGGAGGGAGAGGGGGTTCGAGTGGAGGTAGGTGAGGGGGTCAGCCACAAGGGGGAGGGAGAGGGGGTTCGAGTGGAGGTAGGTGAGGGGGTCAGCCACAAGGGGGAGGGAGAGGGGGTTCGAGTGGAGGTAGGTGAGGGGGTCAGCCACAAGGGGGAGGGAGAGGGGGTTCAAGTGGAGGTAGGTGAGGGGGTCAGCCACAAGGGGGAGGGAGAGGGGGTTCGAGTGGAGGTAGGTGAGGGGGTCAGCTGCAAGGGAGAGGTAGAGGGAATTCGAGTGGAGGTAGGTGAGGGGGTCAGCCACAAGGGGGAGGGAGAGGGGGTTCGAGTGGAGGTAGGTGAGGGGGTCAGCCACAAGGGGGAGGGAGAGGGGGTTCGAGTGGAGGTAGGTGAGGGGGTCAGCAACAAGGGGGAGGGAGGGGGGTTCAAGTGGAGATAGGTGAGGGGGTCAGCCACAAGGGGGAGGGAGAGGGGGTTCAAGTGGAGGTAGGTGAGGGGGTCAGCCACAAGGGGGAGGGAGAGGGGGTTCGAGTGGAGGTAGGTGAGGGGGTCAGCCACAAGGGGGAGGGAGAGGGGGTTCAAGTGGAGGTAGGTGAGGGGGTCAGCCACAAGGGGGAGGGAGACGGGGTTCAAGTGGAGGTAGGTGAGGGGGTCAGCCACAAGGGGGAGGGAGAGGGGGTTCGAGTGGAGGTAGGTGAGGGGGTCAGCCACAAGGGGGAGGGAGAGGGGGTTCGAGTGGAGGTAGGTGAGGGGGTCAGCTGCAAGGGAGAGGTAGAGGGAATTCGAGTGGAGGTAGGTGAGGGGGTCAGCCACAAGGGGGAGGGAGAGGGGGTTCAAGTGGAGGTAGGTGAGGGGGTCAGCCACAAGGGGGAGGGAGAGGGGGTTCGAGTGGAGGTAGGTGAGGGGGTGAGCTAGTTCTCAGTGGGGAAGCCTCCAGCCCAGGCCTTCTTCCTCATATTGGGCCCCTCATCAGGCATTGAATGAAGGGAGTTTATACAGACACAGACAGACACACGCCCACACACAGCCACACAGACACACAGCCACACAGACACATACACACACACAGGCACATACACACATAGACACACACACAGACACACATGCAGACAGACACAGACACACACACATAGACACAGACACACACACAGACACACACACACACACAGGCACATACACACATAGACACACACACATAGACACAGACACAAAGACACACACAGAGACACAGATGCAGAGACACACAGACACACACAGACACACAAAAACACACACACACACACATACACACACACAGGCACAGACACACACACAGATACAGACACACAGACACATACAGACACACTGAGACGCACACCTACACAGACACACAGACAGACACACAGACAGACACACACACGGACACAGACACACAGACACACACAGACACAGACGCACACACAGACACAGACACATACGCAGGCACACACAGAGACTCAGACACATATACACACACGGGCAGACATACACAGACACACACGCACACAGACACAGGCACATACACAGACACACACACAGACACACAGACACAGACACGCAGACACAGAAACATATACACACACAGACACACAGACAGACACGCACAGACAGACAACAACACAGACACATACACATAGACCCACATACATAAAGACGCACACACACAGACACACACACAGACACACAGATACACATACACAGGCATAGACACATGCACATACACAGAAACACAGATACAGGCGCACACAGGCAGGCAACGACATAGACGCACACACATGTTCACACACACACACTGACTCACAGACACACTCACTCATCCACACGCAGACACACACACATACACACAGACTCAAAAGCACACACACACAGACGCGCACTGACACACACACAAACACACACACACACATAGACACACACAAGCAAATATACAGTCACGCACATGGACAGCCAGGCACACAGACATGCACAAACATACACATACACTTACACATATACATATACACACACACAAGCACACACACGCACGTATATGCAGGCACACACACACAAACACTGGTGTGCAGGGATATGGGACAGTAATAGTGTACAGAGATATGGGATTGTAATTGTGTGCAGAGATATGGGATTGTAATGGTGTGCAGGGATGTGGGATCGTAATGTGCAGCGATATGGGATTGTAATGGTGTGCAGGGGTATGGGACAGTAATAGGTGCAGGCTTATGGGATTGTAATAATGTGCAAGGATATGGGAATGTAATGTGCAATGATATGGGATTGTAATGGTGTGCAGGGATGTGGGATTGCAATGGTGTGCAAGATATGGGACTGTAATAGTATGCAAGCCATTGGCACTAGTTATTAGAGTTGGTGCAGGTACTGAATGCCCTACTTCTGTATAATAGTTCTGTGACCACCATGGCAACTGAAGAAATGGCCACCGATGGACCACCCAAACCCATTTTATTTGAAGAGCAAAGAAGTATTGGAAGATGCCAGGAAGAATCCAATAAGGATCGTCTCAAATATCAACTCGCTCATGGACCTACATTCCACACAGCCAAGTAAGTTCCCAAAGAAAGATACTGAACATAAACAAATGATTCTGAATTATTTTACATTCTATTTCCAACTTCCTTCCTTTAGAGAGGTGTGTGTGTGTTTGTGTGAGAGAGAGCGAGAGAGAGAGGTGTGTGTGTGTGTTTGTGTGAGAGAGAGAGAGAGAGAGAGCGAGAGAGGTGTGTCTGTGTGAGATAGAGCGATCTGTGTTTGTGTGTGTGTGAGAGAGAGAGATCTCTGTCTGTGTGTATGTGTGTGTGTTAGAGAGAGATCTGTGTGTATGAGAAAGAGAGAGATGAGTGTGTGCATGATAGAGAAAGATCAATGTGTTTATGAGAGATAGAGATAGAGAGAGAGATCAATGTCTGTGTGTGTATATGTGTATGTGCGTCTGTGTGTGTGTGAGAGAGATGAGTGTGCATGTGTGTCTGTATGTGTGTTTGTGCATGAGTGTGTGTGTGAGAGAGAGACAGATCAGTGTCTGTGTGTATTTGTGTGTGTGAATGTGTGTGAGAGAGATCTGTATGTGTGTTTGTGTGTGTGTGAGAGAGAGAGAGAGAGAGAGCAAGAGAGATCAGTGTGTGTGTGAGAGAGACTGTGTGTATGAGTGTGTATGTGTGTGTGTGTGTGTCTGCATGTGTGTGTGAGAGACAGATCGGTGTCTGTGTGTGTGTGTGTGTGTGTGTGTGCGCGCCGTGTGTGTATTAAAGAGAGAGATCTGTGTGTCCACAACTGTGGCTGCTTGAGAAGACACCTCAGCAGCACCTACACAGGGGCAATTAAAAATTGACAACAAATGTTAACCCAGCTAGTGATGCTTACATCCCAGAGAAAGAATAACAAAAGAAAAGCTTTATATTACTAAGTGAATAAAGCTTGAAAAAATGCCAGTGTGATAAAGAGAATAACACAGTCAATGTTTTGTTGATGAAGCTGTCACTGATTGGGCCAGCATTTATTGCCCATCCTGAATTACCCAGAGGCATTGCTGTTGAGGGTCATATGGAGGCCAGACCAGGCAAGGACAGCAGTATCCGTTCCTCACGGGCATTAGTCAACCAGGTGGGTTTTTCCAGCAATCAACAATGGATTCACAATCATCGTTAGACTTCCAGATTTTTATTGAATTCAAATTCCCCCATCTGCCATGGCAGGATTAGAATCTGCATTAACAGCCCCTGAGAATACCATTAGGCCATCATCTCTCAGGTATGGAGCCTGATATCTATAGACTTCCAAGAAGCTCTGTTGGTGGCCTACAGTTACTGATGTACCAAATCTGCGAGATGAAAGGGGGTCAGATTCAGGAGATTTATTCTGCAGCTCAAGACCATTACAAATATCATTAATCGGCAGAGGATGGTAACTGCATCTTTTTTTCCTTTTCTTGAAAGTCTGCTGATAATCAGCAAACCACATTGAGACTGCCCATTTGAGAGCTGCAGCAGGCTTTGTGCTGAGGGAGAGAGAGAGAGAGTGACAGTGAACAGGAACCTTCATCCATCTGTTTGTGGAAGATTGGAAGCAGCGTCCCAGAGGTGAGAGGACAGCATTCAAACAAACTGAGCCACCTAGTCCCTGAGGAAATTGCAATGTGATGAATGAAGGGACTGACATATTTCACTGCTTGTCTGTTGTTATCCCAAGCTCTTATCTGCTTCTGTAAATGTTCCTGAAATTGGATTTTTTTTTTGGTCCAGGATTTGAAATGGTTTATTTTGATAGAGACCCAGAGCTATTTACTGGCCTATCCTTCCGTCTGAAGAATCTAGTGGTAATATTTTTCAGAAAGTCAGATTGAATAGGGTAGATTTGTTGTCAAGAGCGCTTCTCAGTTTGTCAGTTCTGCGCTCCTAATTTTCTTCATGTTTTGTTTCCTCCTCTTCCCTGAGCAGAGTCACTCGCTTTGAATTGGCACTCGTTCATGCATTGAACCGGAATAAATCTGGCTGAAAATCTAGCCACGTCCATCTCATTCAGCTATCGACGAGGCATCAAATGAATGCAAACCATTTTTCTTCAGTTGTAATAAATTATATTCACTAGATTGGCTCCTCAGACGAAAGAGATTTGACCTATGATGAAATGCTGAGTAATTCAGCCTATATTCCCTGGAGCTTAGTAGAATGAGACGCCATTGAAATGTATCTGATTCTGAGGGTAGGCATGATGGGGTAGATGCTAAGAAATTGTTTGGTGATCTGGAACACAGAGGTATAGTCTCAGGATGAAGGGTCCAGTCGGTACTGAGATGAAGAGAAATTCCCCCTTTCAAAGGGTTGTGAACCCATGGAATTGTCCTTCTCAAGGGTGTTGAACAGATTTCAGGCTTGGGATAGACAGCTGTCTGGTCTCTCAGAGAATTGATGCAAACGAGATAGTAGGGAAATGGAGTTTGAATCCAAGATCAGGTACAATCTTATTAAAAAGTGGAGCAGGCTCAATGGGCTGAATGGTCTACTCTAGCTCCTATTTCTTGGGTTATAGAATCATAGAGACACTGAGCTCTACAGCATGGAAACCGACCCATTGATCCAACTTGTCCATGCCAACAAGATGTCCTAAATTAATCTAGTCCAATCTTTCAGTATTTGGCACAAATCCCTCCAAACCCTTCCTATTCATATACCCATCCAGATGCCTTTTAAATGTTATAATTGTATCAGCCTCCACCATATCCTCTGGCAGCTCATTCCATACACGCACCACCCTCTGCGTGAAAAAGTTGCCCCTTAGGTCTTTTATATATCTTTCCCGTCTCACCCTAAACCTATGCCCTCTAGTTCTGGACTCCCCCACCCCTAGGCAAAAGACTTTGTCTATCTATCCTATCCATGACCCTCATGATTTTATAAACCCCTCAGCCTCCGACGCTCCAGGGAATATAGCCCCAGCCTGTTCAGCCTCTCGCTGTAGTTCAAACCCTCCAACCCTGGCAACCTCCTTTCTCCGATTACTCAACGTCCCCCTGCTTGAGGAAGGATGATTGATTTTTTTTTTTTAACTTCTCACGCACAACCTCAATAAATCAGATGAGAAAGAGACCAGGAATTTAATTTTTACTCTGGCTGACTCTGAACCTGCCCTCTACATCACCGCGTCAAGGTTGTGGGATATTTCTGTAAGAACGATAACGTGCAAGGCCAAACAGCTGACTGTGAATGTAACACCTTCAGTTTACACTGCCTCCCGAAGTTAAAGTGCCTCCCTTTCCAATGGGATTGACTATTCATTTCCTTTCTTGGGTATGGGCAAGACCGGCATTTCATAGAATCCCTAGTTTGAAAACAGGCCATTTGTCAAAAGAAGCCCACACTGACCCTCGGAACAGTATGCCACCCGGACGCATTCCCCCTGCCTAATGCACCTAGCTTACACATCCCTGAACACAATAGGCAATTTCCCATGGCCAATTCACCCCAACCTGCGCACCTTAGGACTGTGGGAGGATGCGGAGGAAACCCACACAGACAGTCACCCGAGGCTGGAATTGAACCCAGGTCCCTGGTGTTGTGAGGCAGCAGTGCTAACCACTGAGCCACTGTGCTGCCCCAAATTGGTTGCCCATCCAAGTGGCTTGCCATTTCAGAGTGCAGTAAAGAGTCAATCACATTGTTGTGGGTCTGTAGGCCAGTCCAGGTAAGGATGGCAGTTTCCTTCCCTGAAGGACAGTGGTGAACCAGATGGGTTTTCAAGGGTCATTTGTTGTTCAAGACCCTGGTTACCATTGGCTTCCAATTGCAGTTGAGATCCTACTTGCTTCTGTATTTGAACTCATACTCTAAGATCACTCAACTGGACTTTTGGATTGCTAGTCAAGTGACAGTCCCACAGCACACTTCCTCCACAAATTAACTAATTTGGGTGAGAAAATGGAGGAGAATGTTCTCATCCATCGCCACATTGGCTTTATTTGCTTGCCTGCTAATCAGAATGCTGACATTAGATTAGATTAGATTACTTACAGTGTGGAAACAGGCCCTTCGGCCCAACAAGTTCACACCGACCCGCCGAAGCGCACCCACACAGACCCATTCCCCTACATTTACCCCTGCACCTAACAATACGGGCAATTTAGCACGACCAATTCACCTAACATGCACATCTTTGGACTGTGGGAGGAAACCGGAACACCCGGAGGAAACCCTCGCAGACACGGGGAGAATGTGCAAACTCCACACAGACAGTCGCCTGAGGCAGGAATTGAACCCGGGTCTCTGGTGCTGTGAGGCAGCAGTTAAATTGTGGCTCTCCTAAAGCAGAACAAAATGAGCACCCTCAGAATAATAGAACAGCAGGCCATTCAGCCCATCAACTAACTGCTGACCTCTCCGTTGGCTTCACTTGCCTTTTCTTCTGTTTCTTGATGGCCTCACCCAACAAAACTTCTCACTTTTGCAAACATCCCACAGCAACTAGGAACAGATTCCAGATTAGATTCCCTACAGAATGGAAACAGACCCTTCAGCCCATCAAGCCCACACTGACCCTCCAAAGAGTAACCCACCCAGACCCATTCCTCTACCCTATATTTACCCCTGACTAATGCACCTAACACTGTGGGGTAATTTAGCATGGCCAATTCGTCTGACCTGCACATCTTTCGATCGTGGGAGGAAACCCACGCAGACACAGGGAGAACATGCAAACTCCACACAGACAATCGCCCAAGATTGGAATCAAACCTGGGTCCCTGGTCTGTGAGGCAGCCGTGCTAACCACTGAGCCACCAAAAGTCAGTTGAAACCACAAGACTGCCTTGGCCAGGAATCAAACCCAGGTCAACTGCTTGGAAAGCAGCTACGCTCACCACTATACCACCATCACCGTTGATGTCCACTGCCATTTTATAAATCTGCACTTGATTTCAATGCTAACTGGCTTAGGCCTGTGAAGTAAATCCAGTAGTATGGCCTGGCACTCCAGTGTTCCACCAGGAGCACTGGCCACTGTGGGACCATTCTGGCATACCACCCCATCTTTCCTGAATTTCAGTGGCCTGATCTGAGGAGGCTTTCGAACAACTGAACCCGTCACTTCCTCACTTTTAATATCTGCTCTTCGTAAAGGATTGCTTGTTGTTCCTCTGCACTCACTTTTTCATTCACAGAGTCCCTACAGTGTAGAAGCAGGCCGCTCGGCCCAACGAGTCCATGCTGACCCTCCAAAGAGGATCATCCCACCTAGACCCACCCCCTACCCCTGTAACCCTGCACTTTCTATGGTCAACCCAGCTAGACTGAACATCCCTGGACACCGTGGTCTATACAGAATGGTCAATCCACCCTAAGCCGTACATCTTTGGAGTGATTTGTGCATACATCAAACATATTGTTTTTACTCATTCATGGTACATAGGCATCGCTGGCTGGGCCAGTGTTCATCACCCATTCCTTATGATCTTTGAGAAGGTGGTGGTGAGCTGTCTTCTTGAACTACTATAGTGGTCAGGGAGTTCCAGGGTTTTGACCCAGTGATACTGAAGGAATGGTGATATATTTCCAAGTCAGAATGATGTGTGGGGTTTGGAGGGGAATTTACTGGTGATGGTGCTCTCTTGTATGTATCTCTTGTCCTTCACAAAGGTTTGGGTTTGGAAGGTGTTGTTACAGAAGCTATGGAGAGTTACTACAGTGCATCTTGTAGATAGTACACACCGGTGCCAGTGTGTGTAATGGAGGAGGGAGCAAGTGTTTTAAGGTGGTGAATCAGGTGTTGGTTAAAAGGTGCTTTGTCCTGGAGGGTGTTGAGCTTCTTGAGTGTTGTTGGAGCTGCACTTAATCAGGTAGCTGGAGATCACCGTTATTAAGGGGACAGGCATTAGGAGGTGAGGAGGTGAGTTACTTGCCTTTTGATTCCTCTCTTAGCCATACCACCCTCCCAAAGTTCCTGCGCACTTAGCATTGAGCCAACACATTAGGACATTCTTCTGACATGGCTCAGTCCTCCACAAATTAGCTCATAACTGAGAGGTCTCTAGGTGCTGAGAGGAGGGACATCTATATTTAAATCTCCATTTTGCAGATTAACAATAATAGAAAAAATGGGAGTTTTCTTATTGAAGTGATCCAGGTATGACAGTTTTCGAGATGGGTCCCCAACATCCACGTTAAGTTCTACCACTGTAGTTGAAATTGAGCTGCTTAGAGCTGACCAGAACGAGGGCAATGTGCCATGATCTAGTCCGTCCATTGATCTCAAATCTAACTCCTGACCTATCTTGTCTGATAGAAACCAAATAATAGAGAGCATTTAAAAGGCAGGCAATGACTTACCCAGTGTCTAAACTACAGCACACCCTGCACCCCCAGTCTCTGACCTTCATCAGTCCCTACCCCTCCCCCTAACACACTGCCTAACTTGCAGAAAACCCAATCTTTCGTCACTACATCCCACCACTTGTGTGGTAATTATGCTCAGTATTCAATTGTACTAATTATGTTTACATTCAAAGGGATTATGTTCAATTACAGTTCATGTTTAATCATGCTAATATTCCATTTTATAAATACTGAGACCACAAAGGGTCCTCATCGTGATTTAATTATTGCATTCTAAATGGTTCACGTCTGTGTAATGAATGCAGGTAACTGGCTACAGTTATTAAAATATCTCTGCAAATCTCGTTAACTCCTCACCTTATGTTATCAAGTTGTTATGTAGACTGTTCTTGAGCTATAACTTTCGATAGCCAAGACTAATTCAGCCTCTTGGTATTACAGAAATTGAATATGGATGATAAGAGAGGTGTATTGCTTTTTATCAGGACAAGTGCAAGAATACCACATTTCAGATAATTACAACAATTTATGCGATGGAAGCAAAAGGTGCTGACTGATTGTCAACTCTGATTTACCCAAGAATTTGGGGAAATCTATTGTTTCCTGTTCCATTCTCTAGGGCTATGACTTGGACAACTGGAGCTGACTTTTCAACCAATCAGCACACATTTCCCCGTGGCATAAATTATTCTGATCAACTGAAATTTGGCATTCTTGCAGTTGTCCTGATGAGTGCAAGATGACAATTCTCTCTTTATAGAATTACATCAATCCCAGGAGATGCTGATTGTGTCCAGTTCTCGTCTCCCTGTGACAGAAAAGGTAGTGAATAAAAACCGAAAGAACTGTGGATGCTGCAAATCAGAAACAAAAACAGAAATTGCTGGGAAAACTCAACAGGTCTGGAAGCATCTGTGAAGAAAAATAAGAGTTAATGTTTCAGGTCCAGTGACCCTTCCTCAGAACTGAAAGATATTATTAAGCTGGCGAGGGTTCAGAAAAGATTTGCCACAATATTATTGGGAATGGCGGGCTTGAGTTATAAGTAAAGGTTGTGTAGGCTGGGACTTTTTTCACTGAAATGCAGGGGATGACCTTGCAGAGGTTTATAAAATCATGAGGCATAGAGCTAAGATGAATAACTAAGGTCATTTCCCTAAGGTGGGGGGATTTCAAGACTAAGGGTCATATTTTTAAGTTGGGAGGAGAAAGATTTAAAACAGAATATGTGGCGGAACTTTGTTTACATAGAGAGTGGTTCGCGTGTGGAATGAATTTCCAGAGGAAGTGGTGGATACAGGTACAGTTACAACGTTTAGAAGGCATTTAGATAAATACATGAATAAGAAATGTTCGGAGGCATATGGGCCAAATGCAGGCAGACGGGATTGATTTAGTTTGGGATTATGGTAGACATGGGCTAGTTGGACCAAAGGGCCTGTTTCAATGTTGTATGACTCTGTGACACAGAGTAGATTTTTTTTCTTTACATAGAATTCCCACAGTTATGGAAGCATGCTATTCAGCCCATTGAGCCCACACCAGCCCTCCAAAAGAACATCCCCACCCAGACCCACCCCCCCCCCTCCATCCTTGTAATCCTGCTATCAAAAAGGATCCAAACTCTTACATCAAAGCGGCAAAGAGACCATCACACGGATAGCTTTGCAATGACACAAAATGATAAGGAAGGGGAGAGCATGTGTATATTCTACAGTTGAAAGAAGAAAGAAAACACAGAGTGAGCCACAAACCATTGCCTGTATTGTTAAGTCTTGTATCTCCCTATACATAATAATATTTCCAGATGGGCTGCAAACATTTCTCTCCCTCTGTTGACTTCCTTTGTTGGGTCCAATTCAAGTCTGACATCACTCAACGAGGCCATATATCGTCGACACTCTCTTTCCCCTCCTGTGGGGCTCTGTTTGTAAGATGCCAGTTAATAGGGGCGAGGCAATGAGGAATGAATTAGTTTTGGCATGGGCAAGGTGAAATCCGTTTCTTTTCATTGCCAACACCACCAATCCCCATGGCTCGGTTTTCACCGAGTTGAATTCATACCCGGGAAGGAGGTGGATTCCTTTCTGCAGTTTCAGACCGATGAGGGGGTGGGTGCCAGGGGAAGGAGAGAGAGAAAAAAAATGTATATCTCCCATTATATGTTGTGGTGCTAATCCTTTAAGAACTTATGCTGAGTCTCACAAGCTGCTGAGATTTCAGTGTACAATGTACATCAGCTCACTCTGCACAACTTCCGCTAATTGGCGCTTTCTGTGCTCATTTGCACAGAGGGGCTTTGGTTACAATAAATTAACCAGCCAGATTCACAAGCTTCATGACACTTTGCAGATTATTTTTTAGTGTGAATGAATAAGCACTGAGACTGTAATAATATGCTGTAGTAATAGGCACTTCGACACAAACCTTGCAGTTTGACAGAAAGATGTGTGAAAGGCGTCTATTTAATTTAATAAGCTTGGATTTAATACAGAGCCAGAAATAACATCATTGCATAAAAGAAATCTATTATTGTTACAAGATGTGCCTTTTCTCTTTGAATTCAGATAAATCACACATAAGGTTAAGCTTGACTTGTTTGTCTCATCAGAATTGTAATGTTTTTTTTCTCTCTGGGAAGTGTGTTGAAATAATGACTTCTGTCGAAGGCGATGGATCCCTCTCCTCTGAACAAACTCTCAGATTCATTGTTCTCTGAGGATGATGACCATCAGGTATTCCAAACCAAGTGGTCACTGCCCTTGAGAGCTGGAGGACAGAGAGTTACTGGGCTATTGACAGAGTGTTACAGCACAGAGTCAGGTCACTCAGGTCTGGAGCCAGTACCAGCACTGTGTATTCAGTGAGTGTGATTCTGGGTGTGTCAGTGTCTTCATGTCTATCTGTGCGGGTGGTTATGTGTGTATGGTTGTATGTGTGAGCGAAGGATTCTGTCTGTATATCTACATGTGGTTGTGTGTTTATATAGAATAGAATTTTTTTTACATAGATTACCCAGAGTGTGGAAGCATACCATTCGGCCCATTGAGCCAAAACCGACCCTCCAAAGAACATCCCCATCCCATCCTTGTAATCCTGCATTTATCCTGGCTAATCCACCTAGCCTTCACATCCCTGGACACTTTAGCGTGGTCAATCCACCCTTACCTTGCACTTTGCAATGTGGGAGGAAGCCCACCCAGACACAGGGAGAATGCGCAAACTCCACACAGATAGTTGACTGAAGCTGGAGTTGAACCCAGGTCCCTAGTGCTGTGAGCTAGCAGTGATAATCACTGAGCCACTCCAAATATTCCAATATCCATGGAGCGTCAAAGGCTGAGGGGTGACCTTATAGAGGTTTACAACATTATGAGGGGCATGGATAGGATAAATAGACAAAGTCTTTTTCCTGGGGTCAGGAAGTCCAGAACTAAAGGGTATAGGTTTAGGGTGAGAGGAGAAAGATATAAGAAAGACCTAAGGGGCAACCTTTTCACACAGAGGGTGGTATGTGTATGGAATGAGCTGCCAGAAGAAGTGGTGGAGGCTGGTACAATTGCAACATTTAAAAGACATCTGCATGTGTGTATGAATAGTAAAAAGTGAGGTCTGCAGATGCTGGAGATCAGAGCTGAAAATGTGTTGCTGGTTAAAGCACAGCAGGTCAGGCAGCATCCAAGGAACAGGAAATTCGACGTTTCGGGCCAGAGCCCTTCATCAGGAATGAGGAGAGGGTGCCAGGCAGGCTAAGATAAAAGGTAGGGAGGAGGGACTTGGGGGAGGGGCGATGGAGATGTGATAGGTGGAAGGAGGTCAAGGTGAGGGTGATAGGCCGGAGTGGGGTGGGGGCGGAGAGGTCAGGAAGAGGATTGCAGGTTAGGATGGCGGTGCTGAGTTCAAAGGAACCGACTGAGACAAGGTGGGGGGAGAGGAAATGAGGAAACTGGAGAAATCCGAGTTCATCCCTTGTGGCTGGAGGGTTCCCAGGCGGACGATGAGGCGCTCTTCCTCCAACCGTCGTGTTGTTAGGTTCTGCCGGTGGAGGAGTCCAAGGACCTGCATGTCTTCGGTGGAGTGGGAGGGAGAGTTAAAGTGTTGAGCCACGGGGTGGTTGGTTTAGTTGGTTCGGGCGTCCCAGAGGTGTTCCCTGAAGCGTTCTGCAAGTAGGCGGCCTGTCTCCCCAATATAGAGGAGGCCACATCGGGTATGAATAGGAAATATTTGGAGGGATATGGGCTGGGTGCTGGCAGGTGGGACTAGATTGGGTTGGGATATCTGGTCAGCATGGACAGGTTGGACTGAAAGGTCTGTTTCCATGCTGTACATCTCTATGACTCTATCTGCTGTGGCAGGATTCAAACCCAAGACCCCAGAATATTATCTGGGTCTCTCAAGAATAGTTCAGAGATTATACAATTAAGCTGTTACCTCCCCTGTGTGTATCTGTGTCCAGTTTGTGTATATGATTCTGTGTGTGTGTTTGTATATATGGTTCTGTGTGTGTGCCTGTGTATGTACTTCTGTGTGTATCTGTGTGTGTTTGTGTATGTGGTTCTGTGTGTGTGTATCTATGTGTGTGTTTGCGTGTAGTTCTGTGCGTATCTGTGTGTGTGTTTGTGTATATGGTTCTGTGTGTATATGGTTCTGTGTGTATGTTTGTGTGTGTAGTTCTGTGTGTATCTATGTGTGTGCATATGGTTCTGTGTGTATCTGTGTGTGTTTGTGTATATGGTTCTGTGTGTATATGGTTCTGTGTGTATGTTTGTGTGTGTAGTTCTGTGTGTATCTATGTGTGTGCATATGGTTCTGTGTGTATCTGTGTGTGTTTGTGTATATGGTTCTATGTGTATGTTTGTGTGTATAGTTTTGTGTGTATCTATGTGCGTTTGTGTAGTTCTGTGTGTGTGTTTGTGTATATAGTTCTGTGTGTATTTGTGTGTGTTTTTGTGTATATGGTTCTGTGTGTAATTGTGTGTGTAGTTCAGTGTGTATCTGTATGTCTGTGTATGTAGTTCTGTGTGTAGCTGTGTGTCTGTGTACATAGTTTTGTGTGTAGCTGTGTGTCTGTGTATGTAGTTCTGTGTGTAGCTATGCGTGTGTTTGTAGTTCTGTATGTATCTATGTGTGTTTGTGTGTGTAGTTTTGTGTGTGTGTTTGTGTATATGGTTCTGTGTGTGTGTCTGTGTATGTAGTTCGCTGAGTATGTGTGTGTTTGTGTACATCGTTCTGTGTGTATCTGTGTGTGTGTGTCTGTGTATGTAGTTCTGTGTGTATCGGGTGTGTCTGTGTCTATGTAGTTCTGTGTGGATGGTGTGTGCATGTAGTTATGTATGACAGCTGCAGTAAGATACAGCATGCTCTGATCATGTTCTCCATCCATATCCGTATTGTCACATTCTCCCGTGAGTACCAGTGATGCTGAGATTTTTAAAAAACTTGCATTTACATATCATGCTTATTTGCTATGAGGCCATCGCAAAGTGATTGACAGTCAGTGACGTACTTGGGAAGCATAGTCAATGTTGTAATGTAGGAAACACAAAAACTAATTTGCACTCAGCAAACTCCCACGGTTGGCAATGTGATAACAACTTAGATAATCTGTTCTTGTGATGTTGGTTGAGGGATAAATATTGGCCAGGAAACTGTGGAAAACACCCCTGGCTGTTGTCTGAAAGGATCGAAGTAGCATGGTAAGAAGATGGGGGTGGTTTTAGTAATTCTGAAAGATGGCACCTTTAACATTGTAGAACTTCTGCATTACTTAAGGTGACTTGCCCCAGTACCTATGGGGCTGACTCTCCTATCGAGTCTGCGTTCAGTCTTGTCTCTCTGACTTTCTGATGCATGTACATGGGTATGTAGGCATTAGGTGCCATGAGACTCTTCACCCACATGACCCTTATGCATGTGATGAGCAAAAACAAGGTGTTAATGTTTGCGGAGAAAGATTAAAAATAAACAGAACATTATTTATGGGCATGGCAAGTCATAAACTGCACGTGACTCCATAAAGAGGACCCCACACTAGCTTATTAATCACAGCTCGTTTCAACCAGACTGCAATTAACAGTACAATGAAACTTGTCGGGACTGAGAAGCGAGTCTGTTTGCAGTGAGGAAGTCTTTAATTATTGTGCCAAAAGTGCTCTAAATTTTCATTAACATTAACAACACCATTCCTCAGTGACTGCCTGTCAAAGCAAACTTCATAATAGGCTCCATTTCACACCATAGGCTGGGGAATTGACAGAAAGCTGTTGTGCTATTTACATTGTAAAGAGGGAGTGAGTCTTTACTGCAGGAAACCCTGCTAGGGTTTTCAAATCACCTTGATTTGAACGAGTCACAAGAAAATTCAACTCTCCTTGCCCAAATTTATGTGGGCTTGGATCGAAAATGGATTTTGGTTCCGATGAGTAAACCTTCCTCGGAACTGGTCAGATTGACACAGGACATTGTTCAGTCACAATACCAGCTAGTGGTCGCCTCCTACAACTTAACAGTGGCACCTGTTTACTTGGGCTGATCTCACTATAAATGGATGCATGCCCAATGATAATGTTAGATGTTTGTGTTAAAATGTGGAACAAGAGACGGTTGACAATGTAAGGGTTGAGTGCTAGATATACTGGACATAGAGGCCAGGTGAATGGCCCAGGACACAAAACCATAAATCGCTGGAGAAACTCAGCAGATCTGGCAGCATCTGTGGGCAGAAAGCAGAGTGAATGTTTTGAGTCCAGAGACCTTTCTTCAGAACATGAATGCTGTGGAGAGATGGGTTCAGATCTCACAGCAGCACTGAGACATACTACAGAAGCAGTCCATTCAGCCAATACCAACCCTCCAAAGAGCAACCCACCCAGACCCACCCCATAATCCTACATTCTCCATGGCCAATCCAACTAATCTACACATTGTTGGACACTATAGACAATTTGGCATGGCCAATCCACCTGCCTACACATACCTGGATACTATGGGCAATTTTTTTTAGATTAGATTAGATTACTTACAGTGTGGAAACAGGCCCTTCGGCCCAACAAGTCCGCCTAAGCGCAACCCACCCATACCTCTACATTTACCCCTTACCTAACACTACGGGCAATTTAGCATGGCCAATTCACCTGACCCGCACATCTTTGGACTGTGGGAGGAAACCGGAGCACCCGGAGGAAACCCACGCAGACACGGGGAGAACGTGCAAACTCCACACAGTCAGTCGCCTGAGTCGGGAATTGAACCCGGGTCTCAGGCGCTGTGAGGCAGCAGTGCTAACCACTGTGCCACCGTGCCGCCCCCCACTGTGACACCATGCCGCCCCACTACAGGCAATTTGGCATGGCCAATCCACCTACCTACACATACCTGGACACTATGGGCAATTTAGCATGGCCAATCCACTCTATCCTGCACATCTTTAGACTGTAGGAGGAAACTCACACAGACACAGGAAGAATGAGCAAACTCCACACAGACAGTCACCTGAGGTTGGAATTGAACCCAGGTCACTAGAACTGTGAGGCAGCGGTGCTGACCACTGAGCCACCATGCCACCCCCTTGCTGCACTGTGCTGGTTGGTGGAGTTTAAGGTCAATCGATATATCTAAGTCAGTCTCAGTAATGGTGAGTGATAGCTACTGTCAGTTGTTGTTAAAACCAGTTCACTGGTGGTGTTTAGGGAGGGAAATATGCTGTCCTTACCTCTGATTCTATATTCACAGCCCTCTGAAAAGGCCTAATAAGCCACTGGAATAGTAATTTCGGGGCATATTCTTGCTTCAAATCTCTGCACGTCAGCTGCTGGAATCAAATTCAGTCAATAAAATTTGGAATGGAAAGCAGTCTTCAGTGGTGTTGACCATGAAACTAGCATTGATTATTGGCAAAACCCATTTAGTCCACAGTGGACTCAAAATGTTAACTGTTTCTCTCTGCAAAGATGTTGCGAGGCTTATTGAATTTCTCCAGCATTCTCTGTTTGTCACTGCTTTGGAGGTCGCAGTTAAACCTCACCTCAGTTAAACCTCACCCAAGCAGCCAGTGCGATTTAAATTAGATTAATAAATCTGGTTAAACCTGGTGCAGAGTCTTCTCCCCATAAGTAACTCTGCTGGAGCTGGTCCAATGATCAAACAGGATCCAGGACAGTTTGGGATCTTTAAGCCTGCCTTCAAAGTCTGGACTGTTCACTGCCAGACCATTGGATGATGGATGGTATGGAGCTGTCCTTACACATCGAATGTGATCAACTTTAGGAAATACGCAAGTTCCCTGCTGGTAAGCGATGGCCCATTATCTGTGACCAACAGGGAGCCTGTGTATTGCAAAACGGGCTTGTCCCTTGTCAATCGCAGTGTTTGACATATGTTTTCTAGGCACATCCAATCACTTTGAATGGGTGTCCATAATGACCAAAAGTATAGAAGCCGTGCAAGGACTGGCATAGTTGACCCGTGACCAAATCCAGGGTTTACCCAGTCATCCCCACGAATGTCAGGGGGAGCGGCTGGCGGTAATTTCTGTCCTTGTTGGCACTCTGGGCGCTGCCACACCAGTCTTTGTGGAGTTATATCACCTTCTACCTTAATAAAGGTGACTGTGGCACCTATAACTAGTTATTCCACAATTGCATCTGGGTAATTAGTACCCTTGGTGGGAGAGAGCCTGCCATCTTTTCCTGGAAAGAGCCTTCTCAATTTATTCTTTCCAGGGATGTGGGCATCACTGGCAAGGCTAACACTTGTTGCTAATCCCAGATTACCCGGAAACAAAGGGGTGTGCTTAGCCATTTCAGTGGCTAATTGAGCATCAGCCACATTATTGCAGGTCTGGAGTCACATGTCAGGAGAAAGCGAGGACAGCAGATGCTGGAGTTCAGAGTCAAGTAAAGTATCGGAACCTGGAGCTGGATTGGTGACTGTGAACCTCATTCTTGCCTGGTTTTACATGTGACTCCAGAATCGAGAGTGTGGTGCTGGAAAAGCATAGCAGGTCAGGCAGCATCCAAGGTGCAGGAGAATCGACGTTTCAGGCATAAGCCCTTCATTGGGAACCAGGAGCTCAACTCCACGATTTTGTCTGCCATCAGAATTGCTATCTCCCTCCATCAAACTCTGAAGCCCAAGTTGGTGAAAGGTCCTCTCCAGTTCCTCTGTACTTCCATATGAAACCTAAGTATTGGTAGGAGGGAATTGTGTAGAATCTAATTAGTGACCAGTTTATAGATTATAGGAGCATGAAGTCATGGAAGCATACAGCACAGAAACAGACCCTTCAGTCCAAGCTGACCATGTTTCCCAAACTAAACTGGTCCAACTGGCTAATGTTTAGCCCATATCCCTCCCAATCTTTCCTGTTTATATACCTGCCCAAATGCCTTTTAAATATTGTAACTATACCTGTCTAGGGATGTGATTATAGATCGGAACAGGAAGGTTACTATGCTTATATAATGATGGATTGGTGGGAAGACTTTGCGAGAACAATTACATTAATTGACAAAGAGATTATCCTCCTATTTTGAAGCATCACTCTTCATGGTACTTGTATTTAGATCTTTGGCCAAATCCCATAAGCCTTTAAGTGTTCTTAGAGCAAAGCTGATGGTTTAACATGGGTAATAGAGTCTGCATTAAACTAATGTCGCAGTCATCAATTTATTAGTTAAGTAGTGCGGAGATTTTGCTGTTGCAGTTTATCTGAATTCTGTTTATTTTTTTTCCTCATTCCTCCAATCAATTAACATCCCAAGTTTCCTAATATGTTGTTTGGTTTGGTTCTATCCTGCAGTCAAACATCTTCAAGCACGCATTAAATCCATCCTCTCCTGGACTCCCTTGCCAAAGGAAATTATTTCTCTCTATTTATCCTATCAAGTGTTTGGACCATCTGAAACAGCATAAACACATCACCCAACCCCTTGGCTGTTCACAAGGGGACTGAAGGAACCTAATCTATAATGATCGATGTGATTTTGTGACTGGACGGCACTTTCTGAACAATCCCAAGTGTGTCAAGAATTATACTAATAATCCATTAATGATTATTAGTCAGGCTTGCATTGTGGCTCACCTATGCTTGCTCCATATATTGATTTGCAGAGTAATGTCCTCTGCAGACTAAAGGAACATGTCCAGGCATTGAACCTGTATTGAATGAAACAAAGGCCTGAACAAAGAAACTGTAGTCATCTGGTGATACTCCCCAGTCAATCACAGTCAACGCACCAACCAATTGGCACTCTTTTTTCTCACAGTATAAGTTGGTGCTTCCTTGACATTATGGGATTCTTGCATCAATCCTGATGAGTGCAAGAGGAAACATTTTGAGAGCCTGTCATGGACTCCCTCACCAAAGGAAATCATTTCTCTCTATCTCTTCCTTCACTAATACTCAGGTTCTGCACCAACAGATACTCAATCTCGGCACGCGTTAGTCTTTTACACTCAAATATCTTACACACATTGTCATTACTGCAGCAAATATTGATTCTGTTTTTTTGTTGTAAATCTTAGCCAGGGTGACTATTTACAAACTGAATATCAGGAAGTAATTTATAAAACAAAGAAGGTCA
Organism: Hemiscyllium ocellatum; assembly: GCF_020745735.1. NCBI lineage: Eukaryota > Metazoa > Chordata > Chondrichthyes > Orectolobiformes > Hemiscylliidae > Hemiscyllium > Hemiscyllium ocellatum. Next base: position 15,268,797 of record NC_083433.1, read on the forward strand.
TATATATATATATATATATATATATATATAAACATACACACACTGGCGCAAGATTGAAAATCATATCTTTCTCCACATAACAGACTTCCAGCCTCATGATATAGCCTATCACACGCTCCTAACTCTGTGCTCTATGGGTTAGATGTTGATCTCTGTTACATTCTATGTCACCTCTTAACTTGACGATTTCAATATCCATCTGGCGACTCTTCTACAATATCATAGAATCCCTCTGTTGGGGAAACCGGCCATTTGGCCATTCAACAATTATGTAAGGGGATTCTGTAGTCCGAGGTACAGACAGACGTTTCTGTGGCCAGCAGAGAAAAAGCAGAATGGTGTGTTGTTTCCCTGCTGCCAGGGTCAAGGATGTCACAGAGAGGGTGCAGAATGTTCTCACAGAGGAGAGGGGCCAGCAGGAGGTCATTGTCCACATTGGAACCAACGACATTGGAAGGGAAAAAGTTGAGACCCTGAAGGGAGATTACAGAGAGTTAGGCAGAAATTTAAAAAGGAGGTCCTCAAGGGTAGTAATACCTGGATTACTCCCAGTGCTACAAGCTAGTGAGGGCAGGGATAGGAGGATAGAGCAGATGAATGCATGGCTGAGGAATTGGTGTATGGGAGAAGGATTCACATTTTTGGATCATTGGAATCTCTTTTGTGGTAGAAGTGACCTGTACAAGAAGGATGGATTGCACCTAAATTGAAAGGGACTAATATACTGAGAGGGAAATTTGCTGGAACTGCTTGGGAGGATTTAAACTAATAATGTGGGGGTGGGGGGGTGGGAGTGGGTGGGTGGTGGGGGGGGAGGGTGGGGGGGGGGGGGAGGGTGTTAGGACCCAGGGAGAGAGTGAGGAAAGAGATCGATCTGAGACGGGTACAGCTGAGAACAGACGTGAGTCAAACAGTCAGGGCAGGCAGGGACAAAGTAGGACTAATAAATTAAACTGCATTTATTTCAATGCAAGGGACCTGACAGGGAAGGCAGATGAACTCAGGGCATGGTTAGGAACATGGGACTGGGATATCATAGCAATTACAGAAACAGGCTCAGGGATGGGCAGGACTGGCAGCTGAATGTTCCAGGATACAAATGCTACAGGAAGGATAGAAAGGGAGGCAAGAGAGGAGGGGGAGTGGCATTTGTGATAAGGGATAGCATTACAGCTGTGCGGAGGGAGGATATTCCCAGAAATACATCCAGGGAAGTTATTTAGGTGGAACTGAGAAATAAGAAAGGGATGATCACATTATTGGGATTGTATTATAGACCCCAAATAGTCAGAGGGAAATTGCAAAACAAACTTGTAGGAAATTTCAGCTATCTGTCAGAATAATAGGGTAGTCATGGTAGGGGATTTTAACTTTCCAAACATCGACTGGGACTGCCACAGTGTTAAAGGTTGAGATGGAGAGGAATTTCTTAAGTGTGTACAAGACAATTTTCTGATTCAGTATGTGGATGTACCTAACAGAGAAGGTGCAAAACTTGACCTACTCTTGGGAAATAAGGCAGGGCAGGTGACTGAGGTGTCAGTGGGGGAGCACTTTGGGGCCAGCGACCATAATTCTATTTATTTTAAAATAGTGATGGAAAAGGATAGACCAGATCTAAAAGTTGAAGTTCTAAATTAGAGAAAGGCCAATTTTGATGGTATTAGGCAAGAACTTTTGAAAGCTGATTGGAGGCAGATGTTCGCAGGTAAAGGGACGGCTGGAAAATGGGAAGCCTTCAGAAATGAGACAACAAGAATCCAGAGAAAGTATATTCCTGTCAGGGTGAAAGGGAAGGCTGGTAAGTATAGGGAATGCTGGATGACTAAAGAAATTGAGGGTTTGGTTAAGAAAAAGAAGGAAGCATATGTCAGGTATAGAAGGATAGATGGAGTGAATCCTTAGAAAAGTATAAAGGCAGTAGGAGCATACTTAAGAGGGAAATCAGGAGGGCACAAAGGGGACATGAGATGGCTTTGGCAAATAGAATTAAGGAGAATCCAAAGGGGTTTTACAAATATATTAAGGACAAAAGGGTAACTAGGGAGATAATAGGGCCCCTCAAAGATCAGCAAGGCGGCCTTTGTGTGGAGCCACAGAAAATGGGGGAGATACTAAAGGAATATTTTGCATCAGTATTTACTGTGGAAAAGGATATGGAAGATATAGACTGTAGGGAAATAAATGGTGACATCTTGCAAAATGTCCAGATTACAGAAGAGGAAGTGCTGGATGTCTTGAAACGGTTACAGGTGGATAAATCCCCAGGACCTGATCAGGTGTATCCGAGAACTCTGTGGGAAGCTAGAGAAGTGATTGCTGGGCCTCTTACTGAGATATTTGTATCATCAATAGTCACAGGTGAGGTGCCGGAAAACTGGAGGTTGGCAAACGTGGTCCACTGTTTAAGAAGGGCAGTAAAGATAAGCCAGGGAACAGTAGACTGGTGAGCCTGACCTCAGTTATGGGCAAGTAGTTGGAGGGAATCCTGAGGGACAGGATGTACATGTATTTGGAAAGGCAAGGACTGATTCGGGATAGTCAACATGGCTTTGTGCATGGGAAATCATGTCTCACAAACTTGATTGAGTTTTTTGAAGAAGTAACAAAGAAGATTGATGAGGGCAGAGCAGTAGATGTGATCTATATGGACTTCAGTAAAATGTTTGATTGGTTCCCCATGGGAGACTGATTAGCAAGGTTAGATCTCACGGAATACAGGGAGAACTAGCCATTTGGATACAGAACTGACTCAAAGGTAGAAGACAGAGGATGGTGGTGGAGGGTTGTTTTTCAGACTGGAGGACTGTGACCAGTGGAGTGCCACAAGGATCGGTGCTGGGCCCTCTACTTTTTGTCATTTACATAAATAATTTGGATGCAAGCATAAGAGGTACAGTTAGTAAGTTTGCAGATGACACCAAAATTGAAGGTATAGTGGACAGCCAAGAGGGTTACCTCAGATTACAACAGGATCTGGACCAGATGGGCCAATGGGTTGAGAAGTGGCAGATGGAGTTTAATTCAGATAAGTGCGAGGTGCTGCATTTTGGGAAAGCAAATCTTTGCAGGACTTATACACTTAATGGCAAAGTCCTAAGGAGTGTTGCTGAACAAAGAGACCTTGGAGTGCAGGTTCATAGCTCCTTTAAAGTGGAGTCACAGGTAGATAGGATAGAGAAGAAGGCGTTTGGTATGTTTTCCTTTATTGGTCAGAGTATTGAGTACAGGAGTTGGGAGGTCATGTTGCGACTATACAGGATATTGGTTAGGCCACTGTTGGAATATTGCATGCAATTCTGGTCTCCTTCCTATCGGAAAGATGTTGTGAAACTTGAAAGGGTTCAGAAAAGATTTACAAGGATGTTGCCAGGGTTGGAGGATCTGAGGTACAGGGAGAGGCTGAACAGGCTGGGGCTGTTTTCCCTGGAGCGTCGGAGGCTGAGGGGTGACCTTATAGAGGTTTACAAAATTATGAGGGGCATGAATAGGATAAATAGGCAAAGTCTTTTCCCTGTGGTGGGGGAGTCCAGAACTAGAGGGTATAGGTTTAGGGTGAGAGGGGAAAGATATAAAAGAAACCCAAGGGGCAACTTTTTCACACAGAGAGTGGTACGTGTATGGAATGAGCTGCCAGAGGAAGTGGTGGAGGCTGGTACAATTGCAACATTTAAGAGTCATTTGGATGGGTAAATGAATAGGAAGGGTTTGGAGGGATATGGGCCGGGTGCTGGCAGGTGGGACTATATTGGGTTGGGATATCTGGTCAGCATGGACGGGTTGGACTGAAAGGTCTATTTCCGTGCTGTACATCTCTATGACTCTATGACTCTAAGTCCACACTGACCCTCTGAACAGTCTCCCACTCAGACCCATTCCTATTATTTTGAATTCACGCTGACTAATGCACCAACCTACATGTCTCTGAATACTATGAACAACTTAGCATGGCCAATCCACCCTAACCTGCACATCTTTGGAATGTGGGAGGAAACCGGAGCACCCAGAGGAATGCTATGCTGACACGGGGAGAACATGCAAACTCCACACAATACCCTGAGGCTGGAATCGAATCCAGGCCCCTGGTGTTGTGAGGCAACAGTGCTGACCACTGAGCCACTGTGCTGCCCAAGTTCATTAAAAAAAATACACTTTGGCTTGCTTCTCAACTCAGACTGAGGGAGTCGGCTTAGCTCAGTGTGGCTGGGGAACCAGTTTGCAACTTGGGGAGAGATGCTAATAGTGTGGATTCCTGTACTAACTGCAGGTTACCATACAGGATCATCCTCTTTTTGACTTCTCCCCTTAACCTGAGGAGTGGTGACCCTCCACCAGGTGTCACTCTGTAACGAAAGCACTGCCCTCTGGTCTGGTAAGGCTGTGGTGATGAACCCAGACTGAATGCTGTTCACCCACCGTCACTGATCTTCATTGGTCCCCAGTTGAGCAGCATTATGGTTTTAATCATTCTCATCTGGAAGTCAAGGAAAATGCTGCAGATGCCGGAGGTCTGAGTTGAAAGAAGAAAGTTCTAGAGAAACTCAGCATGTCTGATGGCGTCTGTGGAGAGAGGAACAGTTAATGTTTTGAGTCCAGCATGACTTCTTCAGAATAAGCATTTAGGTGGATACATGAGTAGGAAGGGTTTAAAATGATATGAGCCAAATACTGGCAAATGGGACGAGATTAATTTAAGATATTGCCATGGACGAGTCAGACCGAAGGGTCTGTTTCTGCGCTGTACAACTTTACATCTCCATATGTATATAATACAAAATGCTACCTCTGTTTCTCTCTCCACAGATGCTCCCAAACCTACTGAGTTTCTCCAGCACTTCCATCTTGTTTTCTGATCCTTTTGTCTCTGCTCTTTCCTTATTTCTGCAATTTCTTCCAAATCCTCAACCCTCTGAGATATCAGCACTCTAATTCTGCTCTTATGATCACCCTGAGTTCCAACTACTTCAGTCTTTGGGACTGCACCAGTTGCATAGACTACACGTTCTTCCCACATCTCGCTGCCTCTGTATTCCTGCTTTCAGATAATCCTCAACACTTAACTGTTATCTCAAGCTTTAACAAGTGACATACAGGGTGGAAACAGACTCTTTGGTCCAACCAGTTTTTACTGACCATAATCTCAAACTAAACTAGTCCCACCTCCTGGGCTTGGCCCACATCCCTCCAATGTTTCCCATTCATATGCTTAGCTAAATGCATTTTAAATGCTGTAACTGTACCTGCATCCATCACTTACTCTAAAAGTTTATTCCACACACGAACCACTCTGTGTGAAAACAAATTGTTCCTATGTCTATTTTAAATCTTTCTCCTCACCTCAAAAACTATGCTTCCACCCTAGGGAAACGACACCTGCCATTCATCTTATCTCTACCTCTTATGACTTTATAAACCTCTATAACGTCACCTCTCAAACTCCTATACTCCAGTGAAAAAAGTCCCAGCCTCTCCATCCTCTCTATATAACTCAAACCCTCTATTCCTGGCAATATCCTGGTAAATCCCTTCTGAATCCTCTCCAGCTTAATAATATCCTTTCTATAACAGGGCGACCAGAACTGGACACAGTACACCAGAAGTGGTCTCAACACCATCCTGTACAACCTCAACATATTTATTTTCAAATACTTCCTGATCACAGAATCACAGAAATGTTATGCTGCAGAAGAGGCCATTTGGCCCATCGTGTCTATACCAGCGCTCCGAATGGGCATTATAACTTTGTGTCAGTTTCCTGCCATTTCCCTGTAGCCCTGCGCATTGTTCTGAAACGAATAACTATCCAGTGCCCTCTTGGATGTCTCTATTGAACCTGCCTCCACTACCTTTCCAGGCAGTGCCTTACAGACTTTAACCACGCATTGTGTGAAAGAGCCTTTCTTGCATGGCTTCACTCCTTTTTAAATCTGTGCCCCTTCAATCCTGATCCTCTTGCATGCAGAAGCAGTTTGGTTTTGAAAACTATTATCAAATCTTGTCTTAGTCCACTCCTTTCTGAGGAAAACAGTCCCAATTTCTCCAGTCTATCCTCTGAATTGAAGTTTCTCACCCCGTGGCATAGGGTTGGAATGGTGGCACAATGGTTAGCACCAGGGACCTGGGTTCGACTCCACCCTCAGGCTACTGTCTGTGTGGAGTTTGCATGTTTTCCCTGTGTCTGCATGGATTGCTGTCCCAGTATTCTGGTTTCCTTCTGCAGTCCAACAATGCGCAGATTATGGTGAATTTCATCAGTCATTTATCATGCTAAATTGTCCGGGATGTGTGGGTTCGCTGTGGTGGGGGTGTTGGGTCTGGGTGGGTGTACTTTGGAGAGGTTATTGTGGACTTGGGCCCAATGGGCTACTTCCACAAAATAGGGAGGCTGCTGAGTAAGGTGAAGGCCCAAGGTGTTTGAGGTGAGCTACTGGCATGGATTGAGGATTGGCTGTCTGACAGAAGATAGAGAGTTGGGATAAAAGGTTTTTTTTGGAATGGCAGCTGGTGATAAGTGGTGCCCTGATGGGTTCAGTGTTGGGGCCACAGCTCTTCATTTTATACATTACTGATCTGGATGAAGGGACTGGGGGCATTCTGGTGAAGTTTGCCGATGATAAGCAGTTAGGTGGATAGGCAGGTGGTACTGAGGAGGTGGGGAGGCTGCAGAAAGATTTAGACAGTTTAGGTGAATGGTCCAGGAAGTGGCTGATGAAATTCAACGTGAGCAAATGCGAGGTCCTGCACTTTGGAAAAAAGGATGCAGGCATGGACTATTTTCTAAATGGTGAGAAAATTCACAAAGCCAAAGTACAAAAGGATCTGGGAGTACTGGGATTCTCTAAACATTAACTTGCAGGTTGAGTCCATGATTAGGAAAGCAAATGTAATGTTGTCATTTATCTCAAGAGGATTGGAATATAAAAACAGCAATGCGCCTCTGAGACTTTATAAAGCGCTAGTTAGGTCCCATTTAGAATACTGTGTCCAAATTTGGGCTCCACACCTCAGAAGGGACATACTGGCACTGGAGCGTGTTCAGCAGAGATTCATATGGATGATCCCTGGAATGAAAGGCCTAACATACAATGAACAGCTGAGGATCCTTGGATTGTATTCATTAGAGTTTAGAAAGTTGAGAGGAGATCTAATAGAAACTTACAAGATAATGCATGGCTTAGAAAGAGTGGACGCTGGGAAGTTGTTTCTGTTAGGCGGGGAGACTAGGGCCCATGGGCACAGCCTTAGAATTAGAGGGGGTCAATTTAGAATGGAAATAAGGAGATATTTCTTCAGCCAGAGAGTGGTGGGCCTGTGGAATTCATTGTCACGGAGTGCAGTAGAGGCCGGGACGTTAAATGTCTTCAAGGCAGAGATTGATAAATTCTTGATCTTGCAGGGGATTAAGGGCTACAAGGAGAGTGTGAGTATGTGGAGATAAAATGCCCATCAGCCATGATTAAATGTCAGAGTGGACTCGATGGGGTTGAATGGCTTTACTTCCACTCCTATGTCTTATGCTCTTATCGGGATTCCACAATTTTATGGAAATTGTCCAGTAAACCTGCTCTACATTCTCCCTGACAACATTCACATCCTTCCTGAAACCTGGTACCCAGAACTGTACACAATTAGATCGCCTGGTGTCTCTCTCCTCAGGTGCTGCCTGAAGTGCTGAATACTGTCATCGTTTTCTACGCCCGCCTCTCACAATTTTGCTCGGTGTCATAATTTGTTTGGAAGTGTCCCTGCCACGTTGCCTTGATGTGTTCCATTATGCTTGTGGTGCGGCATAAGTATCAGTTGTTGTTGTACTCCCTTCCTGCCAACCTTGTGTTCCGTGCTGGGGTACACCCTCCTGGCTTAGTAATACAATCTGCGTTCGCACACTTTTCTGTCCGACTACACAGATGCTTTGTTCTGTAGTATCTAATTGCAGCCAAGTTGTATGAGCCACATGCTATCCTTTAAATTAAAAATGATCATTTTGATTGTACTTACCCTGGGGACAACTACAGGCTGAGTGGAATCATGTGGTAAGAATGTTAATGAGAAAGCATTCAGATTTATTTTTGCATCTCAGGGCTGCAGGCAAATGAGAGGCTGTTGGAAATTTCTGATATGTATATTCTTTAGTGTTTTAGATATAAGTATTATTTAAATGCCATGAATTTATGGGATAGGAGAACAAAGTGCTGTGGGGTTGGGGTCTTGGGGTAGGGCTCATGTGAAACATGCACCAATCCCAAACATTACTTTAACTCCAGAGTCAGCTCCCAGCTTTAGGACCCCAGCCATGCTTCCTGCATCATCTGCATCAGTAACAGGTTCAAAGGACTCCATTGGATCTAAACCATTTTGGGATATGCTGTGGTTATGTGAGGTGATGCATAAAATCAAGTCTTTCTTTCTAACTGTGGTATGGTTCCATCCCAAGATTAAATACTATCCTTTTCCCACCTCTTATTTTTCATACTATTTGTTGTAATCTTTTTTCTTCTTCTCTACTTTATAGAGATGGAAACAGACCCATCAGTCCAACTCTTCCATGCCAACCAGATAGCCTAAATCAATCTAGGTAAAAACTAAATTTGGGTGGCACGGTGGCACAGTGGTTAGCACTGCTGCCTCACAGCGCCTGAGACCCGGGTTCAATTCCCGACTCAGGCGACTGTCTGTGTGGAGTTTGCACGTTCTCCCCGTGTCTGCGTGGGTTTCCTCCGGGTGCTCCGGTTTCCTCCCACAGTCCAAAGATGTGCGGGTCAGGTGAATTGGCCATGCTAAATTGCCCGTAGTGTTAGGTAAGGGGTAAATGTAGGGGTATGGGTGGGTTGCGCTTCGGCGGGTCGGTGTGGACTTGTTGGGCCGCAAGGCCTGTTTCCACACTGTAAGTAATCTAATCTAATCTAAATTAATCTAGTCCCATTTGCCAGCACTTGGCCCGTATCCCTCTAAACGTTTCCTATTCATGTACCCATCCAGATGTCTTTTAAATGTTGTAATTGTACCAGTCTCCATCACATCGTCTGGTAGCTCAGTCCATACATGCACCAGTCCCTCTGGGTGAAAATGTTGCCCCTTACGTCACTTTTAAATCTTTCTCCTCCTGCCTTAAACCTATGCCCTCAAATTTTGGAGTCACTACCCTGGGGTAAAGACCTTGACTATTCATCCTATCTATGCCCTTCATGATGTTATAAACCTCTTTAAGGTCACCCCTCAGCCTCTAACACTCCAGGGAAAACAGCCCCAGCCTCTTCAGCCTATCCCTATTTTGTACCTGGCTACTTTGTACATCAGAACATCAGATAGTGCCATGAGGGACAACATTGTAAACCTTTCACTGTACTCCTGCACTTGAGTGCAAAAGACAATAAACCTAATTTTAAGTTTGCTCGGTGAGCTGGAAGGTTTATTTTCAGATGTTTCATCACCATACTAGGTTATAGCTTCAGTGAGCCTCCAGATGAACCACTGCTGGTGTTTCCTGTTTTCAATTTATATGTTTGGGTTTCCTCGGATTGTCATTTCCTGTGGTGACACCATTTCCTATAGTGATGTCATTTCCTGTTCTTTCCTGTATAAATAGAAACAGGAAACACCAGAAGTGCTTCGCCCAGAGGCCCACTGAAGATGTTACCTGGCATGGTGACGAAACGTCTGAAAATGAACTTTGCAGCTCTGTGAGCAAACCTACATCTAGAACCGCAACCTGAGCTACAAAGCTTCTCAAAATTTGCTAACCTAATTTTAAATTCTAAACTTCAATGAGTTAAAGGCATCACACAATAGTTTGGAGGCTAACTAGCTTGTGGTAGTTAGATGAAAAAGTCTTGGGTAAAGTTTCATCCATTCAAGTGAGTGACTTCCATGATGAACAGAGGAAAATAATGTTCAGATCCTTTTCTAATCAACTTGCTCGGAGAATTTATTACTCAATAAGTGGAGCCTAGTGGGATGTGAACCTGGTCCTCCTGATTTAGAGGTGCACCTGAAGGGCCCAACCTTAAGGTCGAGCAAGCCAGGCCTCCATTTGGGATCTGACCTGTCCAACATTGCTGTTGGCTGGGATCAGAACACCAGACTCCGGAGGGGGGGCTGTAGATTGGAAAATGTGGGAGGTATGTTGCGCTTCGCCTAATGGGTTTTGCAGGAAAATGGCTCATTCATTGGAATCAGGGGTGATTTACTTGGAGGGATTAAAAAACGTTCAGTAAAAGCATTTCTAGAAATTTTTAAAAGATGAAGATGTGAGTGATGGAAGCAGAAAGCGACACAGAGTATCAGACAGAGTAGTGGGAGATGTAATATTTTTTTCAGGTGAAATACATACTTTGGGACACAGATAGTGTGGAACTGGGTTGCCATTGAGGCAAGGAGCAGGTTTGAAAATAGTGCTCTTTGATGGCATGTCATTAGACATTTTACTGGTTTCTCCTTCTGAGTGACAAACCCCCTCCATGCCCAGTTATGGACTTTATCTTTAAAAAATTACATCACTGATGTTGACAGAGTCTGAGATTGGCTCCCAGGAGTGAGCTGGCCATCTGCTTTAAATACAGCCCATGGCCATTCCCAAATCTGACAGCAGACTGAATTTAGAATGAGGCACATATCTTGAAATTAATGGTCCTAAGTGGGGGATATACTGACCACACGGATGTACAAACCAATCAGGAAAAGGTCCAGTGCTTCTGGAATTATCGACTGACGTCCAGGACATTGCCGTGAGAAAGCATCCAAGGGGAAAGTTGTTCAGAGTCCAAAGAAAGAAAGCTGTACGTATTTTTCATTGCGGCTCGTGTGGGCAAATGGGCAGAGGAGGCAGATTCAACAGACGGGGATCTGGATCAATGTTGCAAAGGTTAAAAAGAACTGTAGAGCTGTGAAGAAAGGACAGGGGAAGGGGGATCTCTTTTAAAAGGGAATCTCCCCTTTTAAAAGATATAGCACAGGCTCAAGAGACCAAATGACCTCACTTGGTCCTGTGTGAGTCTACTTGTGGATTTGTACCAGCTACTAGCTGAGTGATTTTCTCCATGAGCTATCTTCCCAGACCCATCTCATTACTTATGTATGTTGATGCCCACTCATTGTATTTCCCACTTGCCACTTTGAGGACCTCCCAAGATTCCTGGTACATAGTGCCACCTTTAATGTGCATCTGGTCAAACATTGGCATTCCATGGCTGACCTCTGTCGTTCCTGCCGATTAGAATCCCTACAGTGTGGAAACAGGCCCTTCAGTCCAACAAGTCCACACCGACCCTCTGAAGAGTCTCCCACCCAGACCCATTCCCCTACATTTACCCATGCCTCATTCATTTAACCCATACATTTCTGAAAACTGCAGGCAATCTAGCATGGCCAGTTCACCTAACCTGCACTTCTGCGGACTGTGGGAGGAAACCCACACAGATGCAGGGAGACTGTACAAATTCCACACAGTCATCCGAGGCTGGAATCGAACCCGGGTCCCTGGTGCTGTGAAGCGGCAGTGCTAACCACTGTGCCAGCCCAAAAATTGGCTTCAAATTGCACCAACTGCCATGGTGGGATTTGAACCCAGTTTCCCCAACATTGCCTGGGATTCTGGATCATCATCCAGTAATAATACCACTAGACCATTGTCTCCAAGCCATTGGGCAGCTGGAGGTCCTGGTGAATGGGGTGCCCATGAACCACACCCTATAATATTGGTGATTGATGGAGGTTCAGAGGAGCAGGCAGCAAGCTGGAGTCACCAGGTACCGCCCTGCCCGCCACGTTGGGAATTATCCCCGTCTACTTTCCTTCCAATGGGTGGGAGAAGGAATATCTTCTTTAATTGACTCGAATGCTGCCTTTGCTGGCTGGACCAGCATTTATGGCCTGTCCCTTCTTGCCCTTGAGAAGGTGGTCGTGTGCTGTCTTCTTGAACCACTGCACTCCACCTGCTGTAGCTTGACCCATAAATCCCTTAGAGAGGAAATTCCAGGATTTTGACCCAGCGACGGTGAAGGAATGGCAATGTATTTCAAAATCAGGATGGTGAGTGGTTGGACAGGAACTTATATTGGTGGTGTTCACAAGGTACCTTCTGCTCTTGTCCTTCTAGATGGAAGTGTTTGTGGATTTGGAAAGTGCTGTCTAAGGATCTTTGATGAATTTCTACTGTGTAAGTTGTAGGTAGTTCATACTGCGCTACTGAGCTGCAGTGGTTTAGATTAGATTAGATTAGATTCCTTACAGTGTGGAAACAGGCCCTTCGCCCCAACCAGTCCACACTGACCCTCCGCAGAGTAATCCACCCAGACCCATTTCCCTCTGACTAACACTACGGGCAATTTAGAATGGCCAATTCACCTGACCTGCGCATCTTTGGACTGTGGTAGGAAACCCATGCAGACACGGGGAGAATGTGCAAACTCCACACAGACAGTTGCCAAAGGCTGGAATCGAACCTAGGACCCTGGTGCTGTGAGGCAGCAGTGCTAACCACTGAGCCACCATGCCGCCCATTATTGAGTGAGTGGATGCTTTAGAACGTGGTGCCAATCAAGTGGGCTGCTTTATCCTGGATGGTATCAAGCTTCTTGAGTGTTGTTGGAGCTGCACCCATCCAGGACAAGTGGGAAGTACTCCATCACACTCCTGGCTTATGCCTTGTAGATGATGGACAGGCTTTGGGGAGTATTCCTAATCTCTGACCTACTCTTGTAGTCACTGTGTTTATGTGGTGAGTCCAGTTAACTTCTGATCAATGGTAATGCTCAGGGTGAGGGATTCATAGGGTCAAGGGGTGGTGGTTATATTGTCTCCTGTTGGAGATGGTCTTTGTCTGGCATTTGTGTAACGTGAATGTTACTGAGTATCAGTGAGGTTGGATGATGCCATAAGGAGTTGTTAATGCACGATGATGATGTAAAACAGGCCTCCCAATGTTCACCAGCAAGAATATCGTCTTGGTTGGAAAATGGAATGCTTTGCTCTTGATGGTGGGAAGTTCCTTTCTATTGGACGAGTGGGAGGTGATTCATTGGGCAAGATAAACAAGGGAAGGGGATACGTGATGAACAGTAGGGCCTTGGGAAGCACCAAGGATCAGAGAGACATTGGTGTGCTTGGATACCGCTCCCTGAAGGTATCAGGCCAGGTGGAAAAAATGGTTACAAAGACATTGGGGCTACTTGACTTCATTAATCAAGGCATAGAGTTTAAGAGCAGGGAGGTTATGCTGGAATAGTATAAAATATTGGTTATGCCATAGTTAGAGTATTGTGTGCGGTTCTGGAATCGATGTTTTGGAATGGATCTGATTATATTGGAGAGGATGCAAAAGAGATTTATCAGAATGTTGTCTGGGTTGGACAGTTTCAGTTATGAAGAGAGATTGGACAGACTAGGATTGTATCCCTTAGAGCAGAGGAGTTTGAGGATGACATGACTGTCATTTATAAAATTAAGAAGGGTACAGATGGAACACACAGAAAGAAACCTTTCCCCTTGATGGAAGGATCAATGGCCATGGGGCATGGATTCACCGGAAGAGTCAGGAGGTTGGAGGAAATGTGAGGAAATACCTTTTTCACCCCAGAGGGTGGTGGGGAATCTGGAACTCATTGCTTGTAAGTGTGGGAGAGGCAGAAACCCTCATCACATTTATAAAGCATTTAGATGTACGTTTATTATGCCAAAGCATGTAAGACAATGGGCCAAATGCTGGGAAATGGGATTAGATTAGTTAGGTGGCTGATTTTGACACTGGCATGGACATAATGGGCCGAAGGGCCTTTATACTGTACTGAGGATCTCTGTGACTCCATCCATCTTGCACGACTCTTCCAACTTCCTTGCCACATCACTGAGGGGGTGGGAAGATTCCACCCACTGATCTCACTGATCAGATTGACATAATGTCTACCCATTATATTTCTGCTCCTAATCCCACAGATGGAGAACCCAGTCAAACAAATCTTTTAAAAAACTCGCTTATTCCCACAGAACACAGCTTTCTTTTATCCAGAGGTGTGACCTTATTTGATTTCCACTTAAATATCCTTAGGCCTGACATTCTGCGATGGCCTTTATGAAATTAGTGTATTTTTTTTTTGTTTTACAGGCCGGCCCGCCTCTGAACTTAATGCCGCACTTGTCACCCCCGGAACAGAGTTTGCTTGCATCTTGGGAGCTGGGATAAAGGTCTCATTTTGCTTCGGGCTATCAAGAGAGCTTGAGTTAATAGTGTTCAGACAATCTCAGCATGGCTTCTGAGTCCAGAGCTAGCAAGGGGAAAAAGTCACCCTGCCCACTAATTGCCCTTATAACTTAAGAGCACTGCTAGTGACTGTCAAATTGGAAATGTCAGTGTGTTTACAGCAGCAGGGTTTGCTGTCTAGAGATTTGGCAACATTTGACTTGAGGAAGAATGTTTCCGTGTGTTGATTAACTAAAGCTCTCTTCAAATTCTGTAAGAGAAACAAAACACAATGCGTCCATTCTGAAAACAAAGATACACTCCAAAACAGCACTGGGAGATGGTTAGTGTGTCTCTTGCCTGACACTTGTGTGGGTCAAATGTAGCTTCCACTTATTGACTCAAACCTGGATGTTCTTCAGGTCTTGTTGAACATTGGCCTCTGTATCTGCATCTCCATTTCTCCAGGAGTGATCACTCAGAAAATGCAACTGAAGTTAATTGCCAGAGTGATGAGCTGTCGTAGTGATTGATTGCCACCACATTAAGAACTACAAACCCTGTCTGGGGCTTAGTCAACTTAGTTGACTGGATGGCCGGCTTGTAATTCATAGTAACGCCAACAGCATAGGTTCAATAGGTTACCAAACAGGTCTCACCTGAGGCCTGGTGACTCTCAGGTTAAAGCACCACCAGTTGTTTCTCTCTAATGAGAGAGTGGTCCTTTGGGGCTGTGGTGGATTTTATCTCCTAGCGTTAGACCCCTAATTGCACTGGGGTAGGTGATAGTCAGCTGCCTTCTTGAACCATTGCAGTCTGCATATATTCCCACAGTGTTAGAGTCATAGAATCATAGAGATATACAGCACAGAAACAGACCCTTCAGCTCAACTCATCCATGCCGACCAGATATCCCAACCTAATCTAGTCCTACCCGCCAACACCCAGCCCATATCCCTCCAAACCCTTCCTATTCATGTATTCATCCAAATGCCTTTTAAATGTCATAATAGTACCAGCATCCACCACTTCTTCTAGCAGTTCATTCCATACGCGCACCACCTTCAAAGTGAAAAAGTTTCCCCTTAGGTCTCTTTTAAATTTTTCCCCTTCTCATCCTAAACCTGTGCCCTCTAGTTCTCGGCTCCTCCACCCAAGGGAAATATCTTATCTATTTACCCTATCCATGCCCGTCATGATTTTCTAAACCTCTAGGAGGTCACCCCTCAGCCTCCAATGTTTCAGGGAAAACATCCCCGGCCTGTTCAGCCTCTCCCTATAGCTCAAATACTCCAACCCTGGCAACGTCCTTGTAAATCTTTTCTGAACTCTTTCAAGTTTCACAGCATCCTTCCTATAGGAGGGAGACCAGAAGTGCACACAATATTCCAAAAGTGGGCTCATTAATATCCTGTACAGCCATAACATGACCTCCTTGCTAGGAAGGAGCTCCAGGACTTTGACCCAGCAACAGTGAAGGACCGACGATGTAGATCCCAAATTAGGAAGGTCTGTGGCTTGGATAGAAACTTGCAGGCGATAGGGGTTCCCCTCTTTTTGTTGCCCTTGTCTTTCTCGATGATAGAGGTCATGGGACTTGGAAGGTGGTGTCAAAGAAGCCTCGGTGATGGGCAGAGATGGTGAAGGCTGTGGTGAAGGACATGAGTGTTTAAGGATCGATTGGGCTGCTTTTTCGTGGATGTTATCGAGCTTCTTACATGTTATTGGAGCTGAACCCTTGCAGGCAAATGGAGAACTTTTCGAGACACTCCTGATTTTAGTTCTGCTTTTTGAGGGTAAACATGGCGAGTTAGGAAGTAAGTTACCGTCAGAGATTCTAGCCTCTGACTTGCTTTTGTAGCCATGGTACTTATATGGCTAGTCCAGTTCAGTTTCTTGTCAATAGCTCTCGTTAGTATGAGTGGTTGAATGGGAATGGGAGATGGTTAGTGTGTCTCTTGCAGGAGATGGTCATTGCCCGGCACTCATGTAGTGAAATTGTCGCTTACCACCTATCAGCTCAACCCTGCACATTGACATTGGCCAGCTCAGTGTCTGCATCTCTGTATCTGACGCTGTTTTGCAGGAGTGATCAGGATGATAATACTGCTGAAGCTAACTGCCCCTGAGTGATTCCTGGGGCTGAGACAAGCGACCACCAGCAAACACAACCTAGCGAATACTCTGCTAACCATTGAAGATTTTTCCCTCTTTATTCTCATCGACAACAATCCTTCTAAGACTTCACATTTGGGCAAATGTTGCCTTGACATCAAAGGCAAAGCACTCTCATGTCATCTCTGGAATTTAGCAAAAATTCACAGAAGATCCTCAGACAGCACCTTCCAAACCCACGACCACTTCTATCTCAAAGGACAAGGACAGCAGGTACATGGGAACGCCACCTGTTAATTTCCCTCTAAGCCACACACCATCCTGACTTGGAAATATATCACCATTCCTTTACTGTCACTGGGTCAACATCCTGGAATTCACTCCCTGAGGGCATTGCGGGTCAACCCACAGCAGGTGGACTGCAGCGGTCCAAGAAGGCAGCTCACCCCCACCTTCTCAGGGGGCAACTAGGGACAAGCCATAAATGCTGGGCCCAGCCAGTGATGCCCACATGTGAGAATAAAAACTAAGTTTGGACTGTAATCAGATTTGGGACTTGGTAACGCTACTGGAATCGAACATGAACATTATTGTGCAGGTTATAATTGATAAATGGCCACTGGATAGCACATTGATGGCCCTTTAACACTGCAGGCTGAATTCTCCCAATCCTTGAATGACGTGGGGAATGGTGAATCATTTGGGAAAATATGGCAAGATTTGAAAAATGAGGCGTGTGGTGTCAAGAAAGAAAAATGTGGATTTGCACCTTGGTTTCGAATGTTGAGACTTGAATCTTGCCAGTGAGTGACGAGAGTCCCATTTGCATGCATTAACATCATCTTATTATCTATTCTGGTCTCATTACTCTGCAGTTTGCCATTCTCCCATGTGGTGAATGGAAATTGGGAAGGCAACTATTCCTGATGTGAAATTCAGATGCTGATCCTGCTCACTATTTGCTCCTCTGGGCATCCATTCCTGGCATTAGTGCCCAGCATCTCAGGGCACATCCCATGTGCAGTGACACCCTTCATGGACGTTGGCATTGGGCAAGCACCAACCTTGCATCATCTTCATGACATGTCTCTGACTCACTTAGAATAGAGTTCATCACTTCAATACTCGAATTTTACACCACCTTACATTTCAAAGCCACTGCCTGGGCCTCTTTGCATACAGAGACAGGCACCAATATCAAGTATTGGAAGAGGGGGCATTCTTTGCTTGTTCTCTGAGTGCCCACTCCCTTCAAGTCTACTTGGGGATGTTCACAGCTCTCCTCCACTTGGCCTCGCCTTATTGCTGCCTTATTCAGAACTGACAGGTCCTGTCTTGCCTTGCCACTTAGCGCAGAGACAAAACTGGGCAGCTTGTTCTGGGTGGCTGCAGTGACCAGTCAAAGGGGCGGACATGTTGGCTGCACAGCCCTGCGCCACTTTAATGAGGCAGCAGCTTACATCGCAAAGGTGGGCGGCCTGTTTAGCTTCATTTTTGTAGCTTCAGTTACAACAGCAGTCAACCAGACAACTGGTGATGTCGACTCATAGAGTCAGAGAGGTGTACAGCACGGAAACAGACCCTTCAGTCCAACTCATCCAGATAACCTAAACTAGTCTGGTTCCATTTGCTAGCACTTGGCCCATATCCCTCTAAACTCTTCCTATTCCTGTACCCATCCAGAAGTCTTTTAAATGCTGCAACTGTACCAGTCTCCACCACAGTCATAGAGTCATACAGCACGGGAACTTGCCGACCAGATATCCTAAATTAATCAAGTCCCATTTGGCAGCATTTAGCCCATATCCCTCTACACCCTTCATGTTCATATACTTATCCAGATGCCTTTTAAATTGTACCAGCCTCCACCACCTCCTCTGGCAGCTCATTTCATGCATTCATCACCCTCTGCGTGAAAATGTTGCCCCTCAAGCCCCTTTTAAATCTTTCCCCTCCCACCTTATGCCCTCTCGTTTGGGGCTCCTTTACCCTGGGGAAAAGACCTTGGTTATTTGCCTTATCTATGACCCTCACGATTCTATAAACCTCTAAAAGGTCACACCTTGGTCTCCGATGCTCCAGGCTTAAAAGTCCGAGCCTATCCAACCTTGTAACTCAACCCCTTCATTAGCAATGCGTCTGCGAACATGAGAATCTATTTCCAATGAAACGCTGCCCGTGTGCCTTTGGAAGGTTTTCCTGCTCCTTTCACCTGCACTGGGAAAGGCTGCTGATGACTGGCAGTGCATGGTCTGGCACATGGCCAGGCTTTAGGTATGGCACAGGGGGCTGAAATCCCAGCTGGCCCCAGCAGTGGCGACAGTCCTGCCAATGGTGACCACGAGAAAGCAGCACTATAGAAATGCAATGCATTCATGTTGCTGTAAGCTGCCGTGCATGTTGTGAGAAAATGAGCTGACAGAGAGAAACTCTCCAAAAAATTCCCCGAAATTGGCACCTTTGCTGATGTTGTGCTACAATTCAGCCCTTGGTCAATGATTGAAAATTAATTGGGCTTTTGTGGACAGAACAAATTGCTGGGTAGCTGTGTAGAACAGCTTGACCAGGGGTGCAGCTAATATAAATTTCCAGTTTAATAGCTGGGGTGGTAATGGCCTTGTGGTATTATCACTGAGCTATTAATCCAGAGTCCCAAGTAATGTTCTGGGGATCTGCGTTCTGCTCCTGCTACAGGAGATGGTGGAACTTGAATTCAATAAGTACTTGGAGTTAGGTCAAGATTAGAGTGGTGCTAGAAAAATACAGTGGGTCAGGTAGCTGAGGAGCAGGTAAATTGATGCAACAGGCAAAAGCCTGGAAACAAAAATAAATGTTTCAACTTTGCCTGAAGTGTCGATTCTCCCCCTCCTCGGATGCTGCCTGACCTGCTGTGCTTTTCCAGCACCACGCTAAGCTTGACTCTAATCTCCAGCACCTGCAGTACCCGCTTCCGTCCATCTGGAGTTAAGAGATTAATGATGGCCATGAATCCATTGCCAATTATTGGGGAAAAAGCCCAATATTAATGCCCTTTCAGGAAGGAAACTGCCATCCTCACCTGCTCTGACCAAGATGTGACTGTAGAACAGCAGCAGTGTAAGTGACTCTCAGGGGCCCCCCTGAGTTACGTGGGATGGGCAATAAATGCTGGCCTCACCAGTGACACCCAGATAGTGTGAATGAATGAAATATGGATTAGATTCTATAGCCTTAGCTGTCTCTAATATGTTGATCTGTTTCTGGGATATTATGCAGAATGAGCCAGTTACTTTAATCAATCTGCTTGGACATGTTATAACGAACCTCTGACACAGGTGTAACTTAAATGTGGACCAGAGGCAGGGACGCTACCACTGTACTACAAGAAAATTAGTGGCATTATGAATCTCAGCGTTACGGGCCTGGATTTGATTCCAGTCTCAGGCAACTGTCTGTGTGGAGTTTGCACATTCTCCCCGTGTCTGTGTGGATTTCCTCCGGGTGCTCCGGTTTCATCCCACAGATGTGCAGGTCAGGTGGATTGGCCATGGGAAATGCAGGGTTATAGGATAGGTGGGTGGGATGCCCTTTGGAGGGTCAATGTGGACTTGACAGGCCAAATGGCCTACTTCCACAAGGATTCTGTGATTCTGTTTTGACATTTTACGACACACCTTTGAAATGATGGGACTTGAACTTGGGCCTCCTAGTGAAAAAGAAGGAACATTACCACCACATCTCAAGAGTCTTTAAACAACACCTAGACATGGACTTAAACCCTGGACCCTCCATTTAAAATGCTGATGGTCTATCAACTGAGCTACTTAGGCTCCGGCCTTCCAGGAATTAACCTGTTAATCAACTGTTCAAAGATGTGGTGTGATTACAAAGGGCTTTGGTGATTCCTGATGAAGGGCTTTTTCCCAAAGAGCCGATTTTCCTGCTCCTCAGATGCTGCCTGACCTGCTGTGCTTTTCCAGCACCACTCTAATCTTGACCCTGATTACAAAGGGAGTTGTACGTATGGAATGAGCTGCCAGAGGAAGTGTTGGAGGCTGGTCCAATTACAGCACTTTAAAGGCATCTGGATGGGTACATGAAAGGAAAGGGTTTAGAGGGATGTGGGACTAATGCTGACAAATGAGACTAGAATAATTTAGGATATCTGGTTGGCATGGACATGTTGGACCGAAGAGTCTGCTTCCATGCTGTGCAGCTCTATGAAATTATCTGAAGATCTCTCATGGGATCTGCGATGCAGGGGATCCATGGGAGCAGGCCACGATGAATCATCCGTTCCGCACGTCTAGCTGAGGGCAGTTGTAAGAGTTGCAAATGAAGCTAGGATTCCAACTGAGTGCAAGAGCGGTTAAGCCTGCGTCTGACTTTGGCGAGAGGCTTTGTTGTGAGAACACTGAGGTTATGAAAACAGGCTACTCGACATCAGAGTGAAGAATGAAAGAAGGAAGGCTGATTCAGCCCCACTGACATCTCCTGCTCACTGTACTGTATCATCCCGGCAGGGTGGATATAATTACTGGTTGCAGTTTGACGTTAACTGTAGACTTAACTTTCTTGATAATGAAGGTGAGATTTCATTCATCGTGCAGTTACTAGGAAGACTGGGCAGCATGTGGTCGGAGAGTATCGATAACATGTACAGTCAACCAAGGAGGTTCAAGCCAGCACGTATAAGGCTCAAGCAGTTTCAGAAGTCTTAATCTCCATTTTCAACTGGTGCAGGGTATGAGATGAATTGGGCCACTGTTATTAACTCCAAAGGCAAAACAGCAGAATAAAAACTGTACGGTTGTCATTTTCTGACCGTATCCTTAGAAGGTGGTGAATCTTTAAGACAGAGATAGAAAAGCTCTTGATTAGGATGGGATCAAGGGTCACAGGGAGAGGGCAGATGCGAAACATATTAGCCATCATCGAATGATGGAGCAGAATGGCCTAATTCTGCTCCTGTATCTTATGGTCCTACTTACTCAGGCACAAGGGGGGCCATTCTAAGGCTGGGGAGTTTATCATTAGATTCCCTACAGTGTGAAAACAGGCCCTTCAGCCCAACAAGTCCACACTGACCCTCTGAAGAGTAAACTTTCCCAGGGCTCATTTCGCTCTGACTACTGCACCTAACACTGTGGGCAATTTAGCACGGCCAATTCACCTAACATGCACATCTTTGGACTTTGGGAGGAAATCGGGGCACCCTGAGGGAGCCCACGCAGACACGGGGAGAATGTGTAAACTCCACACAGACAGTCACCCGAGGCAGGAATTGACCCTGAGGCTCTGATGCTGTGAGGCAGCAGTGCTAACTGCTGGGCCACTGTGCCACTGAAATTGCCATGGATTGTTGTGTATCATTGTTGTGGATAGTCTTGGATAGAGGAACAAGGGACAACGGTAGGCTACTCGGCCCTTCGAGCCTGTTCTGCCATTCAATAAGATCATGGCTGATCTGATTTTAACCCCAACTCTACATTGTTCCACAACTCCAATAAACTTTAATCCCCTGAGGAGGGGAAGTGCTCCACACTTGTTAAGAGAAGTTGCTGAAGTCTAAGGACTATTAAGGTCACTGTTTATTTAATACTCTAGGAACTACCTAAACTGTTCGATTTAGGGCAAGATGTGCACAATCCTACCTCTTCTCAGAGTCTGTCCATCACCTCTTATATCATCATCACCATCACTTACTATTCATGCATTTGGCTATTAACCCTTTACACTACTCAGAGAAAGTGATCCCTGAAGTTAGGAGTACTGAACATTTACCACCTTTGGAAAGGTGTGGGATGGTGGGAAAGCTGAATAGAGGGAGGAGAAAGCACGGTAGAACATAGAAGGTAGAGCAGTACAGCACAGGTTGGGCTCTTTGGCCCACGATGTTGTGTTGAACATGATGCCAAATTAAACTAATCCCTTCGGCCTGCCCTTAGTCCATATCCCTCTGTTCCTTGCATATACATTTGCTTATCTAAAAGCCCCTTGAGCACCCCCTATCGTATCGGCTTCCACCACTGGCAGCGGGTTTCAGACTCCCACAACTCTCTGTGTAAAAAACTTGCCCCCCGCATCTCCTTTGAACATTCCCCCTCTCACCTTAAATGCATGCTCCCTATTATTAGACATTTCAACTCTGGGAAAAAAAAGATTCTGACCGTCTACCCTATCTGTGCATCTTATAATTTTATAGACTTCAATCAAGTCCCCCCTCATGAAGAGGAAGGGTTTAGAGCGATATTGCCAAGTGCTGACAGATGAGACAAGATTAGGTTAGGATATCTGGTCGACAGGAATAGGTTAGACTGAAGGGTCTGCTTCCATTCTGTACATCTCCATGACTCTATCACTCTATAACAGTGGAGAGAGAATAATCTCAGAATAAAAGGCAGCCAACGTAAGACTGAGATGAGGGGGAGTATCGTCTCTCAGAGGATTGAGTCTTTGGAACTCCTTGCCTCAAGGAGCTGTGGAGACAGAGTCCTTGTGCATATTTAAGACTGAGAGTTGATCAGTCGAGTTGTGGCGGAAGGGTAGGAGAGTGGACGTGAGGACTGTCAGACCAGCCATGATCCTATTGAAAGTTGGAGCAGGCTGAACAGTCGACAGCTATTCCTATTTCTTATGGATATTACAGAGATAGGTAACAGCCAGATGGAGAGAGAAAGTAAAGATACAATTCGAGTGGGTGAAAGAGCAGGGAAACATGGCTGCATGTATCCAAAGACATTGAATGAGGTGGAGGTTGAGCGAGTGGTTAATACAGTAATTGAACCTTGTGCTTCATTAATAAGGGAGTAGAGTGTAAGACAAAGACATAGTGTTGCCTCAGCTAGAGTATTGTCTCCAGTTTTGGAAGATGTGGAGGCATTGGGCTGCTGAAGTTCAAGAAGGCAACTCATCATCACTTTCTCAGGGGCAACTAGAGATGGTATTATGGACCAGACCAGACTCCCTCAAAATATTTTAAGAAGATAGCCTAGACCCTAATTTTTTCTTATTTTAAAGGCAGATGGGAAATATTTGATTCCAGATGCATTTCGATTGGTCAAACTACTCAACTTAAAGCAGAACACAATTTATTAAAACTCTGTAGTTAAAGTACAACCAAAGAAAGAGGAATTTAGAATAGCTTAATACTAGTGGAAACTTAGAATAATGAATGCAGTAACTATTACTAATTAACTGTTCTAATATAGCAACATCCCATAAACACACCCCTTGGCAAAAAAGGCCAATTCAGACACAGATTCTCACATGCAGTTCTCCAATCCAGGAGGAAAAAATATCAGAGAAAATTCAGAGAGAGTAGTGGCCAGGAGACATTCACTGAAGCTCCCAGCTCTGTGGAGACCCCAATAGCTCCTGATCTATGAGAGCTGGCCTCTCCCATTCAGCCTGCATTTAAAAAAAAAACCAAGGCTTCCCAAGCTGTTTACTTCAGTGGTCATCAGTAGCTAGCTCGGAGCCTCTCGTTCAGTCTCTCTCTTAAAAGAAACCAGGACAAAATAATCCCTTAAGGCTGTGGAATCATTACAATGGGAAATAAACTGTGACCCAGGCCAGCGACATCCACACTCTTGATGAAACCAAGCACAGAAAAGGTTCCAGGCACAAAACACTTCAGTTATCACCATAGGGAGGAGAAGTTACTCGACATTAAACAAAACACAATTTATTGAAACACCGTTGTGGGGCAGCATGGTGGCTCAGTGGTTAGCACTGCTGCCTCACAGTGCCAGGGACCCGGGTTCAACTCCAGCCATAGGTGGCAGTCTGTGTGGAGTTTGCATATTCTCCCTGTGTCTGCATGGGTTTCCACCGTGTGCTCCAGTTTCTTCCCACAGTCACAAAGATATGCAGGTTAGCTGGATTGGCCATGCTAAATTGTCCCCATAGTGTCCAGGAATGGGAACTATGTCCCCATTCCAGGAATGTGCAGGCTGGGTGGATTAGTTAGAGGTAAAGATAAAGTAATAGGGTAGGGGGAATGGGTCTTGGTAGGTTATTCATCAGAGGGTCGGTGTTTCCATACTGTAGGGATTCTAAATTCAGATGGCTTATCCTGGAGTTGAGAGGCCACATTAGCAGTATTTAATAAGATGAGCACACATGGTGGAGCAGGTCAGAAGGGATGGTTCTCACTCATACCAAAGGCAGGTATATATAGTCAGGCCACAGATCAGCTATGATCTGACTGAGCGGTACACCATGATCAAGGGGCTGAGTGGCCTGCTTCTATATAAGAATCAAGAACAAGAAGGTACGGGTTTAAAATAATTGGTGAAAATAAAATAAAAAGAGGTTCAAGCGAATCTTTCCTGCACAGTGGCTCAGTGGTTAGCACTGCTGCCTCACAGTGCCAGAGACCTGGGTTCGATTCCCACCTCAGGTGACTGTCTGCGTGGAGTTAGCACATTCTCCCCGTGTCTGTCCGGGTTTCCTCCCACAGTCCAAAGATAGTCAGGTTAGGTGGATTGGCCATGGGAAATACAAGGGTTTTGGTAGGGGATGTGGGTCTGGGTGGGATGCTTTTCTGAGGGTCAGCGTGAACTTAATGGACTGTATGGATTCAGTGACAGGTTAAGGTGAGGAATGCACTAAGGTGGAGGCTGTGTCAACTGAAGCATTCAAACAGGGAGTAGGCCAATCTCCGTGAAGCATTCAAACAGGAAGTAGGCCAATCTCCGTGAAGCATTCAAACAGGAAGTAGGCCAATTTCCGTGAAGCATTCAAACAGGAAGTAGGTCAATCTCTGTGAAGCATTCAAACAGGAAGTAGGCCAATCTCCGTGAAGAAACAGGGTCATAAGGAGAATGAGCTCCTTCTGCAGGGTGACAAATCTAAGATACAAATGTAGTCTTGGCAGTAGGAAAGGCCAGAAACTGAACCTGCCGTCAAATAGGATGGTGAGATCCATAGGCTTTGTCTTGTTCCAGATCCATCTGCGAAACATCAGCAGGAAAGACTGATCACCAAACCCAAGTTTCTTTCTGCACTCAGTCCAGTCAAGAATGGAGAAGTGGTTACTCATCTCATTGCTGCTTGTGGGATCTTTCCTATGCACACAATGACTGCCCTGCTGGCCAACATGAGGTGTCAAATTTGAGGTTCGTCAAAACATTTCAGAATCACTATAAAGTGCTGTAGAAACGCAAGCACTTTACATCTGAATCATAAATAGCATGAACACACAGATTTCCCAGAAGTTGCAGTTTTGTGCAGATCTGTTTTCTCAGCTGTCAAATATTAAACCTCTCTCCCCTTGATCATTTGCCTTTTCATCCTCAGCTTTCATTGCAATCCATCCCTTGGTTTATACTTGTCAAAACGATTGCTTCCACATGCGGTCAAGTTGTAAGATGAGAGACCAAGACAGTCATTAATGAATCCAACAGATATTTCAGAAGAAATCTCTAAATTCAACGTGGAACTCTTAATTCCATTGCCTGCATTTTCCTTCCTCTAGCCCAGTCTCCCTCCTATTGGAAGGATGTTGTGAAACTTGAAAGGGTTCAGAAAAGATTTACATGGATATTGCCAGGGTTGGAGGGTTTGAGCTATAGGGAGAGGCTGAACAGGCTGGGGCTGTTTTCCCTGGAGCAATGGTGGCTGAGGGGGCGACCTTATCGAGGTTTATATAATCATGAGGAGCATGGAGAGGGGAAATAGCAAGGTCTTTTCTCCATAGTAGGGTTCCAAAACTAGAGGGCATAGGTTTAAGGTGAGAGGGTAAAGATTTAAAAGGGACCTAAAGGGCATTTTTTTCACACAGAGTGCGGTGCGTGTATGGACTGAGCTGCCAGAGGAAGTGGTGGAGGCTGGTGCAATTACAGCATTTAAAAGGCATCTGGGTGGGTATATGAATAGGAAGGGTTTGGAGGGATATGGGCCAAATGTTTGCAAATGGGACTAGATTAATTTAGGATATCCACTTAACATGGGCAACTTGGATCAAAGGGTCTGTTTCAGTGCTGTACATCTCTATAACTCTTTCACGTCAGTGCATGAGTGATTTCTTTAAGTGCATGGAACCTGTAAATGTGACTTGCTGAATAACTGATGTATTTAAAGGGGCCAAAATGTGTGATCCATAGACTGGAAGTTCCAGGTGACTGAATGGGGGAGAGGGACGTGGAATTGTTTATTTTCTGGATGTACTGATGGAGGGGGGTGTGTGGTGGGGGAGGGTGGGCAGGGGTGGTAGGGGGGTAAAATCGGGCAAATTAGCCCTGAGGTGAGAATGGTATTGTCTCACATCAATTCCACCAGTTCAGTTCTGACAGAGAAGGCTCATGGGTGACTGATTTGACCTGCCATACATAAATGTTTAATTAATAGCCACTTCAGGGGCTTAACTGACCAGCTCCATGTCTTTCCAATGGTGGGGGAGTGGGGTGAGGTTTTCCTGGGAGGCCACTCGGGCTGACCTACCTGTGGGGTTGGGGAGGAAATGGGGCATCGTTTGCCTTGGAAATGGGGATCCCCTGCCCTTGCCTCCAAGCCCCTCACTCTCCTACCCACACCTCCCCTGACTCCTCTCCACTCTCCCTCCCAACGGCAAGAAGATAAAACTCACTGACCCTCTCACCGCTGGCTGCCCTGAAGCATAGACCAGGGACGCCTGTAGGAAGGCCGTGGGGCAGACTGTTTAAGTAGGTGGATTAGCAAGGGGATGAAACACTTCCAGGAATATGCAAGAATGTAGGGTTGAGGTTAAAATCAGATCAGCCACAGCCTTATTAGGTGGTGGGGGAACAGCTGGGAGGAGCTGATCCTTGCTTTGCATATCCCCTCAGTCGCTCTCTAACCAGCTACTGAAAGTCTGATTATCCAAAGCTCATGGAAGTAGAGAAGGTGAAGATTCCCAGCCATTTGAATGAAGAGCTTGCTTCTCAGCTTAAGCCTGGTAAGCAAGGAACAAAGACCAATGCAGCACAAGAACAGGCTCTTCGGCCCTCCAAGCCTGTGCCGGCACATGTTGCCCTTCCATCCTAAAACTGCCTTCACTTACAGGATCTGTGTTCCCTCTATTCCCTTCGTTTTCCCCCAGGTGCTTCTTGAATGCTGCTATTGTGTCTGCTTCCACCACCTCCTTTTGCAACATGTTCCAGGCACTCACCACCCTTTGTGTGAAAAACCTGTCTCGCACGTCTCTTTTCAACTTTACCCCCACCCCTCCACAACTTGAACCTATGTCCTTTAATGATTGACCCCTCTTCCCTAGGGAAAAAAAAACTCACACTTCCTACTCTATCCATGCCATTCACAATCTTATAAACCTCTCTCAGATCGCCCCTTAACCTCCTGCGTTCCACTGAAAACAAACCCCCGTCTATCCAACCTTTGTAATTAAAATCCCACATACCAGGTGATATCCTGGTAAACCTTTTCTGTACCCTCTCCAAAGCATCAGCAATCCTTCTGGTAGTGAGGTGACCAGAACTGTGCACAAATAATGGATAATATTTTATTCAGAGACATGACATCTGGCTTCCCTTTGATTCTAGAACTACGCTCAGCATCTGCCCTCGAATGCTCATAGGATCTTACACATTTCAGTGAGATCAAATGCATTCTGAATAAGCCAGATCTCCTTTGGTGCTGTATTGTGAGTGTCAGCCTAAATAATGCCCTCAGGGTTTAAGAACAGATCTTGAACTCATCGCCCCTTTGATTCCAAGGTAGTTGTGTTAGCCACTGAGGGAAATTTAATGGATTAAATGCTAGCGGATACCTTTGACTTAATCTCATTGGGTAAGGCATTCCGCTTGTGGGAGGGGAGACCCATTTGGAGTGTGTCTGTCTCTGCTGTGGAAGCCCCTTAGGTTATAGCAAGTTATACTTAAGTGCCGTGGGTTGCGTATGGGTGGCATATTGGCTCAGTGGTTAACACTGCTACCTCACAGTTCCATGGACTAGGGTTCCGTTCCGGCCTTGGGTGACTGTATGTGTGGAGTTTGCACATTCTCCCCATGTCTGTGTTGGTTTCTTCCCACAGTCCAATGATATGCAGTTAAAGTGAGTTAGCCATGGTTAAAAAATCCAGAAGGAGTGGGGGGTGTCTGGGTAGGATGTGTCTTACAATCTTATCCTCCACAACCACCTGATGAAGGAGCAGTGCTCAATAAGCTGGTGCTTCTAAATAAACCTGTTGGACTATAACCTGGTGTTGACTGATTTTTAACTTTGTCCATCCCAGTCCAATACCGGCGTCTCCAAATCACGCTTCAGAAGGTGAGTGCAGACTCAATGGGCTGAATGGCCTCCTTATGCACTTTAGGCATTCTATGATTCATATCCGAACCAGACCCAAGCCTTGACTTTGTTCAAAAATGGCCAAGGCAGCAAAAAAGATGTAAAAATGGAACAAAACCCAAATGTCACACAAAGAAAATAGAGGAGGTTTGATTTTCTGCATTTGATTTTTTTTTGCAATGGATAAGATCTCTGTGCAAATTTCCTCATCTGAAGCATCAAAGGTTGAAACTCTCGCTGTAAACCATCAGATAAAAATAAACACTGGAATGGGCCTGACACTTATACTTAGCTGAAAGTTCGTTGATGTTAGCAAGCGGACATGTAAGCTGCTATTATCAGATGTAAGATCATAAGCAGAACTTACAGGCCCCAGGCAGTGTCCAGAAATACCTTTTTAGACAGACACAAGGGATCTTCACTGACTCTGGATGTACAATAAACCTATTTGATCTAATTATGTTGATTAGACATAAGTTTTCCCTTCTTGGACAAACTGAGCCAAGGAGCAAGGGATGAGACACATAGGTGATAGCCAAATAAGGGTAAAACCTAGGTCAGGAAGGGAAGCTTACATCAGGACATTGAGGAATATTGGGTTCATGTCTTTGCAAGGAGAAGAGATCCTGAGACCAACCATTGAGATCTTCAATCAGCAAAAGAGCCTGTGAAGGTGTACTATACTTGATTGAGAAGCAAGTACTGCTTTCTTAAGAAAACAATGCTGCTGACAGGGTTTGCTTCTTCCAAGACCACGGTCTCCCACCCACTGTGGTTGGCAGGGCCCTCAACTGTATCTGAGCTATCACTCGTGCTTCCGCCCTTGCCCCTTCCCATCTCTCAACAACAACATGATCGGGTCCCCCTTCTCCTCCCTTTTCATCCCACCGGCCTCCGCATTCAAAGGATCATTCTCCGCCATTTCAGACAGCACCAGCATAATGCCATCACTAAACACATCTTCCCCTCACCCCCCCATCTGCACATCGCAGGGATTGTCCCCTCCAGGACACCTTAGTCCATTCCACAATGGCCACCAGCTCTCCACTTCCCGCCCCACCAACGGTACCTTCCCTTTTAGCTGGAGATGGTGTAACACCTGCCCCTTCCCCTCCTCCCTGAACAGTCTCTCTAGACAAAGCAGCATTTCACCTGTACCTCAGCCAACCTGATCTATCACATTCGCTGCACCCAGTGCAGCCTACTTTATTTTAGAGAAACCAAACACAGACTGGGTGATCACTTTTGCAGAACACCTCCGGCCTGTGCACTAGCATGACCCTGACCTTCCCGTAGCCAGTCATTTGAACGCAGCCTCCTGCTGACATGTCCGCGTGTCTGTCCTCAGCATGCTGCAATGCTCCAACGAATCCCAGCGCAAACTGCAGGAACAACATCTCACCTTCGGCCTGGGCACTTTACAATCTTTTGGACTTAATATTGAGTTCAAACTGTGAACCCACTCACATTCCTTCCCTTTCTTTTAGCTTTACTTGTTACATTCTCTGTCACACCCCCCTCCCCCCACCCCAGTGGGACTGTCTGTCCTTTCCAGTCTGGAAGTTAGGCACACCATTGTTCTGCCATTCTCACATTCCCATCACTTAATCTAAACAATGAACATCCTTTCTCCCCCAGCACTTCAACCATCTTCCCCCACCAACTCTAGCATAAATGTTGCCCCCTCCACACTTCACATCAGCTCTGACGGAGAGTTATCTGGACTTGAAACATTAGCTTGCTCTCTCCCCACATGTGCTGCCCGACCCACTGAGATCTCCAGCATTTGTTGTTTTGTCTTAAGGACACCATTGTAACGACCTTTGTCAAGGAGGTAGTGGGTTGTAATGGTAATGTTCTTGGGCTGGTAATGCGGATGCCCTAATGACATGGGTTCAAATCCCATCGTGGTAAAACTTGAATTTAACGAAAGAGAAAACTAGCCTAAAGTTGGCCATTAGGCAGAAGTGGGTACTGCAGGTATTGGGGATCAGAGTCAAGATTAGAGTGGTGCTGGAAAAGCACAGCAGGTCAGGCAGCATCTTGGGAGTAGGAAAATCAACCTTTCAGGAAAAAACCCTTCATCAGGAAATTCCCTGAATGCTCTTAGGGAGGCAGTGTCAGGATTTTGACCCAGCGATAATGAAGGAACAGTGATACATTGTTCTTGGAGTGACTTGGAGGAGGACTTGCAGGTGGTGGTGCTCCAATGTATCTGCTGCCCTTGTCCTTCTGGATGGAAGTGGTCACGTGTTTGGAGGGTGCTCTCTGAAGATCATTGGTGACCTTCTATAGTGCATCTTGTAGATGGTGCACACTGCTGCTACTGAGCATCAGTGGTGGAGGGAGGGGGTGCTTATGGAACATAGAACATAGAACATAGAATATTACAGCACAGTACAGGCCTTTCAGCCCTCGATATTGTGCCAACCTGTGAAACTAATCTGAAGCCCATCTAACTTACACCATTCCATTATCATTCATATATTTATCCAATGACCATTTAAAAGACCTTAATATTGGCAAGTTCGCTACTGTTTCAGGCAGTGCATTCCATGCCCTAACTACTCTCTGAATAAAGAAACAACCTCTGACATCTGTCCTATATCTATCACCCCTCAATTTAAAGCTAGTTCCCCTCATGCTCACCATCACCATCTGAGGAAGAAGGCTCTCACTGTCCACCTGATCTAATCTTCTGATCATCTTGTCTGCCTCTACTAAGTCACCTCTTAACTTTCTTCTCTCTAACGCAACCAGCCTCAAGTCCCTCAGTCTTTCCTCATAAGACCTTCCCTCCATACTAGACAACAGCCTGGTAAATCATCTCTGCACCCTTTCCAATGCTTCCACATCCTTCCAATGTGGTGCCAATCAAGTGAGCTGCTTTGTTCCTCGATGGTGCCAAAGCTTCTTGAGTGCTTTTGGGGCTGCACCCGTCCAGACAAGTATTCCAACACACTCCTGATTTGTGTCTTGTAGGTGGTGGACATGTTTTTGGAGGGAGTCAATCCCAAACTGCCTCCCTAAGGTCATTGTGGGTCTACCTACTGCACATGGACTCCAGCAGTTCAAGAAGGTAGCTCACCTCCACCTTCTCAAGTAGAGTTGTTATTGTTGGGCTGCTGTCAATATTAAAACATTGGCAGGCCATCCCAAGAGCTGCCGGTCCAATTATGGGGCCATTAGCTCAATAGCGCCACCACAAGTAGTGGCCACTGCTGAGGCAGGCAGAGTCTGCGATATCGAAGGCTGTGAAAGGAGCAAGTGGTTGGACGTTGTGAGTTGGAGATGGAGGGGCTGCATTTTCTGCTTGGCGCCCTCTGTTTTCGTCAGAAATCCTTACTCCCCGACTGTTGTAAATTAGCCACCTCACTCAACTTCAGGGAAATCTGAGGTGAGGCAATTTTGAAGACACATGGAGAGACAACACAGGCTCAATGGGACAACTGTGGGGGAAGGTCAGGAGCTGAGGGACCTCAGGGTTCATGTAAACGATTCACTGAAGGTGGCCAGGCAAGTCGAAGCAGGCATTGAGAAGGCTTATGGGTGCCTGTACAGACACAATGGGCTCAATGGCCTCCTTCTGTACCGTAAAATTCAGTGATTTTATGATAGCATGGGAGATGGGGATACGTGCCTTGCTACTCCATTATGGTTATCCCTAAATGGGACTTCAATTGTAGAAGTTCATTATCTCCTCCCCCTCCCAGCAGGCTGACTACTCAGAGTCCTGCCAACCAGGACGTTCCCTGAGAACAGGAACCCACCATGGCGCCAATCCCATCCTGGCCCTCATGATTTTATTGGGCACTTGACATCTCTCCCGCACTTCGGGAAGTGGCGACACTGAGGCCACGTTTTCTGGTTGCCGTTATGTAAGTGTTTGTGGGATCTTCCTGTGCACCAGTACGCTACAACAGAAATAACACTTAAAGGAAAGAAACACTTTATTTGGCTGCAAAGCCCCACGGTTGTGACCGGTGGTACAGAAATGCACCTCTTTTGCTCTTTTCAGTCATCTTTGATGCTGTGAAGATGACACAGAAGTATTTCAAAGTGTATACATGGAAAACTGACTTTAGAATTCCATCCCGGATGTGGCAAAGACTATTAGCCTACATTGCTTTTACCCTCTGCCAGCATAGCTGTGTCTATTTGTCATTAGAGTTGTTAATTTTATCAAGACAATGTAAATTACAATGGCAACAGACAGAAGAGAGTGACTAAAAGTGACTCCTTTAATCTCAGCCATGAAATGATGTTCATAAAGCAGCAGTGTCTCATTTGATGCCTCAGGACATCTCTGAAACCCTCTGATTAAATTGCTGCACTGTTAGTCCCTGTGACACATAATCTCACCGACTGAAAATTACAAATACCTCGGTGTCAAATGGTCACTGTTGCTACAAAATGCAGTCAGCAGAAACGTTAGAAGTTCCATGAAATCATTAGGTGCTGTTCCCCAGCTGTATTTTCAAAGGCAATTATAACGGAGAATGTCTTCAACATTTATTCCGTGGTTGCAAACTCAGCTCGATTAACTTATCTGCTTTTTTTAATTTCTCCTCTCCTCCTCTCCTCTCATCATTTCTTTCCTCTTCTGCTTGCGTGTCTAAAAATGCCCAGCCATATTGCAGGAACAGAGCAAGATGGAATACAGGAGTAGAGGAGACTGCTCCACCGTTCATTATGATCATGGCTGATCATCCAACTCAACAGCTATTCCCATCTCCACACCCCCCCCCCCCCCCACTCCCCTCCAATATTCTTTGATCTCTCTGTCCCAGAGGGCTCTCTCCAACCTTATGACCATTTGCCATGTTTGAATGGCACTCCCTCACAGAATCCTTGCCATCCTGCTAATACATGACTGTGATCAACCAAGTGACAGAAGGTCTGAACACATCGAGGAATATGTGGGGACACAGTTGAGGAGTCAGAGGGAGTGCAGACAACTCAGCCTCCCAGCAGCTCCTACCCCATGTATCTCAGAGGCTACATATCGTGCACTGGGGCTCATCAGACATCTCACTCCCCAGCAAACAGGGGTACTGGTGGGGACGGGTTGTGGGGATATTGTGGGCAGACCACTCTCTATTCCCAGGAACTGCTACAAAGAAAAAATGTCACATTCAAGTTGGTGCATCCTGATGAAGACCTTATCCCCGCAACATCAATTCTCCTGCTGCTCGGATGCTGCCTGACCTGCTGTGCTTTTCCAGCATCATACTCTCAACTCTGATCTCCATCATTTGCAGTCCTCACTTTCTCCATGTTGCTGTATTAATAATGAAAGATAATCCATGACAAGTCTGCAACTCATCATGGGATAGATTTGTTAACACCACCTACTTTCAGTATAAGGTGAAATGTAAATTCATGTAGGGCTGGCCTCTCAGCAGAGGCACACATGCACACAATGGTGGCTTAAGCTGAGGGACAACACACCTCAGGCGAGGTGAGGAATTGAACCCATGCTGTTGGCATCACTCTGTATTGCAGACCAGACGTCCAAGCTAACAGAGCCCAGGCAAGCAATGGGTATAGTGTAGGAGAGGAAAACCATTCCACGTCTAACTAGAAAAGGCAACAAGAAGTAGTTTATTGCATGTTAGCAACCAGCTACAGGTTATAGTGTATGATAGTTACTAATTATTACTGAGTCCATGAGGAACTCCTGGGAATTAGACATTGTTACTGAGTCCATGAAGAGCATCTGGATATTAGACATTGTTATTGAGTCTATGAGGAGTATCTGGGCATTAGACATTGTTGCTGAGTCCATGAGGAATTCCTGGATGTTAGACGTTGTTACTGAGCCCATGAGGAGCATTTGGGTATTAGACATTGTTACTGAATCCATGAGGAGTATCTGGGTATTAGACATTGTTACTGAGTCCATGAGGAGCATCTGGGTATTAGACATTGTTACTGAGTCCATGAGGAATTCCTGGATATTAGACATTGTTACTGAGTCCATGAAGAGCATCCGGGCATTAGACATTGTTACTGAGTCCATGAGGAGTATCTGGGTATTAGACATTGTTACTGAGTCCATGAGGAGCATCTGGGTATTAGACATTGTTACTGAGTCCATGAGGAGTATCTGGGTATTAGACATTGTTACTGATTCTATGAGGAGCATCTGGGTATTAGACATTGTTACTGAGTCCATGAGGAGTATCTGGGTATTAGACATTGTTACTGAGTCCGTGAAGCGCGTCTGCACATTAGCCATTTTTACTGAGTCCATGAGGAATTCCTGGATGTTAGACGTTGTTACTGAGCCCATGAGGAGCATTTGGGTATTAGACGTTGTTACTAAGTACATGAGGAATTCCTGGGTATTAGCCATTGTTACTGAGTCCATGAAGAGCATCTGGGCATTAGACATTGTTACTGAATCCATGAGGAGTATCTGGGTATTAGACATTGTTACTGAGTCCATGAGGAGCATCTGGGTATTAGACATTGTTACTGAGTCCATGAGGAATTCCTGGATATTAGACATTGTTACTGAGTCCATAAGGAATTCCTGGATGTTAGATATTGTTACTAAGTCCATGAGGAACTCCTAGATGTTGGACATTGTTTCTAAGTCCATGAAGAACTCCTGGATGCTCAGTTTCACTCCTTCAATATCCTAAACTCTTCTGCCCACAAGTCCATGTGACCTCATCATGGTGGGTGGTGCTGAAGGCATTCCTTAACATTGATCCTTTCAGACGTGCCACATAAGATCCATCAGAAAGCTTTGCCAATAGCTGGCTTTGGAAGCACCAATGTTCAACCTGAAGCACAGAGAATGCTGGAGAAACTCAGCAGGTCTGGCTGCATCTGTGGAGAGAGAAAGCAGAGTTAATGTTAAATGTGAAGTTCCCTTTATTTTTTGTTGATTGAAGGAGCTCCATCACAAGCCCATTGGAACAAATTGAGATCTACATGCTGCTGGATGAACAGTAATAGGCTTTATCGACTTAACCAGATAGAGAAAATGGGGACACATTATCTGGACCCTCTTAAGACCCAGGATCCAGGCCTAAGTTATCTTGTGTCACAATGGATCTGTTCACACATGTTCAATAGCTATATGTAGGTTTAAGGTATAATTTCCTCTATTGCATATCCATGGATTGGCTTCCCAATGCAGTACTGCAGGAATGCTGCATTCTCAGGAAAGTCTGCTGAACAAGATCTGAAAGCCTTTTGTCTGTACAAAGATTGCATCAAATTATTGGAAGAGTGGCTAGAAACTGGGGTGGCTTGCTTATGAGTGTGGTGGGGGGCGGGGGTTGAGGTGGCAGATTCAGTCGAATTGTTCGAAAGTGGATGATTTGAAGAGTGGAATTTTGCAGGACTGTAGGGAAAGGGCTTGCAGAGAGTCAATACAGAAACAATGGACTGAAAGGTCTCCTTCATGCTGTGAACCTTTCTACGGTTCAGATTTTGCATGGAGCTCGTAGTATTCCCAGCAAAAACAAGTGGGAAGCTGTTTACAACTGCAAATTGGGTCTCTTGGATGGCGTTGTGGGCTCTAATTAATGAGAATGAACAGACTTGTCCAGCAGGAATTGTGTGTCTACTTGTTACACTTACAACTCAATTCTCCTTTCTGTCCATTTTGTGCCCAAATGGAATTATTAAAAACAATCCCAAACAGTTATTAGCCAGATGTTGGATTTCCATCCATATTAAAATGAAAGCTCACATTTATTTTCATTTAATTTGCATTTGACTTAATAGCATTTTCCAAGTGCAGTTTGTGATTGAATATCACAGGATATTCATCATCTTTATGAACTCAATGTTCATGGGACTTTTATTCACCAATAGAAATATTGAAGACAATGAGATTATCAAGGGACTGGATATGGAAATGGACTTGAGGGGAAGATTGGTCATGACCTAAGAATGTAAGAAACAGAGCATTGAGAATAGGAGTTGGGAGGTCATGCTGCAGCTGTACAGGATATGGGTTATAAGGGCTTATGCCCGAAGGGCTTATGCCCGAAACGTCGATTCTCCTGCTCCTTGGATGCTTCCTGACCTGCTGCGCTTTTCCAGCAACACATCTTCAGCTCTGATCTCCAGCATCTGCAGTCCTCACTTTCTCCAGGACATGGGTTAGGGCACTTTGGAATATTGTGCGCAATTCTGGTCTCCTTCCTATAGGAAGGATGTTGGGAAAGGGTCCAGAAAAGATTTACAAGGCTGTTGCCTGGGTTGGAGTGTTTGAGCTACAGGGAGAGGCTGAATAGGCTGTGGCTGTTTACCCTGGTGCATTGGAGGCTGAGGAGTGGCCTTATAGAGGTTTATAAAATCATGAGGGATAGGGTAAACAGCCAGGGTCTTTTCCTTGGGGTGAGGGAGTCCAAAACTGGAGGGCGTAGATTTAAGGTGAGGGGGGGAAACATATAAAAAGGACCTAAGGGGCAACTTTTTCACACAGAGGGTGATGCGTGTCTGGAATGAACTACCAGAGGAAATGGTGGAGGCTAGTACAATTACAACATTTAAGAAGCATCTGGATGAGGATATGAATAGGAAGGGTTTGGAGAGATATGGCTGGCAAATGGAACCAGATTAATTTAGGATATCTGGTCAACATGGACGAGATGGACTGGAGGGTCTGTTTCTGTGCCTTACATCTCTCTATGAGAGACCATCCGGCCCATCGACCTGCTTCGCCATTCAATAAGATCATGGCCGATCCTTTCATGGACTCAGCCCCACTTACCCGCTCTCTCACCCTAACCCTTAATTTCTTTACCTTTACCTTAAAAACCTCCATCGAGGTAGCCTCAACTGCTTCCCTGGGCAGGAAATTCCACAGATTCCTCGACCTCAGCCCTAACTCTGTTCCCTCCTATTTTGAAGCTATGCCCCCTCTTTCTAGTTTCACCCACCAGTGGAAACAACCTCCCTGCTTCTATTTTAACTCTTCTCATCATAACTTTATATTTTTCTATAAGATCCCCCTCATTCTTCTCAATTCCAATGGGTATAGCCCCAGTCTACTTAATCTCTTCTAATAAGCCAACCCTCTCAACTCTGGAATCAACCGAGTGAACCTCCTCTGCACCCCCTCCAGTGTCAGTACATCCTTTCTCAAGTAAGGAGACCAAAACTGGACACAGTACTCCAGGTGTGGCCTCACCAGCTCCCTATACAGCTGCAAAATAACCTCCCTGTTTTTAAACTCCATCTCTCTAGCAATGAAGGACAATATCCCATTTTGCAACTTGTGATGATGCTGTCACTTTAAAAGGTTATTTTGTCCTGGTTTCTTTTTAAGAGCAGTTGTAGAAACAGAGGCACCAAGTAGTCAACCAGAACCACTAGAGTAAGCAACTGGACCCAGGTTTGTTTCCAGCTTTGGGTGACTGTCTGTGTGGAGTTTGCACATTCTTCCCCGTGTCTGTGTGGGTTTCCTCTGGGTGCTCCGGTTTCCTCCCACAGTCCAAAGATGTGCAGGTTAGTTGGATTGGCCACGCTAAATTGCCTAAAATGTCCAGGGATATGCAGACTAGATGGATTAACCAGTGGAAACACTGGGTAACAGGGATAGGGTACAGAGGTGAGTCTGGGTGGCAGGCTGTTTTGAGAGTTTGTATGGACTAGATGAGTCGAATGGCCTGTTTCCACACTGTAGGGTTTCTATGAACTTGTAAGGCCTTGTGTTTTATTTTATAGCCTGAATGGATGCAGCCAGCTGTCACAGATCAGGATTTCTGAGTATTATTTACAGTCTCCACAGAGTTACAAACTTCAGTGATGATTCCTTGCTACTGCTTTCTCTGAAATTTCTCTGGATGTTTTTTCCTCCTGAATTAGAGAACTGCATTTGAGAATCCATGCCTGGATTTGCCTTTTTGCCAAAGGATGTGTCTATGGAATGTTACTGCATTAGAACAGTTAATTAGTAATTGGTACTGTATCTATTATTCAGTTAAGTTTTCCAATAGAATTAAGTTCTTCTAAATTTGTCTTTCTTTTGTTTGCATTTTAACTACAGTGTTTAAATAAACTGTGCTTTGCTTAAGTTGTTCAATATTCACACCACATCTGGAATACGCACTGCCCATCTACATTTAAAATCAGAGGGAGTTAGTGTCTAGGCTTAAAGTATTTTGTGGGGGTCTGGTCTGGTCCATAATTAACTGAGTAGCACAATGGGTTTGAGGGATTGAATGGCCTTTTCACAATTTTCTCTCATTGCCCATCCAATTTGGGTTTGCAGTTCATGGAGTGGTGTGGTGGAACTATCAACCCCCAGGTTTCTGTGTCCGAGGTAAACCGCAAGGATTAAGAACAGACCCAGCCTCGAGTATTGGGAGAATTATAATGGAAACAGAAGGTGAAGTCATCCACAATTATACCAGAATGTGGGGCTGGTCTCTCGTTAAAGAGAGAGGTAAGTTTTACCTGAGGGTCACCACACCTCAGATATGGGGAAGTCATAGAGTCACAGAGATGTAGAGCATCGGTCCAACCCGTCCATGCCGACCAGATATCCCAACCCAATCTAGTCCCACCTGCCAGCACCTGGCCCATATCCCTCCAAACCCTTCCTATCCAAAATACCCAACCAAATGAAACTTCAGCTGGTTGGTGGGTGAGCAGACATAGTTATTATTAACCCTTAATGCAGCTTAATCTGGGAGTTGAATGTAGACTGTTGGCATTACAACGGAGCTATCTGACCACAAATATATTGGGCACATAATACATCACTTGCAGATCTCCGTAGCAAACCACTCCATCAAAAGAAACCAATTTTCTAAGATCTCAGGAGGTTAGAGCAGCAAAACGTGACTCCTGGCGTTTGTGAGGAAAGTGAACCGATTCTTTGTTCTCTCTTTCAGCTCCTCCTTTACAGTTCATCTTTCATTTTACCACTTTGACTGGAATTCATCCAGCACTCAGCTCGATCTATTTCGGATTTGCAAACTGCCGTGTGCCTGTTGATTGGTGAAGATTTTTTCTGACAGGTAATTTTCAGCCTGACTAAGCCTGTAGCCCATTCT
This sequence comes from Hemiscyllium ocellatum, assembly GCF_020745735.1. Lineage (NCBI taxonomy): Eukaryota > Metazoa > Chordata > Chondrichthyes > Orectolobiformes > Hemiscylliidae > Hemiscyllium > Hemiscyllium ocellatum. The sequence continues at coordinate 15,308,364 of NC_083433.1, forward strand.
GTTTGAGTGTGGGAGGATTGAGATGGGCAGTAGATGAGCAGACATAGTTATTATTAACCCTTAATGCAGCTTAATCCGGGACCTGAATCATACGCTGTGTTACAAAAGAGGGAGTTATGCAGAGCCGGGACTGACGGTGGTAGCTTCGGTAAGAGAGGTTTTATTTAAAAGGTTGGATTGTTTAAAGCCTGGATCACTCTGCGGTAATTAATCTTGAATTAGCTCAGTGGTCTGGCTGGTGTGAGTCTTTGCCGTCCCCGATTCATCCAAAACCACATGAGTGCACATCGGAAGTTTTCCAATGAATGTACAGACACAAATTTAGAATAATATCAAGATATTAGTGGCCCAATCATATGGTGAGATTCCTGATGCTTGGCATCTCATTTTTATTCATTCATGTGATGTGGGCATCACTAGTTAAACCAGCATTTATTACCCGTCTCGAATTATCCTGCAACTGAACAGCTAGTTTGGTCACCTCAGAGAGCAGTTGAGTCAACCACATTGCATTGGGTCTGGAGTCACGTGTCGGCCAAATCAGTTAAGGACGATGGATTTCCTTCCTTAGTCATGGCAGGTGGGTTTTAGCAACAATGCTTACCATTTGTGACAATGCTATTTCTTTTCAGAGGGGTTTTTGGGGGAAGAGATGACCTCGTGGTATTATCACTGGACTGTTAATCCAGAGTCCCAGGTAATGTTCTGGAGTGTCAGGTTCGAATCCTGCCACAGCAGACGGTGAATTTGAATTCAATTAAAACCTGGAATTAAGCGTCTAAAGGTGATTCCATGACAATCCATTGTAAATTGTGAGGAAAAGCCCATCTGATTCATTCATGCCTTAAATCTGCCATCCTTACCTGGTCTGACCTGATGTGTGACATCAGACCCACAGCAATGTGGTTGAGTCTTAACTGCCCTCTGGACAATTAGGGATGGGCAATAAATGTTGGCCAGGCGAATGATGCCCTCGTCCTGTGAATGAATACAAATTTTGAACTTCCTTTATGAAAGAAAGGTGAGACAAGGGTATGATCCAATATGCCAAGCTAATAAAGTAAACAAGTTTTAAAGTTGGAACAATAGAAGCAGCCTGAATGGGTGGCATCAAGCTCCCACAGGACCAGGAGTTTTATTTTTAGCATCCTGCAGTTGCTGGGGTCTTGAAGCTGGATGTGGAAGCTCTTATGCCTCTCTCTGTTACAGCTAAAAGTCGGGATTCTCTTCCTGCTGCTAGAATTGCAAGTGATATGATCTATTTTACTGAATTTGCTTTTTTGTGTTTATGGGATGCTACTATGTTGGATCAATTGCTGTTTAATAGTTAAATAATCAATTAGGCTGTTAAATTTTCCAGTAGCATGTTATTCCATTTTTCTTTTGTTGTATTTACCAATCGTTTATAAATAAAGTGTGTTTTGCTTCAAGATGGATAGTTTGACCAATCGAATTGCATCTGCCTCACACTTACCTTTAAAATAAGAAAGTGTTAGGGTCCAGACAATCTTCTTAATATATTTTGAGAGGGTTTGGTCTGGTCCATGACACATTACATTAGCTTTCAGTTCGAGATCTTTCTCCCAGCTTTTAAGTAAATTCAAATCAACTATCATGTTAGCATGCGAAACCATTCCTTCCAGGGCAGGCGCCTGGAATTCTGGATTCATAACCTAGTGACGTTACAACTACACCACTGCCTTCCCTCCCCAGAAACAGTTTAATAATCCTGGGATATTTTTACACAGAAGAAGCATACAGTATAGGGTTCCAGCAATGAGGGGTCTGACCACTAAGGGTCACACTAAGGCTAGTGGATGCAAAGGCTTCCCATTGAGTGACAGAAATTAATCGAGAACCAATTGAGACACGATGATGTTTGACCCCAAACTCTTGCAAATCTGTCTACCAGGAGAGAAGCATCATAACATTGTGCATAAAAGCAAATAATAATCTTTGAATAAGTAAAGACCACGTGCTCTACAATGATACATACATGAGACAGTAGAATTGTGGTGAATTAGCACCACAGTTTACAATTAACAGGTCCTCCATTTGAAACAGAGACCAGGACATGCTTTTATCTTCATGTAAATCTGTGGAAAAGAATATCCTTTATTGCCATGTTTACTCCATGGTTGAAGTACAGTGAAAAGCTCTTTCAATGGTTGCCTCTTATGGCGCCATCTTAGATACAAGTACCTATGAACAAATCTTGGATACAACAGAGAAATAAAAAGTGGGTTTTCTTTCCCAGAAAGTGCTAGAGGCAGGGTCATTGAAAGTTTTTCCAGTGGTGGTAGATAGATTCTTAATTGGCATGGGGATCAAAGGGTAAAGGGGTAGCTAACTAAGAGGGTTAAGGGCACAGACAGATCAGTCATAACCGTTTCAAATGGCAGAACAGGCTCAAGGAGCTAAATGGCTTAATTCTGCTCCTGACTAATTTGTAAGTTATCCAGAGGTTTAGGTTCTTTACCCAGAGAGTGGTGGGGGCATGGAATGCACTGCCTGTGGGAGTGGCAGAGTCAGAATCATTGGTGACCTTTAAGCGGCAATTGGATAGGTACATGGATAGGTGCTTAAGCTAGGACAAATGTTCGGCACAACATCGTGGGCCAAAGGGTCTGTTCTATGCTGTATTGTTCTATGTTCTATGTTCTAATGCTCTGGAGGTATTGGGCTCAAACTCCAAGTTTAGCTGAAATGCTGTTAATAAATCAGAGTTGTAAAAGTTAGCTTTAGCAATGATGGCCATGACACCTCTCATTGATTGCTGTTAACCTTCATCTGGCTCACTGATGGCCTTGTGGGAAGGAAGTTGGTCATTTTACTTTGGTCTGGCCAAGCTGTAATGACAGACCTTACAACAATCAAGTCTTGGTGGCATAGAGACGTACAGCACGGAAACAGACCCTTCAGTCCAACTTGTCCATGCCAAACAGATATCCTAAATAAATCTAGTACCATTTGCCAGCATTTGGTCCATATCCCTCTAAACCCTTCCTATCCATGTACCCATCCAGATGCCTTTTAAATGCTGTAATTGTACCAGCCTCCACCACTTCCTCTGGCAGCTCATTCCATACACACACCACCCTTTGGATGAAAAAGTTGTCCTTAGGTCTCTTTTAAATCTTTCCCCTCTCGCCTGAAACCTATGCCCTCTAGCTATGGGCTCCCCTACCCTGGGGAAAAGACCTTGACTATTTACTGTATTCATGCCCCTCATGATTTATAAACCTCTATAATGTCACCCCACAGCCTTGGCTGCTCCAGAGAAAACAACCCCGGCCTGTTCAGCCTCTCCTTATAATTCAAACCCTCCAATCCTGACAACGTCCTTATAAATCTTTTCTGAATGCTCTGAAGTTTCACCATAAGCAGGGAGAGCAGAACTGAGTGCAGTGTTCCACACAGGACAAACACATTGTCCTGCGACGTGACCTCCCAACTCCCATACTCAATGTAGCTGAATTTTAGCTCTCTCTGAAATGACTTACAGAGTAGGGCAAGTAGGGATAGACAACAAATCCCAGGGATGCCCATATCCCATAAAATAATTTACCCTAAACCTATGCCCTCTAGTTCTGCACTCCCCCACCCCAGGGAAAATACTTTGTCTATTTACCCTATCCATGCCCCTCATGATTTTATATATCTCTATAAGGTCACCCCTCAGCCTCCGATGCTCAAAGGAAAACAGCCCCAGTCTATTCAGCCTCTCCTTACAGCTCAAATCCTCCAAGCTTGGCAACATCCTTGTAAATCTTTTCTAAACCCTTTCAAGTTTCACAACATCTTTCCGATAGGAAGGAGACCAGAATTGCAGGCAATATTCCAACAGTGGCCTAACCAATGTCCTGTACAACTGCAACATGACCTCCCAACTCCTGTGCTCAATACTCTGATCAATAAAGGAAAACATACCAAACACCATCTTCACTATCCTAAACACCTGTGACTCCACTTTCAAGGAGCTATGAACCTGCACTCCAAGGTCTCTTTGTTCAGCAACACTCCCCAGGACCTTACCATTAGGTGTATAAGTCCTGCTAAGATTTGTTTGACAAATTCACATTTATCTGAATTAAACACCATCTGCTGCTTCTCAGCCCATTGGCCCCTCTGATCAAGATCCCTTATTCAATTCAACAGAGAGTCTGTGGAGTTGTGAATTTCTTGTTTAATTGAGCAAATTGCTTCTCTCTTGACTTAGACATTGCAGGGTAGGTAATCCCCATAAATATCTAAATGCCTGAAAGCTGGGTTATAGTCTTCCAAATATCTGCAGGTCATCCAGTACTTTGTTACAAAACCTGGCATGTTAGTGTCTCCCTGATCTGCCCGTGGTATTACTCTGTGGATGTGAACAAGAGCCAATCTTCATGCACTTTAATCAGCATTTATTCACAGAGATATATGTTACAAGCAAGCATCTTCACAAAGCAGAATCTGGTTGCAGTCTGTTCCCGCGCTGTTTCAAACAACCAATAATCATAATGCAACTATAATGGAACCAAATCCAATGAAATTAGACGCTCCAGTGCCATAATGTCCTACCTGAGATGTGGGGCCCAAAATTGAACCCAGTATTCTAAATGTGGCCTAACTAGAGCTTTATAAAGTCTCAGAAGCACATCGCTACTTTTATATTCCAACTCTCTTGACAACATTACATTTGCTTTCTTAACAGATGAGGACCTTTAAAGAGAAAAGGTCAGTAAGGTAAAATCATAGCGTCATTGAGTCGTACTGCACGGAACCAGACCCTTTGGCCCAACCAGTCCATGCCGAACATAATCCCAAACTAAACTAGTCCCACCTGCCTGCTCCCAGCCATAATCCCTCCAAGCCTTTTCTATCCATGTATCTATCTAAATGTTTTTAACTGTACCCACACCCACTACTTCCTTGGGAGGTTCATTCCCCACACAAACCACCCTCTGTGTTAAAAAGATCCCCCTCATGTCTTTTTTAAATCTCTCTCATCTTAAAAACATATCCCCTAGACTTGAAATCCCCCAATCCTACAGAAAAGGCAACTACCAGTAACCCTATCAATACCTCTCATTATTTTATAATCTTCTTTAAGGTCGCCTCTCAACCTCTTACACTCCAGTGAAAAAAGTCCCAGCCTATCCAGCCTTTCTTTATAACTCAAATCTAAATGGAAGTTACGAAATTTGAGTTTAAAATTTGTTTTTGGAGACGGAGTGATTATGCACTCTAGCTCCCCTGGTGTCCACTTGTTACAGAGATTTGTTCCTATGAGCATGAGCTAAAGTGAATTTCTGAAACCAGCTGTCACCAGCTTATAATTAAAGACAATATATCATTAACATGCTGTCATGGATGGACGGGAATCATTCCCCTACCTTTACAACACCGTCTACCATGCTGAAGAAAGATTTCAGAGTTCCTCAAGTATAGCCAATCAATTTGAACGACAGTTAGTATTGTAATTGTAGTGAGGTTCGTCAGGTGAACCTCATAGAATATGAGTTCCCTGATTGGGGCAGTAAATCTAGTCCAATCAGGGAGCCCTGGCTGACAGATATAAACAGGAGTGTCAGGGGTTCTGTTCACTATGAGAGCTGACTCTAAGGGAGTTGGATCAGTGTCAAGGGCTCTCCATGTGGAAATAAAGGGTGACTTGGAGACAGGATACCAGCCTCTGTGGAATTATTTCAGTTAGGAGCATTACTTAGGCCATCCAAGTAAGCATTTTTCCCCACAATAACAACTTGCATTTATATAGTGCCTTTAACATGTTAAAATTTCCCCAAAGTGTTCACAGGAGTGCAATCAAACACTGAGGATATAAATTCTGAACAGTGGCAGGTTTTCAGCATTATCTTGAAGAAAATAAGAGAGATAGAGATACAGAAAGTAAGGATAGTCTGAAGTGAAAAGCATAGGCAGCTGAAGGCACAGTCTTTGATGGTGAAGTGATTAAAGTTTGTAAGAGTCTAGCCATGGAGGTGTGCAGAGATCCAAGACTAGGGGATGGAGATCTCCATGTGAAATCCTAAATGCATAAATAGAGAAACAAATGAAAGGAAGATTTATGTTTATCTAACTACTGGTGCAACTTCAAGATATTCCAATGCACTTTATAACTAATGATATACTTTTAAACTGGAGGTGTGCTTTTGATGAGAACATTGCCTTACAATATTCAACATTCACCTGAATAACTTACTGTCCAAACTAGGACATCTAGACCATAAGACCATGAGATACGGAAGTGGAAGTAAGGCATTTGGCCATTCGAGTCCATTCCACAATTTAATCATGGCTGATGGGCATTTCAGCGCCACTTACCCGCACTCTCCCTGTAGCTCTTAATCCCTTGCAAGATCAAGAATTTATCGATCTCTGCCTTGAAGACATTGAATGTCCCGGCCTCCACTGCACTCTGCGGCAATGAATTCCATAGGCCCACCACTCTCTGGCTGAAGAAATGTCTCCTCATTTCCATTCTAAAGTGACTCCCTCTAATTCTAAGGCTGTGCCCATGGGTCCTAGTCTCTCCAACTAACGGAAACAACTTCCCAGCGTCCACCCTTTCTAAGCCATGCATTATCTTGTAAGTTTCTATTAGATCTCCCCTCAACCTTCTAAACTCTAATGAATACAATCCCAGGATCCTCAGCCATTCATCATATGATAGGCCTACCATTCCAGGGATCATCTGTGTGAATGTCTGCTGGACATGCAGAGAAGTATGTCCTTCCTGAGGTATGGGGCTCAAAATTGGACACGATATTCTAAATGGGGTCTAACCAGAGCTTTATAAAATCTCAGAAGCACATCACTGCTTTTATATTCCAACCCTCTTAAAATAAATGACAACATTACATTTGCTTTCTTAATCACAGACTCAATCTGCAAGTCAACCTTTGGAGAATCCTGGACTATCTGTCCCAGATCCCTTTGTACTTTGGCTTTATGAATTTTCTCACCATTTAGAAAATAGTCCATGCCTGTGTTCTTTTTTCCAAAGTGCAAGACCTCTCATTTGCTCTCATTGAATTTCATCAGCCATTTCCTGGATCACTTACCTAAACTGTTTACATTTTTCTGCAGCCTCCCCACTTCCTCAGTACCACCTGCCTGTCCACCTAACATCGTACCATCGGCAAACTTTGCCAGAATGTCCCTCAGTCCTTTCACCCAGGTCATTAAAATATAAAGTGAACTGCTGCAGCCCCAACACTGAACCCTGTGGGACACCAATTGTCACCAGTTGCCATTCTGAAAAAGAACCTTTTATCCCAACTCTCTACCTTCTGTGAGAGAGTCAATCCCCAATCCATGCCAGGATCTCACCATGGGCCCTCACCTTACTCAGCAGCCTGCCGTGAGGCACCTCATCAAAGGCCTTTTGGAAGTCTAGATAGATAACATCCACTGGGTTTCCCTGGTCTAACCTACTTGTTACCTCTTCAAAGAACTCTAATGGATTTTTCAGGCATGACATCCCTTTATTAAATCCATGCTGACTCGTTCTAATCTGACCCTGCACATCCAAGAATTTAGAAATCTCATCCTTAACGATGGATTCTAGAATTTTACCAACAATTGAGGTTAAGCTAATTGACCTATAATTTTCTACCTTTTGTCTTGATCCTTTCTTGAACAAGGGGGTTACAACAGTGATTTTCCAATCATCTGGGACTTTCCCTGACTCCAGTGATTTTTGAAAGATCATAGTCAGCGCCTCCGCTATTTCCTCAGTCACTTCCATCAGAACTCTAGGATGTAGCCATCAGGGCCATGAGATATATTGATTTTTAGACTTTTTAGCTTTTCTAGCACTTTGTCTTTTGTAATGGCTGCCATACTCAACTCTGCCCCCTGACTTGCCTTAATTGTTCTTCCACTGTGAAGATTGAAGCAAAGTACTTATTAAGTTCTTCAGCTATTGCCTTATCTCCCATCACTAGCCTTCCAGCATCAATTTGGAGCAGCCCAATGTCTACTTTTGCCTCTCTTTTGTTTCTTATATATTGAAAGAAACTTTTACGATCATTTCTAATATTACTGGCTAGCCTACCTTCATACTTGATCCTCTCCTTCTTTAATTCTCTCTTTGTTATCTGCTGTTTTTGTAATTTTCCCAATCTTCTGATGTCCCAGTGCTTTTGGCCACTTTACAGGCTCTCTCTTTTTCTTTGATATATTTCCTGACTTCATTCATCAGCCATAGCTGTCTAATCTCCTCCCTGTCTGGATAATCTTTCTTTTCTTTGGGATGTACCTCTGTATGGTGCCCTCAATTACAGACAGAAACTCCTGCCATTGTTGCTCTATCACTAGGCTTAACGTCCAGTCAATTTTTGTCAGTTCCTCTCTCATGCTCCTGTAATTACCTTTATTTAACTGTAACACCATTACATCTGACTTTGCCTTCTCTCTTTCAAACTGCAGACTGAACTCTACCATACTCTGATCGCTGCCTTCTAAGTGTTCCCTTACTTTAAGATCTTTTATAAAGTCTGGCTCATTACATAGCACTAAGTCCAGAATAATCTGCTCCCTTGTGGGCTCCGTTACAAGCTGTTCCAAAAAGCCATCCTATAAGCGCTCCATGAATTCCCTTTCTTTGGATCCACCTGCAACATTATTCACCCAGTCCACTTGTATATTGAAGTCCCCCTTGCCTTCCTTCCTATCTATTTCCCGGTACATCTTGTACCCCTGGTCCTGACCACTGTTAGGAGGTCTGTACATAATTCCCATTATGGGTTTTTTGCCTCTGTGGTTCCTCAACTCCACCCAGACAGACCCCACATCGTATAACCTAATGTCATTCAGCCAACTGAACTAACAACTTAGAACCCCTCAGTGCAGCCCTTGAACAGGAACTCAAATAATTCGACACTAGTCATTGGTTGATTACTCCAGAAACAAATGACACTGCCCTGGGATATGGATTCCAATATTCCTTTCATACATTCACTCATGGGATATGGGGGCATTGTTGGTTGGGGCAGCATTTATTGCCAGTCCCTAGTTGTCCCCTTGAGATGGTGGGGTGCTGCCTTCTTGAACCGCTGCAGTCCATTTGTTATGGGTTGACCCACAATGCCATTAGGGTGGGATTTTCAGGATTTTGATCCAGAGACACTGAAGGATCAGTTATATATTTCCATGTGAGTGGTTTGAAGGGGAGCTTGAAAGTGGTGATGGTCCCTTGGATCTGCTACCGTTGTCCTCCTAGATGGAAGTGGTTGTGGGTTTGGAAGAGGCTGTCTAAGAATCTTTTCTACAACATATCTTGTAGATAGTACACTCTGCTGCTACTGAGTGTCGTTGGTGGAAGAAGTGAATGCTTGTGGTGCCAATCAAGTGGAGCTGATTTGCTCAGGATGGTGTCAAACTTCTTGAGTGTTGTTGGAGCTGCACCCATCCAGGCAAGTGAGGAGTACTCCATCACACTCCTGACCTGTGCTGTGTAGATGGTGGACAAGCTTTAGCAGAGAGAAGGTGAGTTACTCACCACAGCATTCCTCGCCTCTTGACCTGGTTTTGTGCTAATGTGGCAGTCAAGATGTGTTTCTGGTCAATGGTAACCTCAAGGATGCTACTAATGGGGGGTTTCTGTAAGAGTAACACCATTGAATGTTAAGAGGCAGTGGTTAGATTGTCTCTTATTGGAGATGGTCATTGCCTGACATTTGAGCGATAAGAATATTACTTGCCACTGATCAGACCAGCCTTGATATCATCCAGATCTTGTTGCACTTGAACATGGACTGCTTCAATGTCTGAGGAGTCGCAAATGGTGCTGAACGTTGTTCAATCATTGGCAAACCTTTCTGCTTCTGACCGAGAGAAGGTCATTGAAGAAGCAGCTGAAGATAGTTGGGCCGAGGACATTACCCTGAGGAACTCCTGCAGAGGTGTCCTGGAGCTGAGATGACTGATCTCCAACAACCATTACCATCTTCCTATGTAGTTAAAAGCAATGACTGCAGATGCTGGAAACCAGATTCTGGATCATGGTGCTGGAAGAGCACAGCAGTTCAGGCAGCTGATGAATGGTTTTTGCCTGAAACATTGATTCCATCTTCCTGTGTGTCAGATATGATTCCAACCACCAGAGAGTTTGCGCATTGATACCCATGTGGCCTTGATGTCAAGGGCTGTCACTCCCACCTCACCCTCTGGAATTCAGCTCTTTTGTCCATGTTTGAACCAAGGGTGTAACGAGGTCAGGAGCTGAGTGGCCCTGGCGGAACCCAAACTGGGCGTCACTGAGCAGGTTATTGCTGAGCAGGTGCTGCTTGATAATTGTTGATACCCTCCATCACTTTACTGATATGGAGAGTAGACTGATGGGGCGGTAATTGGCCAGATTGAATTTGTCCTGCTTTTTACATACAGGGTGTACTTGGGCAATTTCTGCTTTGTCCAATGGATGGCAATGTTGTAACTGCTCTGGAACAGGTTGGCTATGGGAGCAGCAAACCCTGGAGCACAAGTCTTCAGTCCAATTGCCAGAATGATATCAGGGACCACAGCCCTTGCAGTATTCCAGTGCATCCTACCTTTATTGATATCACATGGAGTAAATCGAATTGGCTGAAGACTGGTATCTGTAATGTTAGGAACCACTGAGGGGGCCTAGATAGATCATCCACTCGACACTTCTGGCTGAAGATTTCTGTGGAAGTTTCATGCTTATCTTATTGCACTGATGTGTTGGGCTCATCCATCATTGAGGATGGGGATATTTGTGGATCGTCCTCCTCCAGTGAATTGTTTATTTGTCCATCACTGTTCATGACAGGACTGCAGAGCTTAGATCTGATTCGTTGGTTGTGTCTGATCTATTGGTTGTGGGATCATGTGGCTCTGTCTATCACTTGCTGCTTATCCTGTTTGGTCTGCAAGGAATGCTGTTTGATAATGACACTTCATTATCAGGTCTGCTTGGTGCTGCTCCTGGCATGCCCTCCTGCACTCTCCATTGACCCAGGTTAGTCCCCTGGATTGATGGTAATGGTTGAGTGGGGGATATGCCGGGCCATGAGGTTACAGATTGTGCTGGAGTACAGTTCTGCTGCTGCTGATGGCCCGCAGCACCTCAGTTTTGATAAGCAGGATCTGTTTGAAGTCTGTCCCATTTACCACGTTGATAGTGCCACACAACACGATGGAGGGGCTTTGTCTCCACAAGGACTGTGCGATGGTCACTCTTACCAATACTGTCATGGACAGATGCATCTGTAGGTGTCAGATTGGTAAGGATGGGGTTAAGTATGTTTTTCCCTCTTGTTGGTTCCCTCACCACCTGCCACAGACCCAACTATGTCCTTTAGTGCCTGCTTAGTTCAATCAATAGTACTGCTGCCAAGCCACTCTCGGTGGTGGACATTGCAATCCCCCATCCACAGTACAGGTTGTGCCCTTGCTAACCCTCAGTGCTTCCTCTAAGTAATCTTCAACATGGAGGAGCACTGATTCATCAGCCAAGGGAGGACAGTATATGGGAATCAGCAGGAGGTTTCCTTGTTCATGTTAACAATGAAGCCATGAGACGTCATGGGATCCAGAGTCAATATTGAGGACCCACAGTGTAACTCCCTCCTGACTGTATCTCACTGTGCCACCACCTCTGCTGGATCTGCCCTACCAGTGGGACAAGGACATATCTGGGGGTGGTGCTGGTAGACAGTGTCTGTAAGGTATGATACTGTGAGTATGATTATGTCACACTGTTCCTTGACTAGTCTGTGAGACAATTTTACACAACAGCTGATTGAAGTTAAACTCCAATTGTAAAGATGACAGTGTTTTGAAAAAAAATTACTGCAGTTTTGATTGTGGACTGATACGGGAAAGGGAAAGTGAGGGTTGTGGAAGGAATCTTTGAGCTTTTAAAAAGCAAGTTTCTGAAATACATTTTAAGTTGTGATTGCATTGCTGCTTTGAAATCTGTTGACCTTACCTAGTCTGGCCTGCATGTGACTCCAGACACACATTGACTCTTAACAGGCCTCTGAAATGATATACTTCAAGGGAAGGACTTTATCAGTGAGTCCTCATTCCACTTGGGAATAACAAATCTCACAATCGCCCTGATGTGTAGTTCGCATATGCAATTCTGAATGAGACGGTAATGTACTGCCCACCAAAGTATGTTAACTAAAAGGATTTGCTCTCGACAAAAACAAGTTATCATTTCTCAGAGACCTTGATGTGGAGAGTGACTCAAAATACGTCACGTGGAAAATGGAGTAAAAACAGAAAAAATACTGCGGATGCTGTAAATCAGAAACAAGAACAGATTGCTGGAAAAGCTCAGCAGGTCTGGCAGCATTGGTGGAGAGAAGTCAGAGTTAACATTTCGGGTCCAGTGACCTGTCCTCAGACCTGGAAACTGGATCCTAAGTGGTCAGGAGATTAGATTAGATTCCCTACAGTATGGAAACAGGCCCTTCAGCCCAACAAGTCCACACCAACCCTCTGAAGAGTAACCCACCCCAACCCTATTTTTACCACATGCACCTAATGCTCTGAGCAATTTAGTATGACCAAGCCACTTTAACCTGTACATCTTTGGATTGTGGGAGGAAACCCATACAGACACAGGGAGAATGCGGAAACTCTACACGAACAGTCGCCTGAGGCTGGAATCAAACCCAGGCTCCTGGCGCTGTGAGGGAGCAGTGCTAACCACTGAGCCACCTTGCCACCCCAAATTTCAGGGCAGCCGATAGTTCGGGGCAGTGAAGGATGAGTAGGTTTTAAGCAGGTCCTCAAAGGCAATAAAGAATGTGGAAAGATTTGAGGAATTCAAGAAAGAGCTGCATCAGATAGGGCTGACACCAGCTATACTCTGACAAAGAGTGCAAAGGGGAAACATTCATTGGAGATGGGAGTCGCAAGGTCAAAGGATCAGGGTGATAAATCGGAGGTTGGAGTTCAAAGATCAAAGGAAAGGCCGAAGTAAACTTATAGATGAGAGTGGACCAATGTACAAGGAGCTGAAAATGTGTTGCTGGAAAAGCGCAGCAGGTCAGGCAGCATTCAAGGAACAGGAAATTCGACGTTTCGGGCATAAGCCCTTCATCAGGAAGGGCTTATGCCCGAAACGTCGAATTTCCTGCTCCTTGGATGCTGCCTGACCTGCTGCGCTTTTCCAGCAACACATTTTCAGCTCTGATCTCCAGCATCTGCAGACCTCACTTTCTCCTCCAAGGTACAAGGAGCCCGATGCTACGACCTCCTAACAGTAATGCTCCATCTCATTTTTGTTTGCCCTGCATGGCCTGTTTGTTGCAATGCCAGATGGATTTTACATTCCTGCATTGCTGTTCACTGTTGCACCTTAGAGGGAGCAAGTGACCATCCGTGCCTTTGAGAATACGTGTTGCAAACAATTGCTCTTGCCAACCTTTCTGTTCTATCGAAATGATTGAATATTGAAGACCGTTGTAAATAGGATTAAGGCAGAATCACGACTTTGTGTGCGGACACATACAGAGAAAAGATAATCAGCTTGGATAAATGGCTCTCCATGGTTCTTATCATCGATTTTCCAATCGCGTTGCCATGTTGTGCTTGAAAGCCAAATAGCTTTATTAGTAATCTATTCCTATCTAGAGGGGCTGACATGGAGATTAACACAATAGTACACCCACGGACATTTCCAATCCCCTAATTCAATGTAGCTATTAACCGATAGCAATGTTCACAGGGTGGAGGGAAACCATAGTCAGATTATGTGATGGATACAGGAATTGCAAACAGGATTTTGCTGGTTTCTGGAGTCCTGAATGGATCTCTGTGGTGCATCCTCTTGCCCCTCACTCCCCATAGAAATCAGGGGTAGGCATTTTCCAATCAGGCTGTTCAGAGATGTTCTTAGCCACCCCTGGCAGCAAGGTGGGACGTGAATCCTGGTGAAGAGTTTATGCTCGAAATGTCGACTTTCCTGCTCCTTGGATGCTGCCTGACTGGCTGTGCTTTTCCAGCACCACGCTCTTCCACTTGAATCCTGGCCTCCTGGCTCAGAGTTAGGGACACAACCACTGGGCCACAGGAGCTCCCGGAGTTGGGGGTAGGTTGCTGTAGGGGGGACCTGTCTCCCGAAGCAGGTCTGGGGTGGGGAGTCGAGGAGGGTGGTTCACTGGGGATTTGGCCTCGTCTTTATCCATGGCTGTTAGCACCCCCTCCCTTCCCCCTGCCTTCACTCCACACTGAAGCTAATAGTACTCTGGGTAAGATTCACTCGACTACTTCTGAGGCACGTCACCCAGGGCTCGATTCCTGGCATCAATCTCATAGAGTCACAGAGGTCTACACCACTGGGAAAGGCCGTTTGGCCCATCAAGTTTGTACCAGTCAAAGACCAACATGGAACTGGTCTAATCCCATTTTCCAGTTGGGTTCAGTTGACTGAGTGTCCAAGTGAAATGGTTTCATTTCTGCACCAGCTGAGGCTGCTGTGAAGGTCACTTTCCTGCCCATACCTAATCACTCCTTAACCCATTACTAATTAAAACTCTGTATATCTCCCTCTTAAATTTACTCCATTTCCCAGCATGTACCACACTCTGGGTAGAGATTCATGACCCCTTGAGAGAAGTAATTTCTCCTCATCTCTGTTTTAACTCTCCTACCCGCTATTCGAAAACTATGACAACTCATCCTAGAGTCCACACCTGAGGAAACATCCTCTCTACGTCTACTTTGTCAATCCCCATTCGCGTCTTACATTCCTCACTTCAATCTCCTCTCCTGCTTTTACACTCCTACTATAGGACAAGCCAAACAGAGAACAGCCAGGGAATTCCTAGAGGCATGGCACTCATCCACAGATTCTATCAACAAACACATCGACCTGGACCCAATATACCCACCACTGCAACGGACAGCTTCAACTGACAACCGGAAACAGCAAAAACAAATCACTATAAATGCCGGAGGAAACATCACAGAAGCGCTTCTCCTGGAGGCTCCCAAACACTGAGGATATCACCTAGACAGGGGACAAAACATCTGCAACACAAATTCCCAGCTCGGCAACTCCTCTCCTCCATCTAAACTCCAGACAGTATTGGCCGAAACTGCTCAATTTTTCTTCATAAGCCAAACCCCTCATCTCTGTAGTCAATCCAGAGGACCCTCTCTGACTGTAATACATTCCTCCTTATGTAAGTGGACCAAAACTGTTCACAATACTCTGGGCATGGTCTCACTAATGCCTCGCACAGGTATAGCAACATTTTCCTACTTTTATACCTCGCTCCCGGAGTGATTGTAATGAGGCCAGCCAGTGGAGGTCATAGAATATGAGTTCATTGATTAGGGCTGTTAAACTGGTCTAATCAGAGAGTCCTGGTTGACAGATATAAACAGGAGTGTCAGGTCAGAAGACCTCCTCGTGGGTCTGCTCCTGGGCCTGGCCAAACTGGCCATAAACAGGTCCAGGCATCGGGCTGTGGAGGGGGTGTGAGGGCTGACTGCCTGCCCCGCTTCTACGGTTACATTAGAGCCCGGGTGTCTCTGGAGAAGGAGCATGTGGTCTCCACCAACACCCTGGAGTTGTTCAGGGAGAGGTGGGCGCCACCGGGACTGGAGTGCATCATTTCCCCCTCTAACGCTATTTTAATTTAGTCCCTGCCCTCCCCTTCACTGTTTGATCACATAGCATTGTCCTTTGATGTGAAGGGTACTGCTTGTCACTGGTGACTCGGGTGTTTCCTATCTTCTTGGTGGTGGAAATTAAATAAAGATTTGTGCACTATGTGTCTCTCACTGTGTCTCACAACTGCACACACACACCATGGGTGCTGGGGAAAAAATAAACACTACCGCAGTTAGGCGGGAGTGTGGGGGTTAAAAAGAGAGAAACAGGAATCTTCCCCTCCAACTCTATTTTGATTTAGTCCCTGCCCTCCCCTTCACTGTTTGATCACAAAGAAAAAAAGAAAAAAAAATGAAAAAAAATAAACAGGAGTGTCAGGTCAGAGGACCTCCTCGTGGGTCTGCTCCTGGGCCTGGCCAAACTGGCCATAAACAGGTCCAGGCAGCGGGCCGTGGAGGGGGTCGTTAGGGGGTGGAGTGGCCTCGGGTGGTGGCCACTCGGGTGTTTCCTTTCTTCCTGGTGGCGGAAACCGCATAAAGATTTGTGCACCTTGTGTCTTTCACTGTGTCTCACACCTGCACACACACAACATGGGGGCTGGGGAAAAAGAACAGAAAAACAATTAAACAGGAGTGTCAGGCATCCTGTTCACTCTGAGAGCTGACCCTGAGGGAGCTGGATCAGTGTGTAAAAAAAATACAGGAATGTCAGAAAAAAGATTTGATGAATGACTTTTGCCCGAAATGTCGATTCTCCTGCTCCTTGATGCTACCAGACCTGCTGTGCTTTTCCAGCATCACACTCTCAACTCTAATCTCCAGTATCTGCAGTACTCACTTTCGCCTAGGAAAAGACTTTGGCTATTTATCCTATCCATGCCCGTCATGATCTTATAAGGTCACCCCTCAGCCTCCATCGTTCCAGGGAAAACAGTTCCAGTGTATTCAGCTTCTCCCTGTAACTCCAGTCCCAGTAACATCTTTGTAAATCTTTTCTGAACACTCTCAAGTTTCACAACATCCTTCCTATAACAGGGAGGCCAGAATTCCTACACTCAATATCTTGACCAATAAGGGCAAGCCTACTAAATGCCTTCTTCACCATGCTGTCTACCTGCGACTCCACTTGCAAGGAACTCTGCACCTGCACCCCTAGGTCTCTTTCGAGAATGCGGTGCTAGAAAAGCACAGACAGTAAGTCTGCAACCGAAGAACAGGAGAATCGACGTTTCGAGCATAGGGTGTTCATCAGGAATCTCAAAACGTCGATTCTCCTGGCAAATAAAGGTGAGATAAGGCAAACCAGGGCAGGACTTATACAGTTGATGGGAGGGTCCTGGGAAGTGTTGCTAAACAAAGAGACCTAGGGGGAAAGAGATGGCTGCAGATGCTGGAGATCCGAGTCAGGAAGGTGGTGTTGTAAAAGCACAGCTGGTCAGGCAGCATCTGAGGATCAGGAGAATCGATGTTTCGAGCATAGGCTGTTCATCAGGAATCTCAAAACGTCGATTCTCCTGTTCCTCGGATGCTGCCTGACCAGCTGTGCTTTTACAACACCACCCTCTCGACTCGAATCTCCAGCATCTGCACCCCACCAATTTTGGTGTCATCTGCGATGCTAAAAGAAAAATTCAAAATCACTTTTGAAGAAGATGTTGATGATTCTACCTCCGTTAGCCATGTTTTCTTCATGACATAATCAGCTCTGTGCTGTCTTGTCACACATCCATCTCGTGTGACCTAGTCATAGAGTTTTCCTTCAACTCGTTGAAAGAAAAAACGCCACAGCCCTCTACACAAATAGATAGAAAGATCTGCGTGAATCTCTGGGGCAGGATCCCTGTAACTTTACTCAGAGGTTGTTAAGCCCAATGATGATGTGCCATTGTTGTCAGGTAATGGCCAGATCTTATTTTAATTCTATTAGTGTCAAGTGCTTTGAAATGTTTCTGAGAGGGATGATAGATGGTTTCACCAACGCACTCTTTTTTATTCTCTTTAAATCTGAAGTGCCATGTCTTGATTTACAAAGCTGGAAATGTGACAGATCTTAGGGGAAAAGGGCAACTCAATGACCCAAAAGGCAAACACATCTCTCGGAAGATATTACAATTATCACCCCGACCAAACGACTTCCACAAGCTTAGCTGTCAAAACTCTTCATATTGGCCATGAATCCTGGGAGACAATGTGAGATCGCTACCCTGTGTTTTTCACACTGACAGCATTGACAAAGAAACACTTACTTCTCTCCTCATTGAAAGAGACCTTCTCATTATTTTCTCAAGGTTAGGCTCGCTCCAAAGGTCACTGTTTTCAACTCGACATTTCATGTTGGCATTAACCACATCTTGATCAGATCGTTGTTGCTCAGCTTACCCGGTAAAGAACTCTGTGAATGATCAAACAATTTTCATACGCTTCAGTCTGGCTGCAGGCCTGTCGACAGATCACTGGACTCGAGACATGACTGCGACAGCTATGCCTAGGAGCACAGAAACCATTGTCTTCGCATCGCAAAGTTGTGGGCCCAGACCCCAATTCAGAGTACAACCCTGCAGGCTGCCATTTCAGTACGGTATTGAGTTCTGTCAGAGTTATCCAGGCTGAAACAATGCAATAAATTCAGTGCTTGATTTTCCTGAGGAGGTCTAATCCAATCTAGTATCAGTTGCGTTCAGAATGACTCAGTTTTCTCCCACAGGGCCTCAAATGGGATTAAGACCTGTCACTTGGATATAGCAAGGAGTTAAGGCCTTTAAGCACAGGGCTCAGGCACCTCTCCTGAATTCTAGTTTCTCCTTTACCAAAATGGCTGACGGTGGACTTCAGCCAGTGTGGGCCCTGCCCACGAGATTCCAGTCTCGGATCTGCACGATAAAGGGATACCACCAACAAACTTCCAGGTCCTTATCTACACTGATTGTCTTCAACTTTGTTATCCTGATCATTTCCATAAATGCTGTCAAACCCTTTCCACATGAACCTGGCCTGTTTGTCACATGAAGCTGACAAGTGACAGACCTGGGAAATGTAGGGAGCGTGAGAAGCCTTGCTAAAAATGAACGACTGGCACCAGGTGCATTAACATCGTCCTTGTTGACAGTGGCTCATTAGGTCGGACACTTACCTCGGAGACAACGGGTCATGGCAGCAAAAATTCCAGGCTCAAGTTCCTGAAGTAATTCTGAGAGAAGGCGCACTCTCAGAGGCTCTGGCTTGCAGATGAGCTGTCAAATTCACTGACTGCCTGTCAGGCAGAGTTAAACAAAAATCTTGTGCTCTTTTTTAGAGGTTTTCTTGGTGCGCAGGTAATTATTTATCCCTCAACCAGCATCACTGAAACAGATCATGTGCTGCTTTACTTTTCCCAGTTATCAGTTATTACATGTCCCGGCTGGGTTGGTAGAGATAATCCAGTTTCATGAAGACAACTAAGTGGCTTGCTATGCCAGCCTCACCAGCACTCTGTGGTAAAGAATTCCTACCCTCTGACAAAAAACAAAATACTCCCCCCCCTGTCATAAATGGGGGCGGGATGGTGGCTCAATGGTTAGCACTACTGCTGCACAGCACCAGGGTCCCAGGTTCGATTCCAGCCTTGGACAACTGTCTGTGTGGAGTTTGCACATTCTCCCCATGTCTGTGTGGGTTTCCTCCGGTTTCCTCCCAAAGATGTGCAGGTCAGGTGGATTATGTTAGGTGCATTAGTCAGAGGGAAATGGGTCTGGGTGGGTTACTCTTCGGGGGGTTGATGTGGACTTAGTGGGCTGAAGGGCCTCATTCCACACTGTAGAGAATGTAATCTAAATGTCGGTCTTTCGTCCAGGACTAAGCCCTTCTGATCCTGGAGCTTGCAAAAAGGGAAATAACCTTCCCACATCAAGCCCCTTATGATATCTTTTATGTTTGAACAAGGTTGTCTCTTATTCCACTCAACTCCACTGGGTTCAAACCCAAACTACTCAACCTCTCTTTGTAATAAAGTCCCTCTGTACCCAGAGTCAACAGAGTGAACTTTCTCTGGACTGCCTCCAATGCCAATTGCAAGATATCATCTGATGGTCATCGTTCATCTGTAGCAGAATCCCCTCTTTCTCTTTTGTTTCCTTCTCTTTCCACCTGTTCCCAGACCGGATCCCCAAAATATAGCGAAGACGTAGCCAAGACTTCAACTTTTATATTTATTTAAGATGCTGTGTTCCAGAGGTAGTTCCATTGGTACACGCCTAGGCTTTAAACAAAAGACTCTTTGATCTTCCAACACAGTTACAATTCAAACAAGAAGAATTGCCCATAAATAATTTATGGAAATGATCAGGATATCAAAGTTGAAGACAGTCAGTGGAGATAAGGACCTGGAAGTTTGGTTGGTGGTATCCCTTTATGGTGCAGACTAAACGCATGCCCGATACCGGAATCTCGTGGGCAGGGCCCACACTGGCTGAAGTCCGCCGTCAGCCATATTGGTAAAGGAGAAGCTAGAATTCAGGAGAGGTGTCTGAGCCCTGTGCTTGAAATACTTAACAAGACAATGGATTGTTTAACCTCTAATCATCAACTGTTCCAACATAGGCAGTACCCCATAAACACACCCTTGGGGTCTGCTCCTGGGCCTGGTCAAACTGGCCATAAACAGGTCCAGGCAGCGGGCCGTGGAGAGGGTCGTTAGGGCCAACTGCCTGCCCCTCTTCCACGGTTACATTAGGGCCCGTGTGTCTCTGGAGAAGGAGCATGCGGTATCCACCAACACCCTGGAGTTGTTCAGGGAGAGGTGGGCACCACAGTGAGTGGAGTGTATTATTTCCCCCTCCAACTCTATTTTGATTTCATCCCTGCCCTCCCCTTCACTGTTTGATCACACAGCATTGCCCTTTGATGTGAAGGACACTGCTTGTCACTGGCCACTTGGGTGTTTCTTTTCATCCTGGTGGTGGAAATTTGAATAAAGATTCATACACCTTGTGTCTCTCACTGTATCTCGCACGTGCACACACACAACTAAATTTGAAAAAAAAGAAAAAAATAAACAACAAAAATAAATAGGCAGTACCCCATAAACACACCTTTAGGGCCTGCACCTGGGTCTGGCCAAACTGGTCATAAACAGATCCAGGCAGCGGGTGGTGGAAGGGGCCATTAGGACTGATGTCCTGCCCCTCTTCCATGGTTACATCCGTGCCTGGGTCTCCTTGGAGATGGAACATGCGGTGTCCACCAACACCTTTGAGGTTTTCAGAGGGACGCGGGCACCGTAGCGTATGGAATGTTTTATTTCCCCCTCCAACTGTATTTGGATTTAGTTCCTACCCTCCCCCTTCACTGATTGATCACTCAGGCACTGCCCCATGATGTGAAGGGCACTGCTTGTCACTGGCCTCTTAGGTGTTTTCCTTTCTTCCTGGTGGTGGAACATGAATAAAGCTTGATGCAATGATTGTTCTTTCACTGTGTCTTACACCTGCACGTACAAGGTTAAAAAGAAGGAGTGTCAAGGGTTCTGTTCACTCTGAGAGCTGGCTCTGAGGGAGCTGGAGGAGAAAGTGAGGTCTGCAGATGCTGGAGATTAGAGCTGAAAATGTGTTGCTGGAAAAGCGCAGCAGGTCAGGCAGCATCCAAGGACCAGGAGAGTTGACGTTTCGGGCATAAGCTCTTCTCACCGCATGGCTGCAAGTGTGGAGCGGAGGATCCAGAGGGAGGTCTGTTGCTGGAGGCTTCGGATTTGTTGTAGGTACTGGAGGGCTTATTCCCGAAACGTCGAATCTCCTGCTCCTTGGATGCTGCCTGACCTGCTGCGCTTTTCCAGCAACACATTTTCAGCTCTGAGGGAGCTGGGTCAGTGTCAAGGAACTCTCCATTTAAAAAAAAAATAAACCAACGCACCCTTGGCAAAGACAATTCAGCAAAACAGTTTTATTCCCACATGCCGTCTCTCTCCAGTCGGGTAGAAACAAAGAGTGAAAGAATCAATCTGATTTGTTAAGAGGAAGCCTCTCTGTCTGAGACTTCACTCCCACTGCAGGGAGCTCCAGCAGGGAGCCTCCAAATACCACCACCTCACTGACAGCGAAACCAAAGCCTCTGGGTCCCTGTGTGACCCCACCCCCTCCTGATTCTTACTTTGGGGAAAAAAAAACACACCCAGGGAGAACTCCAAGCTGTTTACCAATCACCTGTCTGAAGGAGACATTTTGACTGTGACAACACCTCTCTGCAAGAGAAACAAGACAGGATCTCTCTTCGAGGGCACAGTATCCTCACGCTGTCTTGGTGTCTGAGGGTTGGGCTATCGATTTCCACTGGATTGGTCCAAGCTTATGGGAAGAGTGCCTTCCTAAGGAATGCTGATCAGGAGTAATTCATACCATAAAGCTGTATTAGAAGCAGTAACAAAGAACCAATTTAGCCACTTTACAATCACACATGCCAACAATTAATGGGATTTAGATCCGCAGCTACTGGCCCGGGGTACAGATACTACCCACAGCACCAGTGGTGTGACAATGACTGGGTAACCTGTCCTTGTGATGTTGATGGCAGGGAATCAATATTAACTCGGTAAAAGTAAAGTCACCACTATCCTATCACATGTATAGAACTGCTTTCCTCATTGGAGAGAGAGAGAGAAAGCAAGAGAGAGAGGGTCTCCACACCTCAGGGTCTCAACCATCTGAGGGTCACCACACCTCAGGTGAGGGGGGATTCTGTCACCGCATGCAGCCCTGGAAGTGGCTGCATGGGGGGTGGAGGTGGGGGTGGGGGGAGGGGAAGAGACTGTCACACATCTCCTTCTGGATTGTGCGCATTGCAAAGAAAGTCTGGAGAGAGCTGCAGTGGTTTTTTTTTAGAGATTCATCCCGAGCAGCTCTATGTTGTGGGCCTCTGTGCTCTGTTCCCTGAGATGCACACCGAGACAAACATCACCTGTGCCTGGAGGACCTTCAACTCAGTGAGAGACGCTCTTTGATCTGCCCAAAACATGTTGGTCTTCCAGTGCGTGAGGAGTTGCCCCTGACCAAGTGTTGCAGACTGGCACATTCCAAGGTCCAGGATTACCTGCTGAGGGGCAGCTGCCAGGAGACAGTGGGGAAAGACCACCGTCTTCCTGCTGAAGGTAAGTGGGGGTCCATTCAGCTATCGGACCCTCCCAGTGCCTCAAATACATATAAATATAATCTTGTACAAGGAAGAAATATCTTGGGTTCTTGTTTGTTCTATATATACAAAGACTGGATAGAATTGAACTGCTCCAGAGGCTATGTATGTGTATAACTTTTTGTTAATGAATAAAGTATATTTTTGAAATACAAAATAAGGGGAGAATCCTTCACAGTAACATCAGCAGATGCAGGAATTGAACCCACACTTGTTGGTATTACTCACCAGCTGTACAGCTGACTGAACTAAACCAACCCCATTAGCATTCTGTCTTATTCCTGATGAAGGGCTTATGCTCGAAACGTCGAATTCTCTATTCCTGAGATGCTGCCTGGCCTGCTGTGCTTTGACCAGCAACACATTTGCTTCTGTGGTAATAGCTCACCAAGTCTTCTTCAGAATTGCCCCATGGGAAATATTTTCTCTGATTATTTTTTCAGAACATGGATCTCCGAGGTCAGTGTTTAGTAGTGGCCTTTGAAACTGGAAGTCAATGCATAATCTTGGGGTGGTTAACTCAGAGGGAGCGATGGTCATGAAATCTCTCACACCCATCCAATCAGGCAATTGAGGCTTCGGGATAATGTCCCATGGGAGGGACAACACCACGGACAGTGCAGTACTCCCTTTGTGCAGTACTGGAATGTCAGCTTTGATGTTAGTGTGGAGGCGCAGGGAAGTTTACAGAGCAGCTTTTGATCCCGGGATTTCACAGCTCGGAACCCTTTGGGAAAGCAGACAAGATCCACTCCCTGGCTGGCAATCTCGGGACGACTCAGAGAAAGGGAGGACTGCAGATGCTGGAGATCAGAGTCACAAAGTGTGGCACTGGAAAAGTACAGCAGGTCAGGCAGCATCCGAGGAGCAGGAGAGTTAATGTTTCAGGCAAAAGCCCTGATGGAGCTCATTCCTGATGAAGAGCTTATGCTCGGAACATCGACTCCCCTGCTCCTCGGATGCTGCCTGACCGGCTGTGGTTCTCCAACACCACAATCTCAGGATGACCCTTGGAATAACGGAACAGCTCCTCAAAGAAGCTGACTTTCATTTAGCCAGACAGATGTCTTGATTCTCAGGAGGAACTCACACTCGGAATTGAATGATTTATTCAGTGATCATTTGAATAGTCCTCAATTCATGTGCAGGATAAATATTGGATTCAATATTTAAATGACAAAGTACTACTGGTTCAACAGCAAAAGCACTGAGCCTTTGGTTTATATCAAATATTCATTTTACTGGAATTCTCCTTTGCTTAAATACATGAGTCAGACAGAATTGTAGCCGAGACCCATAGCAGTTTATTAAAATGCTAGTTACTCACTCTGCACAATTGAATAAATTGTAAATAATAGAGTGCTGAATAATTGAATGTGCTCCTCATTTTGCATTCCGGACTTGTGATCTAATTGTGTGTATCGAAAAAGGTGTTTGTGTGCGGGTCAACAATAAATACACGGCTAATTTATCCCCAGTAACGCTGAAGAGATGTGGTGGTGCTGTCAGAATGTGGCAGAGTTGTCAGCAAAGCACCAGAAGTGTTGTCTGTTCTCAACACTGTGTTGTCTGTGTTCTCCGTGGCCAGCAGCGAAACAGCCACAGCAGCTGCACGCTGAGGTTCCAGCACCCCGGAGCTTCCCATTCCAGTTGGGAAAGGGAAGATTCACTTTGCCGCAAAATAGAGTCTGGCAGATAATTGAGAGGCTGCATATTGGGCTCCTGCACACATATGTTACACCAAGCCCCTGGCATGGAAAGAAAGACAGGTACAAAGGAACGCTTGCATTTCGCTAGCATCGATCATAACCTCAAGACTGACCCAAATCCCTGGTTATTTTCTGTTGTTTTTGTGTTGATGGGATGCAGATGCGGGTAAGGCCAACAGTTCCGAAGTGCCCTTTGAGTCCAACGGCTTGTCAGGCAGTGGGTGGATAAGAAACAAGCACATTGCAATGGGTCTGGAGTCACGTGTAGGCCAGATGGGGATGAGAATACCAGATTTTCTTCCCTGAAGTACACAAGTGGGTTTTGACAACCTTCAGTGATGGTTTCATCATCTCCATGATTGACAGTAGCTTTTGATTTGTGATTTACTCAGTGGATTTCAATACCAGCAGCATAAATGTTGCGACTTCCAATGTATGTGATTGAGAGAATTAGACTGGCTGTCTGGATCACACCTACCATCTGATGTAGCTACTGTCATAATATTGGAAATTCAGCTGCCAGTTTATGCACAGCACACTCCGACAAACAGCAATGTAATAATCACGAGATAAAGTTGCCATAGTCTTTCCAAGACCGTTGGGCCTTTTTCATTAGACAGAGATGGCTGGTGGTGGTTTAGCCGGAGGATCACCACGCCTCAGGAGCGATTGAGAAGGACAGTCCCTCATCAGGTTCTGAGGAAGGGTCACTGGACCCGAAATGCTAACTCTGATTTCTCTCTACAGATCTGCTGAGTTTTTTCAGCAATTTCTGTTCTTGTCACAGTATTCCAGAATCCGTGGTTTTCTCTGTTTCTTGTCTAGTGTTTACCTCACCGCCACGTCTCTTCCGGGCATGCCCACCTCAAAGAGGTCCTGATCCCCTTTCCGGCAGGATTCCCATTCCAGTCTTTTCTCTTTGTTCACCAACATTAATTTCGCTGTTGCTCCTGGTGTTTGACTCGGTATTTACTGAAACTGTTTCCGCAGTCACCATCACATTGCCTCAGTGACTGACTCTGGCTCACACTCACTCCATGTAGTATCTTACACCCTTCGTGTTTTGAATCTATCTGGAATCACAGGTATCTCTGTGATGTTTGATGTTTCTCAGACAGCTATTCTCACCACATCCTGTGCTCCACACTTAGCACCAGACGTCATCATATGCACATTCTCGACTCATTCCGAGGAAGGGTCACCAGACCTGAAACGTTAATTCTGATTTCTCTCCACAGATGCTGCCAGACCTGCTGAGCTTTTCCAACAATTTCTGATGTTGGTACCTTCAGCGGGTGTGGGAATTGAACCCATGATGTTGGCATCATAAACCATTTGGCTGAAGTAACTGACCCCCAATAATAAGCTAATCTGTCATGAAATAAGGGATAAAATGGTTAGCAAGGGCACTAATCCCTATATTGTCTTCAAAAATGTGGAAGTGTTAGACTGGGGTGGAAAAGGTCAGAAGTGACACGATATAAGGTTATGGTCCAACAGGTTTCTTTGAAATCACAAGCTTTCGGAGCGCTGCCCTTTGTCAAATGAATCCATTTTAACTGATGAAGGAGCAGCGCTCTGAAAGCTTGTGATTTCCAATAAACCAGTTGGACCATAACCTTACACCGTGTGACTTCTGACCCACTCACAGGATTTTTCACTTCGACCTGAGAAGTCAGACTGGACTGCCTGTGAACAGCACACAGGGCCTCGGAGAGTGTAGAATTCCCACAGAGCTACTCCAGGAGGCCAACTCTGTTTTTGGTGCTAAAGACCTATAGTGGGGCTTGAATCGACAAGTTTCTCCTGCAAAGGCAGCAGTTCTAACCTAGAGGATACCTTGCAACAATTCCAACAGGTCTGTCTTTGAAGTTTGCTGCTTTACAGGAAACCATTTGTTGTTTTTGATAGGCTGTGCAATTGCACAGTTGCATTTTGTTGGGGCTGTGCTCATCCAGGTCAATGAGAAGAATTCCTTTGCACTCCTTACCTTTGTCTTGTGAGCTTTAAGGAGTCAGGAGTTGAGTTACTCACTGCAGAATTCCAAGCTTCCAACATATTCTTGCAGCTGCAATACCTGACTGGTTGGTCCATTTCAGTTTCCAGGGAATGGCAGTTCTGAGGATGCTAATTATGGGGGATTCAGAGCTGGTGATGCCACTAAAGGTCATAGAGTCATAGGGTCATACAGCACAGCAACAGACCCTTCAGTCCAACCAGTCCATGTTGAACATAATCCCAAACTAAACTAGTCCCACCTGCCTGCTCCTGGCCCACATTCCTCCAAGCTGCTCCTATCCATGTACCTATCCAAATGTCTTTGACATGTTTAATTGTGCCCATATCCACCACTTCCTCAGGACATCCAATTCAAACACAAACTACCCTCTGTGTAAAAATGTTGCTTTTCGTCTCTTTTTCAAATCTCTCTCCTCTCAACTTAAAAATGATCCCCCTAGTCTTGAAGTGCCCCACTCTCAGGAAAAGATACCTACCTATCTATATCATGCTGTGATTATTAGGTTCTCTCCTATTGGAGAGATCCATGCAGGGCGGCAGCTTCCAAAAGCAATAGTCAATGTGTTGTCATGCCGATCGTCAACGTGTTGTCATGCCGATTGTCAATGTGTTGTCATGCCGATCGTCAACGTGTTGTCATGCCGATTGTCAACGTGTTGTCATGCCGATTGTCAATGTGTTGTCATGCCGATCGTCAACATGTTGTCATGCCGATCGTCAATGTGTTGTCATGCCGATCGTCAACGTGTTGTCATGCCGGTCGTCAATGTGTTGTCATGCCGATCGTCAACCTGTTGTCATGCCGATCGTCAACACGTTGCCACGCCGATTGTCAATATGCTGTCATGCTGATTGGTCCACTCAGAACCTACCAGAGGCTGCACAGCCCATAGAGAATCTTGATCTTAAGTCTATTACGTTCTTCAGTGAGATCCTGGCTTGTCCAACCTCCATGTGCTAACAGATCATTTAGAGATTTATAGAATCATGAGGGGCATGGATAAGGTGAATGGGCGAAGTCTTTTCCCCAGGGTAGGGGAGTCCAAAACTAGATGGCATAGGTTTAAGGTGAGAGGGAAAAGATGTAAAAGGGACCTAAGGGGCAACTGTTTTCATGCAGAGGGTGGTGCATGTATGGAATGAGCTGCCAGAGGAAGAGGCCAGTACAATTACAACATTTAAAAGACATCTGGAAGGGTACATGAATAGAAAGGGTTTAGAGGGATATGGGTCAAAAGCAGGCAAATGGGACTAGATTAGGTTAGATTTCTGGTTGGCATGGACGAGTTGGATCGAAAGGTCTGTCTCCATGCTGCACATGTCTATGACTCCATGACTAACTCTTACAGGGTAGATGCAGGAAGGATGCTTTCCCCTAGCCAGTGTGTCTAGAACCAAGGGACACAGTCCTGGAATTGGTCATAGAGCTCTAAGGACTGAGTGGAGGAGTCTTTGCTTTCTTCAGAGGATGACAAAGCTTAGGACTTCTCTACTGCAGAGGGCCAATGAGGTTCAGCTAATGATTACATTCAACACAGAGTCTGACAGATGTCTAGATAATCCAAGGAAATCAAGGGATGTGGGAATGGTTCAGAACAATGGTGTTAAGATGCAAGATCACCCATGAAAGCCAGAACAAGTTTAAGGGACTGAATGACCTTCCTCTGATTCTATTTACTACATTCTTTTACCCCACACCTTTGCTGAAGAGAAATATATCAATTTCAGATTGAAACTCTTTCACTAATCTTACAAATGCCATTGGCAGTAGGGAGTTTCAAGCAAGGAACATTCTCTTCCTGGGTAAAATAGTTTTGAACTTTAACTCCCGAAAGATTTGGCTTCAATTATGTCCTGAGTCCTCGACTGGAAATAGTTTTCCTCTTATCATACCTGCTCCTGTTGATACCTTGAAACTTTAATGCCAGTAATTTTATTTCCTTCAACCTTTGATTATGGATGCACAGCACTATCAAAGGTTGAACCCTGAACAAACAGTTTAATCAAGTTGTGTAACCATTTCTACTTTCAAAAAAGGATTTGTACAAGAAATCTCCTGACCTAGGTTGGTACCTGTTTGGTCAAGTTTTAATTGTAGATTCTCTTTTAAAAATAATTTTGGACTTAGGTTAGCTCTTTTCAAAGCCAGTGATTGTGTATAATAACAGGATTAGGTCCTTTACCTTGTTCTGCCATTCAATGCAATCAGGCTCTCGGTATCTCAAATCCATCTACCTGCTGTAGTTCCACATCACATGATGCCCTGGAGCAAATATTTTCCAACTCAGATTTGAAATTTAATAATTTTCTGAAGGTGCTTTACAATTCTGAGTCATAAAGTGTGGTGCTGGAAAGGCACAGCAGGTCAGGCAACATCAGAGGAGCAGGAGAATCGACGTTTCGAGCATAAGCCCTTCAGCAGGAATCATGCAGTCCTCACTTTCCCCCCTGTTTTATGATTCTATCATCCTTAGTATAAAGAGGCGTTATATTCATATTAGTGAAAGTTAAATAGTAAGATGAAGCAATAATGGATGAATAATGGATAATATTGAGGATCCAGTCAAGAATAAAAAAGAATATATGTTAGATATACAAAGGAACCTCGATTATCCGAATGAGATGGGCGGGCACTATTTCTTTTGGATAATTGATTATTCGGTTAATTGATCCAATGCCTCTCCTCTGGGGCTCGGAGCTTCCTGAAGTTTCCTTTTTCCTTGCTCTGCCTGCCTTGCTCCCTCTGTCTGTGTTAAGGTTTGTTTCTGAGCAGACACACAAGTGTGCGTTAGGGACCTGAAGCATTGCTGAAACCTCCCCCCAAAGCTGCACCCACCACCCCCACCTGCTCCCCGCCACTCCCCACCCTTGTAGTGTTAGGTGCATTGGTCAGGAGTAAACATAGGGGAACAGGAGGGTTGGTATGGACTGGTTGAACCAAATACTTGTTTCCATTCTGTAGGAAATTTAACCTAAATGAATCTTTTGAAGAGTGTAGGTGGCACGCTTAAAAGGGAAATCAGGAAGGCAAAGAGAGAATATGAAATAGCCTTGGCAGATAAGATTAAGGATAACCAAAGAGATTCGGCAAGAAGATTAAAAACAAAAGAGCAGCTAGAGAGAGAGTAGGACTCCTTAAAGATGCACAAAGTCATCTGTATGTTGAATCTCAGAAGATGGGAAGAGATATTCACTGGATAATTTGCATCAGTTTTTACCGTGGAACATGATGTTTTGAAAACAGTTCACATTATAGAAGAGGAAGTCTTAGAAAATATACAGGTGGATAAATCTCTGTGATCTGTTCAAGTGTATCCCAGGACATTGTGGGACGTTAAGGGGGAATTGTGGAGCTCCTAGCAGAAATATTTGTGTCAGCGAGGTGCCAGAGGACTGGAGAGTGGCTAATGTTGTGTCTTTATTTAAGAAAGTCTTAAGGAGAAATCTGGGAACTATAGAGCTATGAGTCTGACATCGGTGATGGGTATGTTGTCAGAGGTGATTGTGAACGATAGGATTTATATACACTTGGCAAGGCAAGGATTGATTAGGGATAGTCAGCATGGTTTTGTACAAGGGAAATCATGTCTCACAAATTTGATTGAGTTTTTTGAGGAAGTAACCAAAAACAATTGATGAGGGCAGAGTGTTAGATGTCGTTTATTGGACTTTAGCAAAGCCCTAGATAAGGTTTAATTTGGTAGCTTTATTAGTAAAGTTCAATCACATGGGACTCAGGGTGAGCTTGCCAATTGGATCCAAAATTGGCCTGATGGTAGGAGACAGAGAGTCGTGGTGAAGCATTATTTTTCGCTCTGGAGACCTGTGACCATTGGTGTTCCACAGGGATCGGTACTGGGTATACTTTTGTTTGTCATTTACGTCAATGATTTGGATGAGAATATAGAAAGTGTAGTTAGGAAGTTTGCAGATGACAACAACAATGGTGGTGTAATGGGCAGTGAAGAATGTTTCCTAAGATTACAAAGAGATCTTGATCAAATGGGTCAATGAGCTGAGGACTGACAGATGGGGTTTAATTTGGATAAATGCCAGGTATTGCACTTTGGTAAAATAAACAAGGGCAGAACTTAGACAATTAATGGTGGAACCCTGGGTAGTGCTGTAGAACAGAGAGACATGGGTACTTAATTCTTTTGAAACTTGAATCACATATAAACAACATGGTTAAGAAGGAACTTAGCTGTTATGGATTAGGCCAGACCACTCAAAACATTCTTCAGCAGGCAGCCCCAGACTGTAACTATGCAATTTGTTTTGGTAAGTGTACAGTGAGAATTACCCAGAGTAAGTTGGTGAGGTTGACTACTAGATTTTGAAACAGACAAAACTTTATTTACAAAATTACACAAAGAAATGCAAAGAATAGAATAAAGAGCCCCAACAGAACTCAGTCTATCCAACGAGACTTAATTATGCTGTTCCGAATATACACAACAGTTTGAATAAGCAAACTCCCTTTAAAACCCAGTATAAATGGAACACATGCTTACAGTTGAAGTTGAAGGGTAGAAAGAGAGAGAGGGTGAGTTTCCACACAGCTCACTGTTGAATCCTTACCAGCTCAGGACTAAACTAAACTAGAGAGCTGACCACTTCCCTTTCTTTATGCAGATCACTTCTAAAACATGACCCACTTTGGTCTGAAGTCTCATCTGTTTACATATATCAAAAGGCCTCTCAAAATCCTTTCATCTCTGTACCAAACCAGGCTGATTGGAGCCCAGTCTGGTTTATTACTCTATTGAAAAAAAATTGAGGACGGAGTATTATTGAGCCAAGGAACAGTTTTTAGATAAGAAAGGGACTAGGTTTGTGACATCGCGA
Organism: Hemiscyllium ocellatum; assembly: GCF_020745735.1. Classification (NCBI taxonomy): domain Eukaryota; kingdom Metazoa; phylum Chordata; class Chondrichthyes; order Orectolobiformes; family Hemiscylliidae; genus Hemiscyllium; species Hemiscyllium ocellatum. The sequence goes on from NC_083433.1 coordinate 15,339,701, forward strand.
ACTTTCCTTCGTTGCTCAGTCCTTTGAGTCTAGGAGTTACGACGTCATATTAAGGTTGTGCATGAAGTTGGTGAGGCCTCTTCTGGAGAACTGTGTGCGGTTGGGGTCACACTGTTATAGGAAGGGTATTATTAAGCTGGAGAGGCTTTGGAAAAGATTTACTGGGATATTGCCAGGAATGAAGAGTTTGAGTTATAAAAATAGGCTGCGTAGGTTGGGATCTTTTTCATTAGAGCATAGGAAGTTGTTGGATGACTTTTGAAAGGTTTATTAAATCATGAGGGGTATAGACAAGATGAATAGTGAAGGTATTTTCCCTAAGGTGGGGAGTTCAAAACTAGGGGGCATATTTCTAAGGAGAAGGATTTAAAAAGGACACAAAGAAATTTTTTTTTTACACAGAGCGGTCAGTGCTTGGAATGAGCCTCCAGAGGAAGTGGTGGATGAGGCTATAATTGCAACGTTTAAAAGACATTTGGATAAGCGCAGAAATAGGAAATCTTTTAGAGGGATAAGGAGCAAATTAAGCCGGTGGGACTAGTTTGGTTTGGGATTATGGTTGGTATGAACTAGTTGGACCGAAGGGTCTGTTTCTATGCTGTATGACTCTATGACACAATTCTGATTAGAGTAATATTTTTTAGGAATTTAACCCTCAGAGTCCAAGTACCTTTTAGATAAATCTACACTGCAATCCTCCCATCCGTTCCCTAAGGTGTGAGGCTCTGAAATGGCTGTACCACTGCAGGTGTAGTGTAACCAGTGAATAATATAAAACAACAGAAAGCCCAACAATCAACAAATCCACTGTAATCAAAGTATAAATCTCAAAATCTAACATTGGTATGTTTGGAATTGTGTGTTTGTATCTTATAATTTGTACACTCTGTGCCTGTTGTTGCTAAGTGACCTCAGATCTCTGAAGCCATTAACCCAATGCTTGGGAAATTCCACACTGGGCAAAAAAAACCCCATGATTGACAGGACGCAGTGATTATAATGAGGTCAGTCAGCTGGATTTCATAGAATATGAGTTTCCTGATTGGGGGTGTTAATCTGATCCAATCAGGAAGCCCTGGCTGACATAAATAGGTTGAATTTAGAATCCCTACAGTGTGGAAACAGGCCATTCAGCCCAACAAGCCCACAGCAACCCTTCGAAGAGTAACCCACCCAGACCCATTCCCCTACCCTTTCATCCGATATTTACCCCTGACTCATGCACTTAACCTACACATCCCTGAACACTATGGGCAATTTAGTATGGCCAGTCCACCTTAACCTGCACAGCTTTGGATTGTGGGAGGAAACCCATGCAGACATGGGGAGAATGTGCAAACTCCACGCAGACAGTCACCCGAGGTTAGAATGGAAACCCGGGTCCCTGGCGCTGTGAAGAGGCCGTATTATAGTCAAGGATTGTTTATGAGTATACTAGGGTGGCACGGTGGCACAGTGGTTAGCACTGCTGCCTCACAGCGCCTGTAGATCCGGGTTCAATTCCCGACTCAGGCGACTGACTGTGTGGAGTTTGCACGTTCTCCCCGTGTCTGCGTGGGTTTCCTCCGGGTCCTCCGGTTTCCTCCCACAGTCCAAAGATGTGCGGGTCAGGTGAATTGGCCAAGCTAAAATTGCCCGTAGTGTTAAGTAAGGGGTAAATGTAGGGGTATGGGTGGGTTGCGCTTCGGCGGGTCGGTGTGGACTTGTTGGGCCGAAGGGCCTGTTTCCACACTGTAAGTCTAATCTAATCTAATCTAGGGGTGACTAAGGGACAGGATACCAGCCTCTGTCAAGTTATTGGGCAGGAAGGGGTCAGATTGAGCAGGTAGTTGTCACTTTTTTAAATCAATCTTAGCGTTAGTTTAAATAGGTCAATTCCAAATCAATGTCACATTTTTATTTCAGGAAGTTATGATGTACCTACGGTCAGTGATAATGTGGTGTCCAAAGAATTAGTCCAGGACCTGTTGAACATAGTTAAGCATCTTTCTTTATCAATGGAACCGTTCAATAGATGCTATGTAGAAACCATTGCTTTTTGTGATCATTTAGCAATCAGAGCAAAGTTACGGCAAAATCAATAGTCGTGAAATAGAGGAAAGGAAAGCAAAGGCAGTCACAGCAAATATTGCTAATTAACAACAGCACCTTACAGACTGAGTTTCCATCTGCCCAGCCAAGAATAAGCCCCACTGGAAACCAGAAGAGAAGGATCAAGCATAGAACTGCCCAACATTGCCAAAGTTTGATGTTCAAAAGGGACCAGCCCAAACATATTGTCCCAAAAGGAGAGCCAAGATAAAAGACTCTCAACTTACAATGTGCCTTAATCACATCAGAAACTTTGAAGAATCGTTTCAGCTTCAAGTGTCAGCTGTTCCCCAATTAGTCACAATCTGGTCTCACTCCAGGACCTGGACACACACAAATTGCAGCTGATGCTCCCAATGCAGAACTACGGGGAGCTTTATTTAGAATTAATTCACAGGATGTGGAGGTCGCTGGCTAGGCCAACATTTACTAACTATCCCCAATTGCCCAGAGGGCAGTTAAGAGTCAACCACATTGCTGTGGGTCTGGAGTCACATGTAGGCCAGACCAGGTAAGGATTGCAGCTTCCTTCCCTAAAGGACATTAATGAGCCAAATTGATTCATTCTCACCATTAGACTCTTAATTCCAGATATTTATTGGATTCAACTCACTCCATGGGCAGATGGTGGGATTTGAACCTGGGTCCCCCACAACATTAGCTGGGACTTTGGATTAACAGCTCAGTTATAATGCCACTAGGGCGTTGCCTCCCATATATGGACAGTTGGTGGCACTGTTTTTCAGCGGGATGTCAACAAGGCCAGCCCCCCCCCTTTGGTAAACAATCCCATGCCACTATCTTAAAGAAGAACAGAGGATCCTTCCACATTATCCTGACCAATATTTGTCTCTCAAACTGCATCACTGGAAAACAATCTGTTTATTGTCATGCTGTTGTGTGCAAATTGGTTAGAGTCAGGGAATTATAGAGATGGTACCAAAGTTGACACTTAGGTACAACTCACCCGTGCCAACCGCATATCCCAAATGAGTCTAATCCCATTTGCCAGCATTTGCCCCATACCCCTTTAACCCTTCCCAGTTGTATACCAATCTAGCCTCCACCACTTCCACTGCCAACTCATTCCATACACACACCACTCTCTGTGCGAAAACGTTGCCCCTTGGAATGCTTTTAAGTCTTTTTCCTCTCACCCTAAACCTATACCCTCTAGTTTTGAATTCTCCTATCCTGGGGAAAAGACCTTGACTATTCACCCTATCCATGCCCCTCAGGATTTTATAAACTTCAATAAGGTCACCCTTCAGCCTCCGATGCTCCAGGTCAAAATAACCCCAGCATTTTGCTCTCCTTATTGCTCAAGCCCTCCAATTTTGGCAACATTCTTGTAAACCTTTTCTGAACCCTTTCAGTTTCACAACACTTTTCCGAAAGCAGGGAGAAATGATTGGAACGCAGTATTCCAAAAGTGACCTAACCAATGTCCTGTTCAGCAGCAACATGACTTCCCAACTCCTATACTCAATGCACTGACCAATAAAGACAAGTGTACCAAACACCTTCTTCACTATCCTGTCTACCTGCAACTCCATTTTCAAGGAACAGTGCACCTGCACCCCAGGTTTGGCAATGCTTAGTTGTTGCATAGCCTACATTTAAACATGAAATGCACATCAAATGTAAAAGACAGAGGCTCCAGAGTATTAGTGGACCATCATGCTCATTAGAGAGAGGTGACTGGTGATGATTTAACCTGAGGGTCACTATGCCTCAGGCGAGGGAAGAAATTGAGAAGGACAGTCCTTTATGTCACACTCAGCCAGAGCATGAATTGAACTGACACTGTCAGTGTTACATTGCATTACAAACCAGCCATTCGAGTTAACCAATCCCCCTTCAAAATACCACACTGGCTGTAAAGTACCATATAAATGGAAGCCTTTCTATGCAATGTCAGGATGTTTATTGAGAAACAACAACACTGCTAGCCTCAACATTGCTGTTTTCATTTCCGACAGCTATGGTCAGCTGTACAGAGGCAAGACAGTATTACAATTACTAAAACAATGGGTTTGTTGGATGTGTGCATCATTGGCTGGGCCCAGCATTTATTGCCCATCCCTAGTTACCCCTTGAGAAGGAATGGTGAGCTGCCCTCTTGAACTGCTGCAGGCCATATGCTGTGGTTGACCCGAAATGCCATTGGGGAGGGAATTCCAGGATTTTGTCCCAGCGACACCGAAGGGATGGTGATGTATTTCCAAGTATGAAAACAGAAAGAGGAACAGAACTTCATGTGTCAAGAACCCAAATGCGAATGAATGATGGGAGGTCTGTGTGTATTGACTTTCTAAAGAAAAGACTTTGACTGTCCTAATTAAAGTTTACAAAGTTGCAAAGGGAATTGGTAATGTTCACTTTAGCAAAGAACTTCTCACGAAGATTTTCTAGTGACATTAAAGGGAGAAGGCTGCATGTTAACCACCAAAAACAGATGAGGGAGGGGTGGATTATGTGTGATATGGTTTTTTAAAGGACCCAAAACATAAATCCAACCAGCCTAGAAAGAAACACTCATTTCCAAATGGACAGGGGTGGGCAAGGATGAGGAGTGAGCATGAGCCCATAGGGTGGTCATTTCCAGGCTTTGAAGCCTACACATGTTTACTTTCTTGGCCACAAACCTCAAAAGGTGAAAAGGTTAGAGTTGTCTTCACAGCACTTCTTGGGGCCAAGAATAGGAGGAACATTACCTTCCAGCCAAACACTAAATGACCCAACCAATGACCTCTCCCTCAGCTACTGTCTGCTGAGTCCCCAGAATCAGGATACACCCTTTCTGCCCACACGCCCACCAATCATCATCTTCTCAGCTGATTTGTTCCTTGGCTACTAATGCCTGGCCGAGTGACCTCTCCTACGATCACCCCAAACCAAACTGCGCTCAACCTAATGTCCTTTTAGGCTTCCTCTGTCAGACTTCATGTCTCCCAATCGGATTCAAGGTTATATGAGCCTTCTCGTCTTCACTTTCCTGTGGTAAGTTGAAAGAGGAGTTTTGGATTTCACGCTGGGTGACTTCCAAGGATGCTCTCTCAAATGTCTCACCTTGTAAGACAGAACTGAGGAAATGTTTTTCTCTCGGAAGCTTCTGGGTTGTATCTGCCTTCAAGCCAACCAGCGCGAAGATAGATAAATAAATGGACGTCTATTTAGGACAGCAATGGGGAAATACTTTCCTCTTTCAGAGACTCGGGAACTCCCTTCCACAACAGGCAATGGATGCAGCATCTTTAAATATTTTTAAGGCAGGTGACCAAGGAGATGAAAGATTATCAGGGATATGCAAGAATCATAGAACCCCTACAGTGTGGAAGCAGGCCATCTGAGCCCCTCACCAAATCCCTCTAACCTTGCATTCCCCATGGCCAACCCCGCCCCCCCTCCCCCAACTTACACACCCCCAGACGCTGTGGAGCAATTTCCCATGGCCACTCCACATAACCTGCACATCTTTGAACTGTGGGGAGAGGGGCTGGGGGGAAGGGGGGGAACTGAAGGACATGCAAAGTCCACAAAGACAGTCACCCAAGTCTGGAATCGAACCCAGATCCCTGGCACTGTGAGACAGCAGTGACAACCACTGAGTCACTGTATCACCAACTGTTAGGTTCAGGTTAAAATGAGATCAGAGCTGAAAATGTGTTGCTGGAAAAGCACAGCAGGTCAGGCAGCATCCAAGGAGCAGGAGAGTCGAGGTTTCGGGCATGAGCCCTTCTTCAGGAAAGAGCTGAAAAAGGGCTCATGCCCGAAACGTCGATTCTCCTGCTCCTTGGATGCTGCCTGACCTGCTGCGCTTTTCCAGCAACACATTTTCAGCTCTGATCTCCAGCATCTATGGTCCTCACTTTCTCCTCGTTAAAATGACATCAGCCATGATTTTATTGAACAGTAGAGCAAGCTCATGTGGCCAAGTGGCCTACTCCTGTTCCTTGTTTGTATGTTCATTTGTTTACTGACCGTCTCATCTTTTAAATTCTTTGGGAAGTTTTCGTTGAGAGAGAGTCAGTGCTGTGCTACTCATTTTATTCAAGAATTCCACAGAGGTTACCAGGCGGAAGGGAATGTTTTTATTTGGCACTCCATCTTTGTCATCAGGAGGTTTGGGAGCAGGAAATGAAGTCAGGAAGCATTGCACCAGTAGAGGCAGTACAACATTTTTCCTCTGGACCTCCTTCGACCCAAAACCAGGGCTTCCTCTTCCCCAAGTCATCGAGCTACTCTGGAACTCTATCAACAAACAAATCGAGTTAGACCCCATCTACCACCCCTGAGAAAAGGAACAGGAAGTGACTTCACCACAGGAAATGACATCATCAACCCAAAGCAACCCAAACATATAAATAGAAAGCAGGAATTTTCAGCATTGCTTCGCCTGAGGTCCACTGAAGATGTTACCTAGTAAGGTAATGAAATGTCTGGAAATGAACCTTCCAGTTCAGCGAGCAAACCTACATCCACCCTGGAATGTCAGACATTGCAAACCACACCTTCAGTGGGTGAACAAATGTGAAATATAGGAGCAAATGAAGGCTATTCAGCCCCTCAACTTTACTCCACAAATTTAGTAAGGATCATAGCTTAGCCACAGGAAAGTGTGAAGTCATGTATCAGTTGTGTAGGGTGGTATAGTGGTTCAGTGGTTAGCACTGCTAATTCACAGTGCAAGGGACCTGGGTCCGATTCCAGCCTCAGGCGACTGTCTGTGTGGAGTTGGCACGTTCTCCCTGAGGCTGCGTGGGTTTGCCCTGGCTTTCCTCTAAACGTCTGCAGGTTAGGTGGATTGGCCATGTTAAATTGCCCCATAGTGTACAGGGTATGAAACATTAACACTGATTTCTCTCCACAGATGCTTCCAGACCTGATGAGTTTATCCAGCAATTTTGGACGCTGTTTGTGCAGCATTAGTTAACTCTAGATGAACTGGGATATAAAGACTAGGTGGGTTAGCCATGGGAAATGCAGGGTGGGCCTGGGTGGGATGCTGTTTAGAGGGTCGGTGTAGACTCAATGGACTTTCCCACTGTAGGGTTCTATCACAACGTGTGTAAAACTTTGGTTCGACTCCATCTGCAAGCCTTCAGTTTGAAGTCTCACTCATGGAGCAATCAGTTTCTGACAGGGCTGAGTGGATTCATCCAAGTAGTTCCAGGATTCAGAAGGTGAAATGATGAGGCTAGCTGCAGAAACATGGCTCAGCTCTTGAGTTCAGATGTATGTGGGGTAATGTAAATGGGTTGATAAAATGATGAAATGACTTCAATGCTGAGAAACTATTTCCTCTCCTGGTGAAATTGGGAGACTGTTCCTTTTTATTCATTCACAAGACCTGGGTGTCACTATCCAGGCAAGTGTTCATTGGCAAGGGGGCAGCTAAGTGTCAATCACATTGCTATGGGTCTGGACTCATGTGTAGGCCAGACCAAGTAATGGCATCCCATTCCTTAAAGGAATTCATGAGCCAGATGAGCTTTTCCCAACAATAGTTTCCTAATCACTGCTAGAATCCTAATTCCAGATTTTTATTGGATTCAAAGTCCATATAGTGGGATTCAAACCCAAGTCCCCTGAGCATTACCAGGGTCCCTGGGTTAATAGTCTAGCGATAATGCCACCAAGCTGTCACCTCTGACTAAAACCAACTTCTTCAAGTCAGTTTTAATGTCAGTGCCATGTTGATCAAGAGGCCATTTGTGGCAGCTTGGTTGATCAAACCGGCTTGGCAGCGAGAGCAGGCACTGCGCGAATTGTAGGTCCTATCTGGCAGCAGGCTTAGCTCCTCATGGTGACTGGAGGTGGTGTTGGACAGCAGCAGCAGTAATGCCCTCCCAGCACTCAGTGGCAAGCTCCTCCAGTGATTGGGAGCAGCTGTCACAGCAGAGTTTTCAAGGTGGCAGCTTCGGCAAGGCAACATCTCCGAGAGGAGCGGCTGGAGCAGGACTGTTGACATGGGCACTCACCACAGACCTCTGGTTGCAGTAGGCCCAGATGGGTATTCCTGGCATTGGTGAAGCGGTAGCTACAGTGTGGTGTGCCTGGAGCAGAGACACCTGGAGTTGGAGAAGCAGTAACTAGTGCATGGTGTGCCCAGAGCGGGGATCCTGGTGTTGGTGAGGCAGTAACTAGTGCATGGTGTGCCCAGAGCGGGGATCCTGGCGTTGGTGAGGCAGTAACTAGTGCATGGTGTGCCCAGAGCGGGGATCCTGGTGTTGGTGAGGCAGTAACTAGTGCATGGTGTGCCCAGAGCGGGGATCCTGGTGTTGGTGAGGCAGTAACTAGTGCATGGTGTGCCCAGAGCAGGGATCCTGGTGTTGGTGAGGCAGTAACTAGTGCATGGTGTGCCCAGAGCGGGGATCCTGGTGTTGGTGAGGCAGTAACTAGTGCATGGTGTGCCCAGAGCGGGGATCCTGGTGTTGGTGAGGCAGTAACTAGTGCATGGTATGCCCAGAGCGGGGATCCTGGTGTTGGTGAGGCAGTAACTAGTGCGTGGTGTGCCCAGAGCGGGGATCCTGGTGTTGGTGAGGCAGTAACTAGTGCATGGTGTGCCCAGAGCGGGGATCCTGGTGTTGGTGGGGCATGCACGGAATGGGAATTCCTGCTGTCATTGAGTTGGCATGCGGAGCCTGGGACTCCTGGTTGGTGTATCAAGAGTGGGCTTTTCACCGGACTCAGCATCAGAAACATCGAAGTGGACCCAGCAACGAAGAGATGACACCTGAAGAGCAATAACTCCTATGTTGGTGAATCCAGTGAAGGCGTTGCCATGGCAATGGAGAGTGATGGGGAAGGTGACATTAGTGAGCGAGGTCAAGGGTCAAGAGTCTCTTTCAATTCTATCTTTTATCCTTCTTATTCTTCAATATGGCGCCAGATTGTGGCAACTGTTCAAGCTTTTCTCTTTATTTTGCCGTATTATTCACTGTAAAATGCACGTGACTATAATTATAATATTCATCATTCATTCACACATGCAATCAGGTAACATCTTCTTCTCACACAACTAGGTTGGCGAATGTTCGATCAAAAAACGTTTTCAAGATTGCGACTGATAGATTTTAAGTGTAACTCGCACAGGAAGGTGATTACATGGTGTTGAGGTACATAATTGATGAAGACAAAGATTTGAAGGACTGAATGGTAACTTTTGGATGCTAGACTCCTATGATGGAGGGTGCAACTGGAGAGAAAAGTCAAACTTAGCAAATTCATCCATTCTCCACCATCAGCAAAGCCATGGAAAGTGTTGCTGTACCAAAACAAAATGAACTGCAGATGATGGAAATCAGAAACAAAGACAGAAATGCTTGGAAAAAACCCGACAAGTCTGGCAGCATCTGTGGAGAGAAGCAGAGTTAACATTTTAGGTTCAATGATGGTTCTAATTTGTGCGACAATTTCTGTTTTTGTTTCTTATGAAAAGTGCTATTAAGTTGCATTTACTCAACATTAGCCTGCTCACTGATTCTCTGCTAGGGTTCTGTCAGACCCACATAGCTCCTGATCTCACTACAATCTTGATTCAAACATGGACAAAAGGGCTGAGCTCAAGAGAGTATTTAAGAATGACCACCCTTCATAGCAAAGCTACATTTGATCAACTGTGGCATCAGGAAATCCTAGCAAAACTGGGAATCGGCGAGGGGGGTGGGGGGGAAACTTTCTGTTGTCATACCTGGGCACAAAGGAAGATGGTTATAGCTGTTGGAGGTCAGGCATCTCAGCTCCAGCACATCTCTGCGGGAGTTCCTGAAGGTAGTGTCTCAGGCCTAAACATTTTCAGCTGCTTCATCAATGATCTTCGCTCCATCAGGAAGTCATAGATATTTGCTGATATAAAGCTCAGCATCGTTCACCGCCAGTACAATTACCCCATATAAAAGAGAATTGGATAGATACATGGATAGGAAAGGTTTGGAAGGATATGGGCCAGGAGCAGGCAGGTGGGACTAGTTTAATTTGGGATTATGTTTGGCATGGACCGGTTGGACTGAAGCGTCTGTTTCCATGCTGGATGACTCTATGACTCTAAGTCTGTGTTCATATACAACAAGACCTGGACATTATCCAGGCTTGAGCTGATTAGTGGCAAATGACATTTGCTCCCAGTAAGTGCCAGGCAATGGCCATCATCTATCTGAGAGAATCTAACCATCACCCCTTGACATTCATTCAATTTATCAATATGCTGGGCATTTACAATGGATCAGATACTGAATTGGACCAGCCTTCGAAATACTGTGACTCCAAGAGCAAGTCAGACGCTGGGAATTCTGATGCGAGTAACTCATCTCTTGACTCCTCAATGTTTGTTCAGGAGTGGCCTTCTGAATCAGAGGGTGACTGGGTACAGTGCAACATGACAGAGATCTAGCAAGAGATGATGGCGCTCATAAGGAGATTAGAGGAGTAAAACTGTTCAGAGGCAGGGGAGGAGAAATGAAAATGGAATCTTAAAAGATTTTGCCTTTTCATGTGTGGCTAATGCTTTGTTGACTAGTCGTCAAGAGGTTTGAGAGAAATGGTGACTGGTATTTGAACAACCTGACAGCTGGTGTACGCATCTAGCTCTGAAAGTGAGGTCTGCCACAAACAGATTAGCTTAGCAAGGCGATTTTCATGATTTAACAGTGTCATTTAATGCAAGTAGCAGTCAATGAGTTCTGTCAACTAGTCTTCCTAATTAGTTGACAAATTCACCTTCAGTCCTTGTGATTAAATACAAATAAACCGCCCCCTGACAGTATATTGCATCAGCCTGTGAATGTGGAGACATGGCCATTCACAAATCTTTCTTTTGTCAGTTTCAGTTTGTTCTTGGCAAGATTAGAAATGAATATTTGTTGGTAATGAGTATTTATTGCCCAGATGTTTTGTGGTGCAGTGGGTAGTGACTCGTTCTCTGAGATAGGTCTTGCTGACCAAGGAAGGTGCATTGAAGTAGCAAATGGGTAATGTATTGATTTGCAAAATCCTTCTAACCACACACACATACACACACACACACACACACACACACACACACATACACACACATACACACACACCACACATACACACACACACATACACACACACACCACACATACACACATACACACACACACATATACACACACACACACATACACACACACCCACATACACACACACACATACACATACACCACACATTTACACATACACACACACCACACATACACACACACCACACATACACAAACGCACACATACACACACACACATATACACACACACACATATACACACACACACAAACACACCACACATACACACACACACCACACATACACACACACCACACATACGTGCACGCGCACACACACACTCCACAGACACACATACCACATATACACACACACATACACACACACATACACACACAGCACACATGCACACATACACACACATATACACACACACATACACACACACCACACACACACACACATATACACACACACACACCACACATACACACACACATACACACACCACACGTACACACACACATATACACACACACACACGCACACACGCACACACCACATGCAGGGCAGGAGAGCTGTCCTGGTCAGCTGTCAGCTATCCTTTGCTGTGGACTACAATGTCCAAGTATGGATCTATTTGGCCCAGCAGTGAGCTGCCAGAGGAAGTGGTGGAGGCTGGTATAACTTCAACAATCAAAAGGCATCTGGATGGATACATGAAGAGGAAGGGTTTAGAGGGATACGGGCTAAATACTGGCAAATGGGACTAGATTAATTTAGGATATTCGGTAAGCACGGACGAGTTGGACCACAGTGTCTGTTTCCATGCTGTACTGTTCTCTATAACTCGGACTTCTTAGCTGACATCTCATCTGGCCAGACGGCTGGTAAGAGTCTGGTCTGAGTCAATGGCACAGTCTAGCCTGGACTGGGGATCTGCCTCCTTGCTGTCTCCATGGTGGAGATCAGTGTTGAATTATATCTCACAGTGGATATGCGATCTATCTGTAAGGGACACACTCCCAGTGTCATTACTGGTGAGGCCACAGCTAGTGTATTATGTGCAGTTCTGGACACCACGTTACAAGAAGGACACAATTGCTCTGGAGAGAGTGCACAGAAGAATTGCCAGAACGTTGCCAGGGCTGGAGAATTATAGCTGCAAGGAGAAATTGTTTTTCTTAGAACAGAGAGAGCTGAGGGGTAACTTGATAGAGGTATTCAAACTTGTAAGAGGTAGAAATAGTGAAGGCAGGAGGAACCTATTTCTCTCGGCAGAGATTTCAAAACCCAGGGATCACAGACTCAAGCTAAGCGGCAGAGGGATTAGAGCGGACTTGAGAGAAAAAATCATGTTTATGCAGAAGGTGGTGGGTGTCTAGAATTTACTGCCTGAGTTGGTGGTGGAGGCAAAGACCCTAAACTCTTTTAAAAAGTACTTGGATCTGCACCTTAAATGCTGTAAGCTGCAGGGTTATGGGCCATGTACAGGGATGGGAATAGAAAGGGCATCTAGGTGTCTTTGGGTCAGCATGGACAAGATGGACCGAATGTCTTTCTTCTGTACTGTATCATTTCTATGGTTCTATAGTGATCTAATGATATAAAGCTCTCAGTTTCCATCTTACTGAGTCCTCTTACAACATGTCATGCTGTGGGAAGTATGCAATGGTATATCTTAATTGCTTAGATTGAGTTCACACGCAAGTGCCTGTGACTGTGACATGTATATCAAGAGTAAAAGCTAATTGAATTCTTTAGTACTACATGCCCCACACCTCATATTTACATTATAAGATCTAATGCAAGTAACACAGCGTGCTAGTTACAGATCATCAGTATATCTCGACATCTCATATCTTGGGAACAGTAGTGGGATAGTAGTCTGTTATTAGATTACTTACAGTGTGGAAACAGGCCCTTCGGCCCAACAAGTCCACACCGACCCGCCGAAGCGCAACCCACTCATACCCCTACATATACCCCTTACCTAACACTACTGACAATTTAGCATGGCCAATTCACCTGACCCGCACATCTTTGGACTGTGGGAGGAAACCGGAGCACCCGGAGGAAACCCACGCAGACACGGGGAGAACGTGCAAACTCCACACAGTCAGTGGCCTGAGTCGGGAATTGAACCCGGGTCTCAGGCGCTGTGAGGCAGCAGCGCTAACCACTGTGCCACCGTGCCGCCCATAAAATACTTCTCACTTAAGAATAAACACTCCTAGGTGGCATGGTCGCTCAGTAGTTAGCACTACTACCTCATGCTGCCAGGGACCCGGGTTTGATTCTACCTTTGGGTGACTGTCTGTGTGGAGTTTGCACGTTCTCCCCGTGTCTGTGTGAGTTTATTCTGGGTGCTTTGGTTATCTGTCACAGTCCAGGGATGTGCAGGTTAGGGTGGGATGGCCATGCTGTGGTGTCCGGGGATGTGCAGGTTAGGGTGGAATGGCCATGCTGTGGTGTCCAGGGATGTGCAGGTTAGGGTGGAATGGCCATGCTGTGGTGTTCAGGGATGTGTAGGTTAGGGTGGAATAGCCATGCTGTGGTGTCCAGGGATGTGCAGGTTAGAGTGGAATGGCCATGCTGTGGTGTTCAGGGATGTGTAGGTTAGGGTGGAATAGCCATGCTGTGGTGTCCATGGATGTGCAGGTTAGGGTGGAATGGCCATGCTGTGGTGTTCAGGGATGTGTAGGTTAGGGTGGAATAGCCATGCTGTGGTGTTCAGGGATGTGCAGGTTAGGGTGGAATGGCCATGCTGTGGTGTCCGGAGATGTGCAGGTTAGGGTGGAATGGCCATGCTGTGGTGTTCAGGGATGTGCAGGTTAGGGTGGAATGGCCATGCTGTGGTGTTCAGGGATGTGTAGGTTAGGGTGGAATAGCCACGCTGTGGTGTCCAGGGATGTGCAGGTTAGGGTGGAATGGCCATGCTGTGGTGTTCAGGGATGTGTAGGTTAGGGTGGAATAGCCATGCTGTGGTGTTCAGGGATGTGCAGGTTAGGGTGGAATGGCCATGCTGTGGTGTCCGGAGATGTGCAGGTTAGGGTGGAATGGCCATGCTGTGGTGTTCAGGGATGTGCAGGTTAGGGTGGAATGGCCATGCTGTGGTGTTCAGGGATGTGCAGGTTAGGGTGGAATGGCCATGCTGTGGTGTCCAGGGATGTGTAGGTTAGGGTGGAATAGCCATGCTGTGGTGTTCAGGGATGTGCAGGTTAAGGTGGAATGGCCATGCTGTGGTGTCCGGGGATGTGCAGGTTAGGGTGGAATGGCAATGCTGTGGTGTCCAGGGATGTGCAGGTTAGGGCGGAATGGCCATGCTGTGGTGTCCAGGGATGTGCAGGTTAGGGTGGAATGGCCATGCTGTGGTGTTCAGGGATGTGTAGGTTAGGGTGGAATCGCCATACTGTGGTGTCCAGGGATGTGCAGGTTAGGATGGAATAGCCATGCTGTGGTGTTCAGGGATGTGTAGGTTAGGGTGGAATGGCTATGCTGTGGTGTCCAGGGATGTGCAGGTTAGGGTGGAATCGCCATGCTGTGGTGTCCAGGGATGTGTAGGTTAGGGTGGAATGGCCATACTGTGGTGTCCAGGGATGTGCAGGTTAGGGTGGAATAGCCATGCTGTGGTGTTCAGGGATGTGCAGGTTAGGGTGGAATAGCCATGCTGTGGTGTTCAGGGATGTGTAGGTTAGGGTGGAATGGCTGTGGTGAAATTTGAGTTACGGGGATCGTGTGCATCTGAGCAGGATTTTGTTCCAAGGGATAATACAGACTTGACGGGCCAAATGGCCTCCATTGGCACCATAAGGATTCTATGTTTGTAAAGCTTTAAAATAACAAATTATAATAAGTGGGTACTGATCTTCAACTTTGATAGCCTGGAGGTGGATTCACTTTCTTTCCATCTAAAGGGTGGCTCAGTGGTTCAGTGGTTAGCACTGCTGCCTCACAGCACCAAGGGTCCGAGTTCAATTCCCGCCTCAGGCAACAGTCTGTGTGGAGTTTGCGCATTCTCCCTGTGTCTGTGTGGGTTTCCTCCCACAGTCCAAACACGTGCAGGTCAGGTGAATCGACCAGGCTAAATTGCCCGTAGTGTGAGGTGCATTAGTCAGGGGTGAATGTAGGGGAATGGGTCTGGGTGGGTTGCTCTTCGGAGGGTCGGCATGGACTTGTTGGGCTGAGGGGACTGTTTCCACATTGTAGGGAATCTAGTCTAATCTAATCTAAAGTTGAAAACTGAGTAAGCTAGAACCCACTAATTCTTTTACAAAAATTAAGGTCAAGCAATTAAAAAGCTCCTTACAGGTTTACATCTAACATTAACAGTCAAAGGCTACTGTTACTTTAATGACACAGCCCTCCTGTTTGTGAATTAAGTGGTATTTTCAGCACTACAAAATGATTTGCTCACCTTGAGAAGCTTACCTGTGTGCAGAGGCTAATTGTTTGTGCCATTTTGTTTCTTTCAATTGGGCACCAAAGCTGATGTGACAACATCATTATTTGGCGTAGTGTGCCTCTTGTGGCTGAAGCCCCTAACTACAGGCATAGACCTTATCTCAAGAAGAGTTCTTAAAGAGCTGTGAAAAATTTAGTAGAACAGAAGCAAAAGAAAGAAAAATAAATGGACAGAACAGCAAACTAAGTATAAAAAAGGAATAAACAAGCCTCACAAGCTACTTTAGTAAAACAAACAGCCACAGAAGAGCTGCAAAAAGAAATGAAAGAAAGTCATTTGATTATGGATTTGATGTCTTCACCAAACTACAACTATTTAAGCAACATATGTTGATTTATTTTACAGATCAACCCAAAAATTGCATGTGGAGATCTCTTAAAATGTAACTTACTATCGACAAAAAAGGATCCTTGCAGAGTAAGTATATCGGGTCGTTTAAGGATGATTTTAAAAAATCCAGAGAAGATTTGCAAACTACCTGAGGATTAACTCAAGATACAAGTCAGCTTCCACGTTAACAGGTACCATGTCATGTTGGAGAGATGGAAAACCCAAGTGTCTATTGATGAGTTTGTCAGCAGATGCATCAGCAAAGCTCATGAGTGTGATTTCTCTGAGCTGTAATAAAAGTTAATTAAAACTCGTCAGTATGACATTAACAACGCGAACATAAATATCGGAATGTGTTGGTGGCAGATCACTACCATATCCTATCGCTTCACGTCATAGAGTGTACAGCACGCAACCAGTGACTCCCCTCCCGCACAGTCTGGGAGGAATGATCTTTCCCTGCTGGTCTAAGACGCAATGCGACTGATAAATTCTCAGGCCCCCAGCAGCTGTTGGACATATAATTTCTAACCCTGCTTTCGAGTATTAGGCCCATCTAAGAGGGGAATAGGTTTTGATCTGGGGTATGTTGAGCCATTTAAGCTGAACCGATAAATGTGAAGGGAGGGTATCAGGCTTTGTGAACGGGTCCTCATTAAGAGATAATGGGCTACGGAAAATCACCCCCTACAATTGCCCCCAGTCTCCTTTGGAAGGACCAAGAGATTTTCTTGATCCTCATCCTCTCTCCTTTCCATAGAGTCATAGAGCAGGGGCTGTCAGTCCAACTCACCCGTGCTGACCAGATATTCCCACCTAGTCTAGTCCCATTTGCCAGCATTTGGTTCATATCCCTCTAAACCCTTCCTGTTCACACACCCATCCAGATGTCTTTTAAATGTTGTATGTGTACTAACATCCGCCATTTCCTCTGGCAGCTCATTCCATACACGCACCACTCTCTGTGTGAGAAAGTTGCCCCTGAGGTCCCTTTTAAATCTTTCCCCTCTCACTCTAAACCAATATCCTCTAGTTATGTCAGTGGGTTTGACTAAAATAATGAAGGCTAATGGATTACTCATTCCTC
The DNA here is from genome assembly GCF_020745735.1 of Hemiscyllium ocellatum. NCBI lineage: Eukaryota > Metazoa > Chordata > Chondrichthyes > Orectolobiformes > Hemiscylliidae > Hemiscyllium > Hemiscyllium ocellatum. Next base: position 15,356,703 of record NC_083433.1, read on the forward strand.
TGTGCAGTAAGAGTTAACCTTCAAATGTGTAAGTTAAATGCCTTGCATTTGTATAACGTTTTACACAACCTCTAGATGTCTCAAAGTGCTTTAGTCATGATTGAAGTGACTCTGAAGTGTATTCATTCTCCTAATGTAGGCCAAACCAATAGAGAATAGAAGGCTCAGAACTTTGACGATCACAATTGAAACTGTTGAGTATTTACAACTGTACAGCATTGCGTTGACCTAGAAACCTGATCCTGGCAACAGAATAGAGGGAATGTTTCTGCTTCTGGGTTAGGTCAGTTTGAATACCAGGCTGTAATCGCTACATATTACTGAAAACGGAATTGAGTGAGATCTCAATTTCCATTCTGTCCCCCATTTGGTCAAAGCAACTGGTTGGTAGGAAGATGAGAGAGGTCGCACCAATGGCAGGAATCCGGGAAGTGGTTGTTGGTATGATATTCCCCACTATTTTCAGTTAACTTCATCTTTCTGTTGGAGATGACAACTCATAGTCTGCCACTTGTTCAATCATTGAATTCTCGAGATTTTACTTGGCCTGCTTGGTCATGTTATGATACATGTTTGGGGCAGGTGGGACATGAACACAGACCATCAGGTCCAGAGTCGGGGGAAAGCCACTGCACCACAGCACTCCTTTTAAATTGGGGTTGAAGGTAGACAGGCCTGCACGGCCTGAAGGCTAGGGTCATAAAGGAAGTGGCAGAGAGATAATGGATCCATTGGTTATAATATTCTAAGACTCCCTGAGTGTAGGAAAGGTTCCAGTGGATTGGAGAAATGCTAATATAACCCCCTTATTCAAAAAGGGAGTGAGGCAGACAACGGGACATTATAGACTAGTTTGTTTAACATGTGCTATTGGGAAATTGTTAGAATCCATGTATTACAAAGTAATAACAGGAACTTGGTAAATCAAAATACAATCCAACGGGTACAGAGGGATATGGACCAGATGCAGGCAAATGGGACTAGTTCAGTTTGGGAAAACTAGTGGGCATGGACGAGTTGGACTGAAGGGCCTGTTTCCTTGCTGTATGACTCCATGACTCTAGGAAAAGGAGAGAGGACGAGGATCAAGAAAAACTCTTGGTCCTTCCAAAGGAGACTGGGGGCAATTGTAGGGAGTGATTTTCCATATCCCATTATCGCTTAATGAGGGCTCGTTCACAAAGCCTGATACCCTCCATTCACATTTAACGGTTCAACATTAAATAGCTCAACATACCCCAGATCGAAACCTATTCCCCTCTTAGTTGGGCCTTATACCCAAAAGCAGAGTTAGAAATTATATGTCCAACTGCTGCTAGGGGGCCTGGGAATTCATCAGTTGCATGGCGACTTGGGCCAGCAGGGAAAGACCATTTCTCCTGGACTGTGCAGGAAGGGCGTCACTCGTGCTCTCTCAGTAGTGGCCAAGATGCAGTGTAGATCCTCTGATTGGTGTGGAGCTTGACATAAGGCTTATCCTCCAAATGATACCCAACTTGCGTTGGGTATCATCCCCCATCCCTTGAGGGGACTCAGTGAAAACAACCAGGTTGGACATGACTTGCCCAATCCAGTCCTGCAGAGGACCTGAAGGTTCCTCATCCAAAAAGCACAAGGGAGCTCAGCTTAATCAAACCCATCTCAGCTGACCTGCAACTCAATTTGTAATTGCTACTGGTTTACGAGGAGTCATAAATTCGACAACGGTGATTAACTTGCTGCTTGGCTTCCACTTTTCAAGGATTATGAAGGCACCAGGCAATTGCAGCTGTCAACACTTGAAAGAAAGATTGCTTGAAAGCTCAATTGCTTGATCCTTAAACAAATCAGCAACAACTTGAAATTTGCTGTCACAAAGCAATCTTGAAGGGTAAATGGGCGGCACTGACGATGTGAGTTAACTCATCCAGTACTCTGTGACATCGTTTAATATAGAAAGAGGCAAGTTTCCATCAATGACAGGCTCTGATTGTAATGTTGCAACAACCTGAGGCGCAGCGCAAGGGAAAGTCTGATAAAACCGGAGCTAAGTGCAGAACGTCCAACTTTGTCAGATAGATTCAATTGCCTCATTATTGTGTCTCTGTATTCTTCTGGGTGGCAGGATTGGCCGTTGCAGAAGCGGGTCAGCTATAGAGTCAGGTAACCCTACAAACTCGGCTCTGGTGTCAGCCATTTGGCCCCTCAAGCCTGCTCCCCCATCTGGTAGCTGATTGGACTGTGGTAGAGGCAGGAACCTAGACAACACCTGAGCTTTGTTCAGATGAGCACTTAAATGTCACATCACACAGACCCAAGTTCTGGAAAATGATTCTCAATTATATAGGTGCTTGATGCCTGGTGCAAACGCAACATTTCAAAAGAAAGCTGGATATATATTTGGAAGTGATTAACTTTGAGGGCTACAGAGAAAGGGCTGGAGAAGTTGGGTAGCTTGTTCATGAGCTAATACAGACATAGAGCTATAGAGTCATTGGGATGTACAGCATGGAAATAGACCCTTCCATTCAACACATCCATGCTGACCAGATATGCCAACCCAATCTAGACCCAGCTGCCAGCACTAGGTCAATATCCCTCTAAACCCCTCCTATTCATATACCCATGCAAATGCCTTTTAAATGTTGTAATTGTACCAGCCTCCACCACTTCCTCTGGCAGCTCATTCCATACACATGCCACCCTTTGCATGAAAAAGTTGCCGTAGGTCTCTTTCACATCTTTCCCCCTCACCCTAAACCTATGCCCTCTAGTTCTGGACTCCCCGACCCCAGGGAAAAGACTTTGTCTATTTACCCTATCCATGCCCCTCATGATATTATAAACCTCCATAAGGTCACCTCTCAGCCTCCGATGCTCCAGGGAAAACAGCAACAGTCTATTCAACCTCTCCCTCTAACTCAAATCTTCCAAGCCTGGCAACATCCTTGTAAATCTTTTCTGCACCCTTTCAAGTTTCACAACATCCTTCCAATAGGAAGGAGACCAGAATTGCACACAATATTCCAAAAGTGGCCTAAACAATGTCTTGTAAGACGCAACATGATCTCCCAACTCCTGTACTCAATATTCTGACCAATAAAGGAAAGCATACCAAAAGTCTTCTTCACTATCCTATCTATCTATGACTCTACTTTTAAGGACCTATGAACCTGCACTCCAAGGTCTCTTTGTTCAGCAACACTCCCTACAACTTACTATTAAGTGTATAAGTCCTGCTAAGATTTGCTTTCCCAAAATGCAACACCTCACATTTATCTCAATTAAACTCCATCTGCCACTCCTCAGCCCATTGACCCATCTGATTAAGATCCTGTTGTAATCTGAGGTAACCTTCTTCACTGTCCAAAACACCTCCAATTTTGGTGTCATCTGCAAACTTACTAACTGTACCTCTTATGTTCACATCCAAATCATTTATATGAATCATGAAAAGTAGAGGACCCAGCACTGATCCTTGTGGTACTCCACTGGTCACAGGCCTCCAGTCTGAAAAACAACCCTCCACCACCACCCTCTGTCTTCTACCTTTGAGCCAGTTCTGCAGCCAAATGGCGAGTTCTCCCTGTATTCTATGAGATCTAACCTTGCTAACCAGTCTCCCATGGGGAACCTTGTCGAACATCTTACTGAAGTCCACATAGATCACGTCCACCACTCTGCCCTCATCAATCCTCTTCATCACTTCTTATACATGATGGATCAAATGATCTCTTTTTCTACTATAAAATTCTATTATAGGTCATTGGGTCTGTTTACACACTGCAAAACTCTACAACTCTAACCCTTCTATATCCTTTGAAGAATCAAGAATCAATCTACCTCAATCCTAAAAGCGTTTAATGACCAAGCTTCCACCACTGTCCTGGGATCGCAGTTCCAAACGTTGACACCCCTTCTGACAGGAAAGAAAAGATTGCACTCTGTGTTTGAAAAGGGAGGCCCATTAGTTTTAAACTGTATCCCTTCATTCTGGCAATGGAGTGCTCCAGGATTCTGTTCAGCAAGCGTTTTTTTTATTTTTTCAAAAAAATCCTCAACCGAGAAGATTCTAATCTCATGATTTTTAAAAATCATACAAACCCTCACACTCCCGCCAAACAAATAAGGTAGTGCTTATTCCTCTCCAGCCCACCTGTCATGTGCGCGTAGGTGTAGGACACATTGAAATACAACAGGTGCAGAAAGCTTTACTGACATCAGCGAGTGTTTTATTTTTCTTATTCCCCCCAGCCCCCATGTCGTGTGTGTGTGCAGGTGTCGGACACAGTGAAGACCAACATGGGTGTAAATCTTTATTTGATTTCCACCACCAGGAAGAAAGAAAACACCCGGTGGCCAGTGACAAGCAGTGCCCTTCACATCAAAGGGCATAAAGAGACATAGAGACATACAGCACGGAAACAGACCCTTCGGTCTAACTCGTCCATGCCGACCAGATAACCCAACCCAATCTTGTCCCACCTGCCGGCAATGCTGTGTGATCAAACAGTGAAGGGGAAGGCAGGGCTAGCAAGATGCAAGCAGGTATGGGACACTAACTTTGTGGATTTTTCTGACATTGTATTGTGCCAATCACTCCAAACTATCACTTTGAACTTGTTAAAGCTGCTGGAGATAGTGAGGACTGCAGATGCTGGTAAGACTTGTTAAACTGTCGTTAAGCCAGCTCCATCGCCTTACCTCATCAGACCCAAATTAACATTTGGTGTCTTCTCTGTCCATGTTTTTTCCTCATGTCCCCACTTATCTATCCACCATAAGCTTAAGCAAGGAGAATCTGACACGATGCAAATTCGCCCCATTCCTCCCGTGTTGCTGAAGAGTTTTAGAATTCTATTTCATGAAATGAACCCATCACAGCAGCCTCTAAGATGAAATCAAAGCTAGGGTTCATTACAAACTATTCAAAATGTCAGGTATTGCTTAACTATTCCATCCATACACACGAGCACTTGGGCAATTAAGGAAGGCGGGCAAAGGATAGGGTTTAAATGATAAGTTTTGGTAAATCTGGAGACATGGATGAGTTGAACCAAATGGTCTGTTTCTGTATGATTCTATGACTCTATGAAAAGGAGAGAGGAAGAGGACCAAGAAAAGCTCTCAAAGATTCTTGGAGTTACAACTTTCTGGATGGTAGTGTCCATAATAGTTTCCTCGGTGAACTGGACTCAGTAGTTTTCCTTCTTGTAGGAAGAATGTTGGTTTGTTTCCAGCCAGTAACTAGGGCTGGAGATGAAAGGCCCAGGGCAGGATGCTAACTCAGCCTGGAATCCCTCATTCCGCTTGGAAATCGAACAGCTATGGAGCTAGAATCGTAGGATCGTGCACTTGAGCAAGTCAACCAGTTCCAATTTCAGTCACATGACACGGACAAGCATTTCAGATGCTGATGGCCCATCTCAGTGGAGATGACGGCCTAGTGGAATTATCGCTGGAGATCAGAGTCGAGAGTGTGGTGTTGGAAAAGCACAGCTGGTCAGGCAGCATCTGAGGAGCAGGAGAGTCAACATCTCGAGCATAAGCTCTTCCTGATTATGAAGAGCTTATGCTCGAAACACTGCCACTCCTGCTCCTCGGATGCTGCCTGACCGGCTGTGCTTTTCCAGCGCCACACGTTTGACTGTCCATCCAGAGACCCAGGTGATGTTCAGGGGACCTGGGTTCAAATCACACTGTGGCAGATATTGAATCAATAAGAACCAGTTGACGGCTACAAACCCATAGTTGGGGAAAAGCCCACCAGCTTAACTAATGTTCTTCAGGGAAGGAAACCGCTGCCCTTGCCTAGTCTGGCCTACATGTGACTCCAAACCCACAGCAATGTGGTTGACTCTCAACTGCCCTCTGGGCAATTAGGGATGGGCAATAATTGCTTGCCTAGCCAGTGATGTCCTCATCTTGTGAATGAATGAATAAATTAAAAAGAAATCTCAATGGGCTAATTGCAAATATATTCACCTGACAGTGTAACATTATCTTCCCCTTCAGAGTGGTATGGTAACTGCAAAACCATAGTTAACCTGATGGTTTTTGATGTTCTCCTTTAGTTTAGTCAGGGCTGGCTGGAAGCAGACGGTTCATCTCCAAGCTTTTCGGGTCAGTTTTGCTGGAAAGTCTGTGTAATGCGTGGGAGGATCCTGAGGCTTCCGGAAACATGGTCATGTGATCAGCCTCGGCCATTTTTATGAGTCCTATAAAGGGTTGAACTGTTTAAAAATCAACAGAACCTAGGCACCAAAAAATGTAGCTTTTACTTTGGGAGTTCTCTTCGTGATCTCCAGCCAAAATACATTTCTCCACAGACAGAACGACCTGCCTTATGGACCAGATGTAGTCTCAAATGACACGAGTCTCTGAATGTCTTCAATACTTCCATGCAGTCATTTAACGCCAGGGTGAGATTGGTCCAAAAGGGATGAAGGGTTGTTATAGCATGTTAAGAGGTTGAGTAAGGTGAGCCTGTGCTCTCTGGAGTTGAGAAAAACAGGAGACGATCTCATTGAATCATATGAGATTGTGATGAAGCTTGGGAGGGTAAACATTGAGAAATTGTTTCCACAGGTTGAGGGAAAACTGTGACTGGTGTAGAGGGGAGGTGCCACCCTTCCTGGAGAAAGAGCCAATTATCTGAGTTTGAAACGAGCAGTAATTAGTTCACTCGAAAGCCTCATGAATTGCTGGATTATTCCAGGGTTCAAGATGTCACAGTGTTGAATACATTCAGGACTGGGTGAGGGAGATTCTCTTGGGGAATCAAGGCTTTTGTGGAAGGGAGCAAAACGCGTGGTGCTGGAAAAGCACAGCCGGTCAGGCAGCATCTGAGGAGCAGGAGAGTCAACGAGGTTTTGAGCATGAGCCCTTCATCGGGAATGAGGAACTTTCACAGTCGGGAGCTTCACATTCCTGATGAAGAGCTCATGCCCGGAACGTCGACTCTCCTGCTCCTCGGATGTTGCCTGACCTGCTGTGCTTTCCCAGCGCCACACGTTTTGACTCTGATCTCCAGCATCTGCAGTCCTCCCTTTCTCCCTTTTGTGGAATGGGCTGTGCAGTGTGGTTGAAGCTCAGGATGAACCTTGATTGTATGGGATGGCACAACTCAATGGGCCAAATGGTCTTTTCATTTGCTCCTGAGTCTAGAAGAGGTTGAGAGCTGTAGTCCCTATTTGGATATAGTCTCCAGCCACTCCAACTAACTGAAGTCTCTCATCTCTGACGTCATCCTTGTAAATTGCTTCTCCACCCTCTCAAAGAGATCATCTCTCAAAGTGTGGGGATCAGGATTGCACCCACCACTTCAGTTGATAATGTAACATTACCTTCCCCTTCAGAGTGGTATGGTAACTGCAAAACCATAGTTGGTACTTGGTAACCAGTACTTGGTAAAAACTAACTATTTCAGGCAGTGAATTGAATAAACCTAAACATCCCCAGTACATGAGGAGCTTTTAACAGATAGGGCAAGAGTCTATTATACATGGGCGATAGTCTATCATCTATTCAAAAATATACTTACTTTGCCAAGTGCTCGATTTCAACAACATTAATGGGGACCACAGGGAGGACAGCCATTTTAAAGAGGAGTTGACAACAGGCATGATTGATTTAACAAAATCTTTACTGTGTGTATGGGATTCATCCATTTGTAGCTGAGGTCCCTTTGGGTCCTTTTGTTTGAACGTATTGCTGTGTCTGTCAGGTTTTGCCTTATGATTGATGTGAAGGTATCTTCCTAAGGCCAGACTGTACCTCTCCACACTGTGGTTTACCAGCAATTCCTTTCACTGACTCATTCTTATTCCTCCCAAGCCACTTATTCATTCTAACATTAATACCATCAAGGTTAGTCAGTGCAAGATCTACTGTTGCTGTAATTCTCTCATTGATCTCTGGTTGTACCAGGTTGCTGATTAAGGTCAGGCAGTGCCAGCGATGCTATAATTTGGCTTCATCATAAGTTTTCATTGATAAGTTTGCACGCATTCAGCAGACTTGGCTTTCCTTTGGCGTGTTTTGTCGTTGTGTTCTGTCAAATGCCTGTCGTCCAGGCTCACATGTGGTCAGTGTCCAGTCTCTAGAAGGCGTGTAAATGGTGAGTAAAGCTGGTCACTTAAGGGGACGACTTGGAAACAATGTACCGGGGGTGTTAACACATCTCAAAGCCTGCTGGTGAGATAGGAACCAAATATATAGATTCTCTTTGTGGAGAGAGTTTATTGACTTGCTCAGACTCACAGCTCCACTCCACATAGAGCATCGAATCATGCAACATAGGAACAGACCCTTTTCAGTCCATCTCATCCATGCCAACTAAGTTTCTCAAACTGAACTAATCCCATTTGCCTGCATTTGGCCCATATCTGTCTAGACCTTGCCTACTCACCCAGCCGTCCAAATATCTCTTAAATTTTGTAACTGTAGTTGTATCTACCATTTCGCCTGGTGGTTCATTCCACGCATTAGCCACCCTCAATGTGAAAAGGTTGCCCCTCAGGTCCCTTTTAAATTTTTCCCCTCTCACCTTAAAATTATGCTCTGTGGTTTTGAACTCCCCTATGCCAGGGGAAAGACCTTCGCTATTCACCTTACCTATTGTCCCTTGTGATTGCAGAACTTGGCCACACAGTCGTGAATGTAAAAGGAGGACAGTAAGGGCTGAGTACACAGTCTTGCGGGACACTAGTGTTGAGGATTATCATGGAGGAGGTGTTGTCGCCCCCTCCTCCCTGGTTGCAGTCTGTGAGTCAGCAAGTTAAGGATCGCATTGCAGAGGGAGAGGAGCAAAATCCTGGGTCTAAGGATTTGGAGAATCTCTCCTCATATGACCATCCTGCCCTCCTGTCTTCTTTATGTGTGCTTAAAGACTATTAATATCCACCAGCAGTTTTAATTAACATTAACAATAACAAACCTTAACGATGTGATTGATCAGACATTAACAAAGTTCAAAGGTTGGAAACATAGGGAAGTGAGAGACAAAGTCAGCAATTAAATATTTCTGAAAGTGCTCTACCTCAGAAACAAATGCCCTGTACGATTGTGTGTTTTTTTTCACTGGTGGTGGGGAAGGCTTGGGTCATTTAGTTCAATGCGTGCTAGAGTTGAGACTGAAAAGTGTGCCTATTTAATCTTTCCTCCTTTCTCTGTGGATAAAATGACTATCACACGCTGCACACCGATTCCAACATTTTTATTCACTCACTTGAACTATCCATATCCCATTACAGTCTCTCTTAGTCACCTCAAATTGTCTTTCTCCCTATCCTTATATTGTCACCAAAGTTGGCTACAATACACTCAGGAGAAAGTGAGGACTGCAGATGTTGGAGATCAGAGTCAAAAAGTGTGGCACTGGGAAAGCACAGCAGGTCAGGCAGCATCCGAGGAGCAGGAGAGTCAGTGGTTTGACCATAAGCCGACATTCCTGATGAAGAGCTTATACTTAAAGTGTTGACTCTCCTGCTCTTTGGATGTTGCCTGACCAGTGCCAAACTTTTTGACTAAAATACACTCAGTCCTTACATCCAAGTCATTAATGTAGGTTATGTTTAGTTAGGGATTCCAGTGCTCATTCATGTGGTAATTGAGCAATTACAAATTGACAATCAGAAAATGACCTATTTAACCTGACTGTCCTTTTCCAATTCATTGGCTAGCCATTTACCCATGTTAATATGTCATGCTCAATAGCATGAGCTTGTAGACTAACTTTTTATGTGGCATCTAATTGAATATCTTTCGAAAATCCAAATACACTATTGCGACAATACTCTGGCTTTAAGATGTGTACTTTTTCCAGCCTTGTTTTATGAACAGATATTGAGACAGAAGTGAAGAGCTGTCTCTTCCAAGCCAATAAACAGATTGTGAGGCCTTGGGTTTTCTTTCCAAAGTTGGAACAATGGAAGCAGCCTGACTGGGTGGGGCCAGGCTCCCACAGATCCAGGATTTTTAGTTTTCTGCAGTTTCTGGGATTCTTGAATCTGGGTGTGGAAACTCTTATTCCTCTGTCAGTTACAGCTAAAAGCTAGGGTTATCTTCCTGTTGCTAGAATTGCATGTAAGACAATCTATTTTACTAAATTTTGACAAGGGTGGGCTTATGTTGGAACAGTTGCTGTTTAGATTAGATTAGATTCCTTACAGTGTGGAAACAAGCCCTTCGGCCCAGCAAGTCCACACCGACCCTCCGAAGAGTAACCCACCCAGACCTATTCCCCCTCTGACTAATGCACTAACACTGTAGGCAATTTAGCATGGCCAATTCACCTGATTTGCACACCTTTGGACTTTGGGAGGAAACCCACACAGACTTAGGGAGAATGTGCAAACTCCACACAGACAGTCGCCCGATGCTGGAACCAAACCTGGGACCCTGGTACTGTGAGGCAGCAGTGCTAACCACTGAGCCACCGTGCCACCCGTTTAGTAGTTAAACAATGTATTGTTCTGTTAAGTTTTCCAATAGAGTTAAAGTTTTACCAATTCTTCTTCCTTTTGATTGCATTTTAACTGAAAGGTAAGAATAGAGTGTGTTTTGCTTAAATCTGAGTGGTGAAATCAGTTGAATTACATCTGGATCTTAGCACTTTATACTTGTCTTTAAATAAGGTAAAAGTTAAGGTCTAGGCTATCTCCTTGATATAGTTGAGCGAGTCTAATTCGTAACACTATATCGATTGGTGCTGGGTCCATTATTGTTTGTCATTTATATAAATTACAAATCATTATCCTTTGCTATTTCTTGTTTCTATCCAAATGGACTCTATACCTTCATCTTCTGATTCAAGATCATTCTTTCCTCCTTTATGAATCGTATCCCTTACTGACAGAGCTCACTCCATCTCGATTATGAATCGTATCCCTTACTGACAGAGCTCACTCCATCTCGATTATGAATCTTATCCCTTACTAACAGAGCTCACCCCATCTCCATTATGAATCTTATCCGTTACTGATAGAGCTCACCCCATCTCCTTCATGAATCTTATCCCTTACTAACAGAGCTCAACCCATCTCCTTTATGAATCTTATCCCTTACTAACAGAGCTCACCCCATCTCCATTATGAATCTTATCCCTTACTAACAGAGCTCAACCCATCTCCTTTATGAATCTTATCCCTTACTGACAGAGCTCACCCCATCTCCATTATGAATCTTATCCCTTACTAACAGAGCTCACCCCATCTCCATTATGAATCTTATCCCTTACTAACAGAGCTCACCCCATCTCCTTCATGAATCTTATCCCTTACTGACAGAGCTCACCCCATCTCCATTATGAATCTTATCCCTTACTGACAGAGCTCACCCCATCTCCATTATGAATCTTATCCCTTATTGACAGAGCTCACCCCATCTCCATTATGAATCTTATCCCTTACTAACAGAGCTCACCCCATCTCCTTCATGAATCTTATCCCTTATTGACAGAGCTCACCCCATCTTCTTTATGAATCTTATCCCTTACTGACAGAGCTCACCCCATCTCCATTATGAATCTTATCCCTTACTGACAGAGCTCACCCCATCTCCATTATGAATCTTATCCCTTACTAACAGAGCTCACCCCATCTCCATTATGAATCTTATCCCTTACTGACAGAGCTCACCCCATCTCCATTATGAATCTTATCCCTTACTAACAGAGCTCACCCCATCTCCATTATGAATCTTATCCCTTACTAACAGAGCTCACCCCATCTCCTTCATGAATCTTATCCCTTACTAACAGAGCTCAACCCATCTCCATTATGAATCCTATCCCTTACTGACAGAGCTCAACCCATCTCCTTTATGAATCTTATCCCTTATTGACAGAGCTCACCCCATCTCCATTATGAATTTTATCCCTTACTAACAGAGCTCAACCCATCTCCTTTATGAATCTTATCCCTTATTGACAGAGCTCACCCCATCTCCATTATGAATCTTATCCCTTATTGACAGAGCTCACCCCATCTCCATTATGAATCTTATCCCTTACTAACAGAGCTCACCCCATCTCCTTTATGAATCTTATCCCTTACTAACAGAGCTCAACCCATCTCCTTCATGAATCTTATCCCTTACTGACAGAGCTCACTCCATCTCCTTCATGAATCTTATCCCTTACTGACAGAGCTCACCCCATCTCCATTATGAATCTTATCCCTTACTAACAGAGCTCACTCCATCTCCTTTATGAATCTTATCCCTTACTAACAGAGCTCAACCCATCTCCTTTATGAATCTTATCCCTTACTAACAGAGCTCAACCCATCTCCTTCATGAATCTTATCCCTTACTGACAGAGCTCACTCCATCTCCTTCATGAATCTTATCCCTTACTGACAGAGCTCACTCCATCTCCATTATGAATCTTATCCCTTACTAACAGAGCTCACCCCATCTCCTTCATGAATCTTATCCCTTACTAACAGAGCTCACCCCATCTCCATTATGAATCTTATCCTTTACTAACAGAGCTCACCCCATCTCCTTCATGAATCTTATTCCTTACTAACAGAGCTCACCCCATCTCCATTATGAATCTTATCCCTTACTAACAGAGCTCATCCCATCTCCTTCATGAATCTTATTCCTTACTAACAGAGCTCACCCCATCTCCATTATGAATCTTATCCCTTACTGACAGAGCTCACTCCATCTCCATTATGAATCTTATCCTTTACTAACAGAGCTCACCCATCTCCTTTATGAATCTTATCCCTTACTAACAGAGCTCACCTCATCTCCTTTATGATTCTTATCCCTTACTGACAGAGCTCACCCCATCTCCATTATGAATCTTATCCCTTACTGACAGAGCTCACCCCATCTCCTTCATGAATCTTATCCCTTACTGACAGAGCTCACCCCATCTCCTTCATGATTCTTATCCCTTACTAACAGCTCACCCCATCTCCATTATGAATCTTATCCCTTACTGACAGAGCTCACCCCATCTCCTTTATGAATCTTACCCCTTACTAATAGAGCTCACCCCATCTCCTTCATGAATCTTATCCCTTATTGACAGAGCTCACCCCATCTCCATTGAGTTCTTCCTACTATTCCAAAATGAATAGCCCTATATGTTCAGCTTTAACAATCACAGTGAACGCTGGTGAAACTCAGCAGATCTGGCATCATCTGTAGAGAAATAAACTGCGTTCATGAGTTTCTCCAGCACTGTTCACATTTGTTTCAGGTTTCCAGTGTTTTGTTATTATCTCTCTGTTCAGTTCCCAACTTTGGTCACCTTCAAATCCTGTTTCTGTAACAGCTATCATATCATAACATTTCATGTCTATTTGTGCCATTCTTCTGAGAGTTGGAATTAGAATTAGATTTACTGTCACGCGTACTGAAGTTACGAAAGAACAGGAGTGCAGTGAAAAGTGCACAATGTCACCAATACACGACATGATTTTGGATACAAAATACCTCGGTACAAATCTTTGATACAAAAAAAAGAGAAAATAAGTAACCAGGTTATATTACATTTCAGATATACATTGTGTAGTTATAAGTTAGGAGAGTAAGAAATAAAGCTAAAAGGAGAGACGTTCCAATCTTTCTATAAGGGCGTCCATTTGATCTGACCAGGCTCCATCGGTTCCTCTACAGTAGCCATCTTCACTCCAAGCTCACTGGCCACCGTCCGCATTCCACTCCAGACCCACTGACCATTCCCACTCCACTCCAGGCCCACTGACCATCCCCACTCCACTCCAGACTCACTGACCATCCCCACTCCACTCCAGGATCACTGACTATCCCCACTCCACTACAGACTCACTGACCATCCCCACTCCACTCCAGAATCACTGACCAGCCCTGCTCTTGTCACAAATGCTGTCTGCATTCAGATAAAGAGCCTTCAATTCTGTCATTTTACTGTTACCCCGTACTCTGACCCAATTTTCTAGTGCACTCTTATGCTCGTACACTCTTTTCTTCCTAATGCGCTCTGATTAATGTAAGTCTTGTCATTTTCTCATTAACCATTTATATCACCCCTCAGATGAACCTTCCCCCACTACATAATTTAAAGCCTTCTGTATGGCCCACTTCATTCATCAGGACAATGGTCCCACCCAGTTCACTTGGCATCGTGCAACACTCTCTTTCCTTGGGGGCCGATGTTTGTGGTCCCTCAATGTAGACCCTTTCTCCAGCACCAATTTCTAAGCAACCTATTCAAATCTCACATCTTTAACTGAATTGTGCCAATTTGCTTGTGGCTCGCGTAGTCATTGAGAGATAGAATCTTGCTGCCCAGTTTTCATAATTAGTCTAATCCCACTTGACTGTGAGTGGGCCCTCCAAATCTAAGCCATCCATGTACCTGTCAAATATTTCTTAATGACAAAGTCATACTCACCTCCACCACTACCTCAGACACTCACCACTCTCTGTGTGACAGAAGTTGCCCCTCTGGACCCTTTTGTATCTCTCCCCTGTCACCTTAACCCTATGCCCTCTAGTCTTAGACTCCCCTACCACATGGAGAAGCTGTTGGCTATTTACTTTATCGATACCTCTCATGACCTCTACAAGGTCACCTCCCTGTCTCCTAAGTCCCAGCCTATCCAGCTCTCCTGATAACTCAAGCCTTCCAGTCCAGGTAGCATCTTAGTAAACCTTCTCTACACGCTTTCTAGTTTAATAATATCCTTTCTATAGTAGAGTGACCAGAACTGCACGCAGTGTTCCAAATGTATTGTTCAGCTGCAACAAGACATCCCAACTCCTGTACTCAATGCTCTGGACTGATGAAAACAAACAAACCAAAAGACTTCTTCACCAATTTTGTCTTGCCTATGACTCCGCTTTCAAGATGGCCAATAGTTAGAAGCACCGGTATTGGACTGGGGTGGACAAGGTCAGAAGTCACACGACACCAGATTATAGTCTGACAGGTTTATTTGAAATCACAAGCTTTCGGAGCGCTGTCCCTTCATCAGGTGCCATTAACCTATACCCCTAGATCCCTTTGCTCAATAGCCCTCCCCAGGGCCTAACCGTTGTTTGATTATCACGTTTGAGGCTCTCCTATTTAATTAAACCCCTAGCTGTTCACGGTCACTCCGAAAACCCTCTTCTTTAGTTCTACCTGTGTCACTGGGACTCATTGGACCATGATGCCAGGTCCCTTCCCACTCCCAATCCATGTTCCTCTCTAGCTCAGAGGAGATGTCCTTCACCCTGACACTGACCAGGCAACGCAGCCTCCTGGAGTCAAATACTCTTTGCCAGAGAGTTACAGGAGGAGGGTTCCTCTGGCTGCTCTGGGCAACATTTGTCCACAGATCAATACTAGCAAGGATAAATCATCTTCCCAATGTCACATTTTGGGAGTCTCTTTCGCGTAAAATGCCTGTGTTAGTTTGGCATTGTAATGGTTCCTACACTCTGGGGAGATGATGGTCTCACAGTGTTACAATGAGATTATTAATGCAGAAACCATGGTAATGTTCCAGGAACCTGGGTATGAATCCTATCACAGCAGTTGATAGAATTTGAATTCAATAAATATCTGGGATTAGGGGTCTAATGATGAGGATGAAACCATTGTTTATCGTCAGGAGGGGAAAATCCCATCTGGTTCACTCATGTCCTTTAGGGAAGAAATCTGCCATCCTCACCGGGTCTGACCCATATGTGACTCCAGACCCACAGCAAAGTGGTTGACATTCCAGGCCCACTGACCATTCCCACTCCACTACACGCCCACTGACCATCCCCACTTCCCTCCAGAATCACTGACCATTCCCACTCCACTCCAGGCCCACTGACCATTCCCACTCCACTACACGCCCACTGACCATCCCCACTTCCCCCCAGAATCACTGACCATTCCCACTCCACTCCAGGCCCACTGACCATTCCCACTCCACTACACGCCCACTGACCATCCCCACTTCCCTCCAGAATCACTGACCATTCCCACTCCATTCCAGGCCCACTGACCAGCCCCACTCCACTCCACGCCCACTGTCCATCCCCACATCACTCTGGGCCCACTGACCATCCCCACTCCACTCCAAGCCCACTAACCATCCCCACACCACTCCAGGCCCACTGACCATCCCCACTCTGCTCTGGCCCACTGACCATCTCCACTCCAGTCCAGGGCCACTGACCATTCTTACTCCGCTCCGGGCCCACTGACCATTCCTACTCCACTCCGGGCCCACTGACCATCCCCACTCCTCTCCGGGCCCACTGAGTATCCCCACTCCACTCCGGGCCCACTGACCATCCCCACTCCTCTCCGGGCCAACTGAGAATCCCCACTCCACTCCGGGCCCACTGACCATCCCCACTCCACTCCAGGCCCACTGACCATCCCCACTCCTCTCCGGGCCAACTGAGAATCCCCACTCCACTCCGGGCCCACTGACCATCTCCACTCCAGTCCAGGGCCACTGACCATTCTTACTCCGCTCCGGGCCCACTGACCATTCCTACTCCACTCCGGGCCCACTGACCATCCCCACTCCTCTCCGGGCCCACTGAGTATCCCCACTCCACTCCGGGCCCACTGACCATCCCCACTCTGCTCTGGCCCACTGACCATCCCCACTCCACTCCAGGCCCACTGACCATCCCCACTCCACTCCGTGCCCACTGACCATCCCCACTCCAGTCCAGGGCCACTGACCATTCCCACTCTGCTCCGGGCCCACTGACCATCCCCATTTCACTCTGGCCCACTGACCATTCCCACTCCACTCCGGGCCCACTGATCATCCCTGCTCTTGTTACAAATGCTGTCTGCATTCAGATAAAGAGCCTCCAGTTCTGACTTTTTACCGTTACCCCGTACTCTGACCCTACTTTCTAGTGTACTCTGATGCTCGTACACTCTTTCCTTCCTGATGCGCAATTAGAGATGGATGCTGGCCTGTGCAGCGATGCCCTCACCCTGGGAACGAATTTCAAAAAAAGACTTTGAGAGCAACCAGAAGGTGCTATATAAATGCAAGTTGTTCTTCATTGTTTGCTCATGGGATGTGGACATTGCGGGCTGAGCTAGTATTATTGCCAACCTCTAACTGCCCTCGTTTCTGTCACTGATGGCCTGTGAAGGGATAAAGTCTCTGGGTTTTGCATTTTTATCCTGGCAAGGAAGGGTGTAATGTGACTCACAGATTAAAAGCTTTTATTATTGAAAGCAATAGGGGTTAAGTATGCTCCATAAACCCTCAGGCAGTGTACAGTCTGAACACTGAAATCAAAATCCTTCGCTACTGGAGCATATAAAAGCAGAAGAAAGTTGAAGCATCAGAATTGTTCAGTTCATCACGACGATTTTGCTCTTTTCCACACGGTGCGTGTCTTATTTATTCTGAGGCTAAGCCAATGTGCAGCATTGCAACAACAAGAGCTTGCATTTGCACAGCCCCTGAACCTCAGTAAGACATCCTGAGGAGCTTGTCAATGAAATTATTGGACCAAAAAAAGAAAGAGCTATGGTGACCAAAAGAGATATGTTGTGGGGAGTCTCTAAATGGAGAAGAGGAAAGCAGAAGAGGTTCAGAACGAGAAGCCTTTCGTGAGACAGTTAGGGCACGGACAGCTGATGAAATGGATGTGGGATAAAGCGGGAACTGGAGATGTTCAGGCTTGATAGGCTGAATGGCCTCCACCTTTTTTTTATTTATTCATTTTGTGGGATGTGGGTGTCACTGGCTGGGCCAGAATATATTACCCATCCCTAATTGCCCCTTGAGAAGGTGGGGGTGAGCTGCCTTATTGACCTGCTGCAGTCCACCTGCTGTAGGTTGACCCACAATGCCCTTAAAGGAGAGAATTCCAGGATTTAGATACAATGACAGTAAAGGAATGGCGATATATTTCTTATTCAGGAGGGTGATTGGCTTGGAGGGGAACTTGCATATGGTGGCCTACCCATGTATCTGCTGCCCTTGTCCTTCTGGATGGGAGTGGTCATGGGTTTGAAAGGTGCTGTCTCAGGATCTTTGGTGAATTTCTGCAGTGCATCTTGTAGATGGTCCGTACTGCTGAGGCTGAACGTCGGTGGGGGAGGGAGTGGATACTTGTGGATGTGGTGCAAACCAAGCAGGGACTGTGTGTCATGGCTCATTCCTGATGAAACGTCGATTTTCCTGCTCCTCAGCTGCTGCCTGACCTGCTGTGTTTTTCCAGCGTCACTCTAATCTGTCATGGATGGTGTTGAGCTTTTTGAGTGTTTTTGGGGCTGCACCCATTCAGGGGGAGTGAAGAGTTTTCCATCACACTCCTGACTCATGCTTTGTAGACAGTGAACGGAGTTTGATGAGTCAGGAGATGAGTTACTTGCCGCAGTATTCCTAGCCTCTGACCTGCTCTTGTAGCCATTGTGTTTGTGTGGGTGAGTCTGGTTGAGTTGCTAATCAATGATAACTCCCAGAATGTTGATAGTGGGGACTCGGTGATGGTTAACACCTTTGAACCTCCTGGTCCTAGTTTCTGCACTTCTACCTACATTACTTTATGTCCAGGTAAACTAGGGTGAATTGCCTATTGGTTTAGCAGTGGGGGTGGGATGGGTTTTTCAATTGGCCCAGTCTGTGGGAAATCGTTCCGTAATTGGGGGACAAGGGGCAGCCTCCAAAAACTACCTCCTTAACCTTGCCAGAACCTCACTGACTAGCTCTTGTTACTCCAACCCTCCCCATCCTTCAAGAAGCAAAGGGCAAAGGCCCTGTCTTTGTGTCTGAGGAGTAGACTTCCACAGAGAGTCATAGATCAACCTCTGATTGGCCAATGGCTACCGGCTCAGGGAATCAAGGGCTGGGATAGGCCGAGATACTCAATGAAGCCCATCTACCAACTCTCAATAACTGAGTGGCTGGTGACCTGTTGGGTTTTCTCGATGGTGGAGAACACAAGTAAACTGACGTTGGAAAGAAAAACAGACATTGCCAGAAAAGCTCAGTAGCTCTGGCAGCATCTGCGGCGAGAAATCAAAATTAATATTTCAGTTCTGAGGAAGGGTCACGCGACCCGAGAGGTTAACTCTGATTTCTCTCCACCGATGCTGCCAGACCTGCTGAGCTTTTCCAGCAATTTCTGTTCTTGTTTCTGATCTACAGCCTACGCAGCTTTTTCGGTTTTGATTTAGTCAGCTTCGGGACAGGCCTCGCTAGGTGCGTTGTACGATTCTACCACAGATCTTGACATAGCCCACATTATTCAGGCTCCCTTAAGATCAGGAGAAAGGGAGGACTGCAGATGCTGGAGACCAGAGTCGAGAGTGTGGTGCTGGAAAAGTACAGCAGGTCAGGCAGCATCCGAGGAGTAGGAGAGTTGATGTTTCGGGCATAAGCTCTTCATCAGGATTGAGGCTAGTGGGTCAAGGCTGAGAGATAAGTGGGAGGGACTGGGGGTAAAGTAGCTGAGAAAGTGATAGGTGGATGAAGGTGAGGGAGAAGGTGTTGTGTCAGAGGGGGCAGTGATCCCCACCAATATCAGTGGAGATATATTTCCCTCTCCACCCCTATCAACATTCCGAAAAGACCATTCCCTCTGCTCCTTCCTCATCAGATCCACCAACCCACATCCCATTCCTAGCACCTTTCCCTGCCACCGCAGGATTTGCAAAATCTGCGCCCACACCACTCCCCTCACCCCCATCCAAGGCCCCAACACATTCTTCCACATCCATCAGAAATTCACCTGCACCTCCAACAATATCATCTACTGCATCAGTTGCACCCGGTGTGGTCTCCTCTACATCGGGGAGACAGGAAGCCTTCTTGCGGATCGTTTCAGAGAACATCTCTGAGACAGCCACAGCCACCAACCCCACTGCCCTGTGGCTGAACACTTCAACTCCCCCTCCCACTCCTGCAAGGACATGCAGGTCCTGGGCCTCCTCCATCGCCACCTGACGCCTGGAGAAAGAACGCCTCATATTCTGCGTTGGAACCCTGCAGCCACACAGAATCAATGTGGATTTCAACAGCTTCCTCATTTCCCCTCCTCCCACATTATCCCAGTCCCAAGCCTCCAACTTGGCATCACCCTCCAGACCCATCCATCACTGTCCCCTCTGACCTATCACCTTCTTCCTCACCTTCATCCACCTATCGCTTTCCCAGCTACCTCCCTCCAACCCCAACCCCCTCCCATGTATCTCTCAGCCCCCACCCACAAGCCTCATTCCTGAAACATCGGCTCTCCTGTTCCTCGGATGCTGCCTGACCTGCTGTGCTTTTCCAGCACCACACTCTCAACTCCCTTGAGATCACCCTAAACCTCCAAATGATGAGAGGGTAGTGAAAATCTGGAACTGTCAGTAAGAAATTGTTAAAAATCATACAACACCAGGTTAAAGTCCAACAGGTTGATTTAAAAGCAGTAGCTTTCGGAATGCTGCTCCTTCATCAGATAATAGTAGGACAGGATCAAAGGACACAGAATTCCTAAGAGTTTGGACAGACTGGGACTCTTTCCCTCTGTGGAGATTAAATTGAGAGGGGCCATGACTGAGATGCATAAACCTATGAGGGGCAAAGATAGGAAGAAACCTTTCATCTTGATGAAATGCCAATGGCCAAAGGGCATCGATTTAGCAAAAGGGGGAGGAATTTAAGAGGAGTTATGAAGAAATCTTTTCTCACATGGAGAATGGCAGGAATCTGGAACTGACTGAAACTCTCATAACATTGAAGAAGTCTCCAGATGTACACTCGCAATACCAAGGCATACAAGGCTATGGTCGAAGAGTGTGGTGCTGGGAAACCACAGCCGGTCAGGCAGCATCTGAGGAGCAGGAGAGTCGATGTTTTGAGGAAGAGCTCATGCTCGAAATATTGCCTCTCCTGCTCCTCGGATGCTGCTTGACCAGCTGTGATTTTCCAGCACCACACTTCTCGACTCTGATCTCCAACACCTGCAGTTTCTCCCAGTTGAACACAAGGCTATGGACCCAGAGCTGGGAAACGGATGAGAATAGTTAGGTGTCTGTTTTTGACCAGCACGGATCTGATTGGCTGAAGAATCTTTTGTGTGCTCTCAATGTCTATTATTATTAACATCTTTAACCATCTCTCCTAAACTCTTCATGTTCCCTCTGTCCTCTTGATGTTCACCATGTCAATAAACATTCCATATCATATTCAGTGTTTATTTATTTATCTGGAATGCTTCATGTTTAGCTTTCTTGGTTTTGTCTTTTAGTGGAACATATTTCTTTTGAAATCTATTGATCCTCATGTTCAATGATTTTCCACTGTTTTTCTGTCTCTCATCATCCAAGACTTTCTGCGAGTTCACCTGCTCTAAGTTCACCACAGTCCCTGTTTTTTTTATTCATTCACAGGGTGTGGATTATACTTGTTTAAGGGAGGTTGTGAAGCTTCAAAGGGTTCAGAAAAGATCTACAAGGATGTTGCCAGGGTTGGAGGATTTGAACCATAGGGAGGGGTTGAATAGGGCTGTTTTCCCTGGAGTGTTGGAGGCTGAGGGGTGACCTCATAGAGGTTTATAAAATCATGAGGGGCATGGATAGGGTAAATAGACAAGGTCTTTTCCCTGGAGTGGGGAAGTCAGAATTAGAGGACATGGGTTTAGGGTGAGAGGGGAAACATTTAGAAGGGACCTAGGAGGCAATGTTTTCACACAGAGGGTGGTACGTGTATGGAATGAGCTGCCAGAGGAAGTGGTGGAGGTGGTACAATTACAACATTTAAAAGGCGTCTGAATGCATACAGGAATAGGAAGAGTTTAGAGAGATATGGGCCTAGTGCTGGCAAATGGGACTACATTTGGTTAAGATATCTGGTCAGCATGGATGAGTTGGACCAAAGGGTTTGTTTCCATGCTGTGCATCTCTATGACACTAATAGTGACCCAGCTTGCCTTTAACCCTGCCCATTCGCCCATGTTGGGGTCTGACACTGAGACATGTTGTTCACTATTACCTTGCTCTTCGTACCATCCTGACCTTGATCTTGTTGATTGCTATGACTAAGGTTTTTTTAAAAATCATTCATGGGATAAGGGCGACACTGGCCTGGCCAGCATTTATTGCCCATCCCTAATTGCCCAGAGGGCACCTGAGAGTTAACCACATTGCTGTGGGTCTGGAGTCACACGTAGGTCAGACCAGGTGAGTATGGCAGTTTCCTTCTCTAAAGAGCATTAATAAACCAGATGGGGTTTTTTTTAACAATGGATCACAGTCATCATTAGACTTTGCAATTCCAGATTATTATTGAGATCAAATTCCACCATCTGCTGTGGTCGGATTCAAACCTGAAACCCCAGAACATTATCCAGGTCACTGGGTTAATAGGTCCACTGATAATATCACTAGACCATTGCCTCCCCATTAAAGATACAGTACTACCGAAGAAAGAATTCTATTCCTTCTTCAGATAAATAGTGGAGCAGGATCATAGGACACAGAAGTTCTCAGAGATTGGACAGACTGGGGCTCTTTCCCTCTGTGGAGATTAAATTGAGAGGGGCCATGACCGAGATGCATAAACCTATGAGGGGCAGAGATAGGAAGAAACCTTTCATCTTGATGAAATGCCAATGGCCAAAGGGGGAGGAATTTAAGAGGAGTAATGAAGAAATCTTTTCTCACATGGAGAATGGCGGGAATCTGGAACTGACTGAAACTCTCATAACATTGAAGAAGTCTCCAGATGTACACTCGCAATACCAAGGCATACAAGGCTATGGTCGAAGAGTGTGGTGCTGGGAAACCACAGCCGGTCAGGCAGCATCTGAGGAGCAGGAGAGTCGATGTTTTGAGGAAGAGCTCATGCTCGAAATATTGCCTCTCCTGCTCCTCGGATGCTGCCTGACCGGCTGTGATTTTCCAGCACCACACTTCTCGACTCTGATCTCCAACACCTGCAGTTTCTCCCAGTTGAACACAAGGCTATGGACCCAGAGCTGGGAAATGGATGAGAATAGTTAGGTGCCTGTTTTTGACCAGTACGGATCTGATTGGCTGAAGAATCTTTTCTGTGCTCTCGATGTCTATTATTATTAACATCTTTAACCATCTCTCCTAAACTCTTCATGTTCCCTCTGTCTTCTTGATGTTCACCATGTCATTAAACATTCCATATCATATTCAGTGTTTATTTATTTATCTGGAATGCTTCATGTTTAGCTTTCTTGGTTTTGTCTTTTAGTGGAACATATTTCTTTTGAAATCTATTGATCCTCATGTTCAACGATTTTCCACTGTTTTTCTGTCTCTCATCATCCAAGAATTTCTGCGAGTTCACCTGCTCTAAGTTCACCACACTTCCTTTTTTTTTATTCATTCACAGGGTGTGGATTATACTTGTTTAAGAATGTCGGAAGTGTGTTGTGAAACTTGAGAGGGTTCAGAAAAGATTTACAAGGATGTTACCAGGGTTGGACGATTTGAACCATAGGGAGGGGTTGAATAGGGCTGTTTTCCCTGGAGCGTCGGAGGCTGATGGGTGACCTCATAGAGGTTTATAAAATCATGAGGGGCATGGATAGGGTAAATAGACAAGGTCTTTTCCCTGGAGTGGGGAAGTCAGAATTAGAGGACATGGGTTTAGGGTGAGAGGGGAAACATTTAGAAGGGACCTAAGAGGCAACTTTTTCACACAAAGGGTGGTGCTTGTATGAAATGAGCTGCCAGAGGAAGTGGTGCAAGCTGGTACAATTGCAACATTTAAAAGGCGTCTGAATGCATACAGGAATAGGAAGAGTTTAGAGAGATATGGGCCAAGTGCTGGCAAATGGGACTACATTTGGTTAAGATATCTGGTCAGCATGGATGAGTTGGACCAAAGGGTTTGTTTCCATGCTGTACATCTCTCTGGCTCTAATAGTGACCCAGCCTACCTTTAACCCTGCCCATTCGCCCATGTTGGGGTCTGACACTGAGACATGTTGTTCACTATTACCGTGCTCTTCATACCACCCTGACCTTGATCTTGTTGATTGCTACGACTAAGGTTTTTAAAAAATTCATTCATGGGATAAGGGCGACACTGGCCTGGCCAGCATTTATTGCCCATCCCTAATTGTCCAGTGGGCAGTTAACGGTTGAGCACATTGCTGTGGGTCTGGAGTCACATGTAGGTCAGACCAGGTGAGTATGGCAGTTTCCTTCTCTAAAGAGCAAAAGTAAACCAGATGGGTTATTTTTAACAATGTTTCACGGTCATCATTAGACTTTGTAATTCCAATTTGTTTCAAATTAGGCAGGCTAGACATTTTTTTAAAGAAAAATAAAGAAAAGGCAGAGCCATTGAGACAGAAAGCGAATGGCAGAAAAATAAGACAGGAAGCAGTGATTCAGCCATTCCGTATTTGGGTTTCAAAAGGCCAGAGGTTATAAGGAGGTGTAGGTAAAAACAGAGCATCAGAGAAAGAATGAGATGAAGGAGACTGTTCAGCTTTGAGCCTGCTCCACCATTCCATTTGATAGCAGCTGATCATCCAACTTAGCCCCCGTTCTTGCTTTCTCCCCGTACTCATCGATCCCTGGATGTAGGGTTGCTCACTGAGCTGGAAGGTTCATTTTCAGACGGTTCATCACCATACTAATTAACATCATCAGTGAGCTTCCCACTTTCTATTTACGTGTTTGGGCTTCCTTGGGTTGGTGATGTCATTTCCTGCGGTGATGTCATTTCCTGTTCTTTTTCTCAGGGGGTGGTGAATGGCCTTTGATCCCTATCGGTCTCCTTCTGAAAACATTCAATGTTTTGGCCTCTACTGCACTATGTGGCTCCCCACTCTCTGAGTGAAGACATTTCTCCTCATCTCAGTCCTAAATGGCCTGCCTCATAATTCTAGATTGTATCCTCTGGTTCTGGATTCCACAATTATCTGGAATGTCCTTCCAATATCTATCCGGTTTAGTCTTGTTCAAATGTTATCAGTTTCAATAAGATCTCCTGCATTCTTCTCATAGACATATTCAAAGTGAGAAACATTTTGATAGAACCACACAGGTATAAACATGAAAACATAGAAAATAGGTGCAGGGCTAGGCTATTGGAGCCTGCACCAACATTCAGTATCCCACTCCCTCTTTCTCTCTATACTCCTTGATCCCTTTAGCTGCTCAGGCCACATCTGGTTTGCAATATAGATATGATACAAATGGAGTGAGTTCAATTCCTGCACTGGTTATAATAAAGGACTCTCCTTCTCAACCTTTCCCCTCACCTGAGGCATGGTGACCCTCAGGTTAAACTACCGCAATCATTTTTCTCTAATGAGGGAACCCCAAGGTCTGGTAGGATTGTGGTACCTTTACCTTTGTCACGATGTTCTATTATGAGTTGTACATACAAACTCATGTTGGACTTCTTGATTGTGGTTCATTAATATTTCTTTCTTAGAATTCTGACTGTGTGGAAACAGGCCCTTTGGCCCAACATTTCCACACTGACCCGCTGAAGAGTATCCCACCCAAACCTTATATTTATCCCTGACTAAATATACCTAATCTACACATCCCTGAGCACTGTGGGCAATTTAGCACAGCCAATTCACCATAACCTGTACTTCTTTGGACTGTGGGAGCACCTAGAGGAAACCCACACAGGCACAGGGAGAATATACAAACTCTACACAGGCAGTCACCTGAGGCTGGAATCGAACTCGTGTCCCTAGCGCTGCGAGGTAGCAGTGCTAACCACTGAGCCACCATTCCTCTCTTTATGGATAGGTTGTTGTTGTGGACCAGATACCCTCAAATACATTAAGGTCGAGACCCTAACATTTTCTTATTTTAAAGATTGTGTACCAGATGCAATCTGATTGGTCAAATGACCAGATTTGATGCAACACACACTTTATTCATATATTATAGTTAAAATGCAAGAAAAGAAAGAATTGGAATAACTCAATTGGAAAACTTAACAGAAAAATGAATTATTTAGCTACTAAACAGTAACTGTTCCAATATAGTAACATCCCATAACCAAACCCTTTGAAAAGGGCAAATTCAATAAAATAGATTGTGTCACAGGTAATTCTCCAGTCCAGGAAGAAACAAAACCTCAAGAGAAACTGTGTGGGAGAGAAAGTAGCAGGGAGAGAGATACTGCAGATTCCAAATCTGGCTCCAACATTCCAGCAACTGCGACTGAAAGCTAAAACTGAAAATCCTGGTTCCGTGGGAGGGTGACCTCACCTACTCAGGCTGCTTCTATTGTTCCACCTTTCAAAATAAACCCAAGGCCCCACAAGCTCTTACTTTAAGGGTTTTAAATAGACAGCTCAGCATCTCTGCCTTAAAATCTCTCTTCCAAAAAAAAGGGCAAAATAAACCTTTTAATGCTGAAATATTGTCACATTGTACATGACGGTAAGGCTATTAAGCAGCTTACTCAGAACCAACTATGCTCTAACCTCCTAGCAGAGACAGTTTGTGCGTGAATACTGTGATTGTAGCTACCATCTCTGCTTACTTCAGAGGCTTATCTACCTCACTCTCATCCTATCCATGAGGGAAGTAGATTCAATTGCAACTTTTCGAAAGAGAGGTTGGTAAACATTAGGAAAAGAAAGATTCCAAGAGGCAACGAATGAAGGGAAGTGGGATTTATTGGACACCTCTCTCAAAATGCTCGTTTTCTTCCGTGCTGGATGATTCCAGGAAGAAGAAAAGTTTTGCAGAAGGCGAGACTTCTAATCCTTTGACATCCTGGGAATCAATCAATCCCATTAGGAGATAATGCAATTTGTGAAAGAGAAAGACTGGTCAATTCAGGAGGAACACTAAGGTGAATTGCAGAGCAACAACAGAGGATGAAATGAGAGTGACAAAAAAAATTTGAAGGGAAATAGGTTTCAGGCACCAAGCCTATCGAGCTTTATCTGAACTACAGCAGGCAGGTCTGACTCAGATTCCAATGCTGTTCTAAATCTTTCTTTTTTAGTGGTGAATGGGCAAGTCCTGATTGAATTAGAGACCAGCAAATAGGAACAGAAAGCTATAACCAATTGTTTATTAGTTCATTTCACAAATGGCAAATTGGTGCAAATCTGTTTTCATGCACACACAATTGCAGAAAGGAATGGAATTATTACATTGCTGGACTTTGATTTCAATGCAAACTTTTACTCAATCATTTTTAATAATACTATAATACAATACCTTTAACCGAGCTAACTGTGTAATCTGTAAGCTGGGAGTCTTAGGCAATCATTGTAACTGGCTTTAAGTTGTTTGTTTTATATTTAATTTAAAATATAAAATTTTGAAATGTAATGTAAGTGAATGTTTTATGACTGGACGGTCAATGGTAGATCGGTATGGAATGCTAAGTTAACTCTGTAGTCAACCCTTTGGTCTTTACATTAATTTTATCTCTTTTATTCTGAAAGAACTTTGCTTTCTGCCTATTTCCCACATTTATTCTCTTGATTTTTTGAGTCATATTGGTTCTGGAAACAAGGGCTCAGTTTGTTCCTTTATTCCAATCTCTGCTCTGGATGACACCTTTTCAAATTACACCCCTGATTGGAAGTGTTTTGCCGTTGGATGTTCATGTGGTTGAACTGGTCGATGAGAAACATAGAATCATACAGCATGGAAACAGACTCTTGGGTCAAACCAATCCGTACCGACCATAATCCCAAACTGAGCTAGTCCCACCTGACTGCGCTTGACTCATATCCTTCCAAATCTTTCCTATTCATGTACTTATCCAAATATCTTTTAAATATTGTAACTGTACCCACATCCACTACTTCCTCTGGAAGTTCATTCTACACATGAACCACTCTCTGTATAAACAAAATTGCCCCATGGCTTTTTTTAAATCTTCCTCCTCTCACCTTAAAAATATACCCCATAGTCTTGGAATCGCCCACCTGCCATTAAACGCTATCTATGCCCCTCATGATTTTATAAACCTCCATAAAAGTCACCCCTCAACCTCCTACGGTCCAGTGGCAAAAGTCCCAGCCTATCCAGCCTGTCCTTATAACTCAAACCTTCCATATCTGACAACATCCTGTAAATCTTTTCCAAACCACCTCCAATTTAATAATATCCTTCCTATTTGGGAATGAGGTGGTAGATCCCTGCTATCACAATTTGCCTTCCTTCCTTCTCCACCTCATTATTAAGGCACTCGGCCTTGACGTGTGAGTTGTCACCATTTTGGACAATTGAGGATGAGCTCATTCAGGTCAGGAAGGATAATACTGCCACACCTTTGGGAAAACCTCAGAGTGTCTTTGTAGCAGTGTTTGATCCTCCTCTGAAAGGTTGGCCATTTGAGAGATGAGAAAAAACAGGCAGGCAGATTTCGTAGTCATCCAGGTAGAGCTGACCAATAACAAAAGCAGAAATTGCTGGAGAAACTCAACAGGTCTGGCAGCATCTGTAGGAAGAAAGCTGTTCATCAGAACTGAGAGTCACTGGATTTGCAATGTTAACTCCGTTTTTCTCTCCACAGATGACATTGCGAGTCCACAATCAACAAGACCACTGTTAAAATCTGCTTCAACTGCACTCTCTTGCCCACTCCACCTATCGTTGCTGTCGGAGAATCATCCAATTCCAAATAGAGGCCACACGCAATTTTTTTTTAAAGTGACGAATGCTGATTTATTTCTCACAATATCGTGGGGAAGAAAAATAGATTGGAGTGATACAAAACGGAGACTTTGCACAGTTAGGAGTGTGTTGCTGGAAAAGCGCAGCGGGTCAGGCAACATCCGAGGAGCAGGAGAATCGATGTTTCGGGTGTAAGCCCTACATCAGGATCCACCATCTCATTCCTGATGAAAGGCTTATGCCCGAAGCATCAATTCTCCTGCTCCAAAGATGCTGCCTGACCTGCTGTGCTTTTCCAGCAACACACTCCCAATTCTGATCCGCAGTCCTCACTTTCTTCCAATTAGCACAGTTAAGGTAAAGATTCTCCTCCCTGAGCATGTATCTATGGGCATGTGTTGGGCAGGCAAGGTGGTTTGCTTTTCTCCCACAGTTTCCCATACATCTTCATGGATGCGCGTTATTAATTGAGGCCCGGAGAGTGTAGAAGTAGTCAAAATATCTATAACTTGCAAATTCCACCCAGACAGGGTAGAATCGAACCTGGGTCCCTGGCACTGTGAGGTCGCAATGCTAACCACTGAGCCGCAGTCCCACCCTATTGACCTGGCTGCAGAAGGATGGCAGATATACTTCCCTGAAGGGCATTGGTGAACCAGATGGGTTCTTACAGCACTTGCAATACAGTCACCATGAGACCAGCTTTTAGCTGAATTTTCACCATATGTCACGGCGTGTTTGGGGCCCAAGTCCCCAGAGCATTACCCGGTACCTCCAGGTTATGAGCTCACCTGACCCCTCGTAATTTGGTGCTCACTGACGAACAAATTTGTCCCAGAAGGCCATGGTCATCGTGGGAGAGATCCCCCGATGGTCAAAAAATCAGTTTGGCCTGAATCCCACATTCAGTGTTGGGCACCACTGGGATGCCAACCTATTGTCGAGAGCCATCGGTTCATTGCGTTTCTTGGCTGCCATCTATTACCCTCACGGCAGCGACTCAGTCAGGCAGACTCATCACACTAAACCCGCCGATACTCAGCTAGTGGATAGAGCTGTGTCGTTGTCAGGTGTGTGTCTGCTCTAAGTCATGCAGCTGACATTCAGAAGCTCTCATGGTGAAACCAGCTCATGTGAATTTGCTTTGATGTGAGAAAAAACAATTATCACTCAGAGATCTGGATAATATTGAGCCATAAAGGTTTGTCAACAACAAGAAGAATTTATCTTTATATAGCATTAGTAACACAGAAGAAGGTCCCAAGGGTGATTCACAGGAACATTATAAAACAGCATATGATCAAGTCTTTTTCATGGGATATAGTCTTTTCTGTTCCTTTCCAATTTCCCTCAAACTGACTGGCTTGCTCAGCCATTTCAGAGTCATTGAGATGTACAGTGTGGAAAATAACTTGTCCATGCCGACCGGATATCCTAAATTAATCCAGTCCCATTTGCCAGCGCCGGCCCATATCCCTTCAAACCCTTCCTATTCACATACCCAACCAGATGTCTTTTAAATGCTATAATTGAACAAGCCTCCACCACTTCCTCTGGCAGCTCATTCCATACACACACCACCCTCTGTTTGATTGAGATGGGGCAACTGAGAGCCAAAAATGTTTTGCGGGACTTGTAGGCCAGACCAGATAAGGATGGCAGATTTCCTTCCCCAAAGGACATGAGTGAATCTGGTGGGGTTTTTTCCCAAAAAATGTACAAAGATTTCATTGTTGCCTTTATTGGAAGCAGCTTTATATTCTAAATTCGCTAACTGTATTGAAATTCCACCCACAAAAACAGAAATCGCCAGAAAAGCCCAGTAAATCTGTGAAGAGAAATCAGAGTTGACATTTCATGTTCAGCGACCCTTCCTCAGAACTGATAGTAGCTAGGAAAATGTTGTGATTTGGAGATGGGGTGTACAAAGTTAAAAGTCACACATCACCAGGTTATAGTCCAACAGGTTTAATTGGAAGCACTAGCTTATGGAGCACCACTCCTTCATTGGGTGGTTGTGATGAACCACCTGATGAAGTAGCAGTGCTCCGAAAGATCGTGCTTCCAATTAAACCTGTTGGACCATAACCTGGTGATGTGTGATTTTTAACGAGGAAAATGTTGGTTTTTATGCAGAAGGTAGGATGGGGAGAGGGGGGAAGGGGTGATTGATCAGTAGAGATTGAGCCCAAAGAGAGAGAAGAACAACTGAACAGACAACAGAGTGGATAACAGTCAGGCTAGGAGGATGAATACTTATTAATGGGAACAGTTAGTGGCTAACAATGGGTTGTGTGTAATAGCAGGCCATGTGCTAACAAAGCCCAGTGTGTAGGGGTTGGGGTAAAGACAAAAGTTGTTGTACTCGATATTGAGTCCAGGAGGCTGTAACGTTCCCAAGTGGAAAATGAAGTGCTGTTCTTCCAGCTTGCGCTGAGCTTCAATCTGAAATCCAATCTGTTGCCTTGGTGGAATTTGAACCCATCTGCGCAGAGCATTAACTGGCCTGGGCCTTTGACATTACTACTCCCGTGACATCATCACAATACAATCATCTCTCCTCCATAAGGAGGAACGAGGTCAGAGTGATCAAGCAAATGTTAAGGAATGTCAATGGTGAGAAGGATGGGATAGAGATGGAAAGGTTTAGAGAGGGATTGCCAGAGTTTAGAGCCTAGGAGACTGATCGTGTGACTGCCAATGGTGGGACAGTTAAAACTGGGCAAGAAGCCAGAACTAGAGGAGAGCAGGTATCTCAAAGAGTTATGAGAAGCCTTCTCTCTAATTCTCTTCCCATCAGCTTCCAAGATCCACAAGCGGCAATGATCTCTGGAAGTGTGCGGAACGTCGGAGCGTCGGTGCACAGACACAGCCTGCAGCTTAGAGGATACATTGCTTATGAGGCTGGAGGAGCTTATAGATATAAAGAGAGGTTAGAGCATGGAGGGTTTTAAAAACAAGGATGAGAAATTTAACCATAACCAGAAAACCAAGCTAGGTCAGCAAGCATTGAAGGGATAGTAAAATATTCTAACATTGTCATAGGTGGCTCTCTTCAACTGTATTTGATACTTGGGAAAAAATAAATTTTTACCTGAGCACAGACCTACTGATTCTTACGTCGCAGAATTATAGAGATGTACAGCATGGAAACAGACCCTTCGGTCCAACTCATCCATGCTGACCAGATATCCTAAACTGACCTTGTCTTATTTGCCAGCACCTGGTCCTTATCCCTTCAAACCCTTCCTATTCATATGCCCATCCAGATGCCTTTTAAATGTTGTAATTGTATCAGCCTCCACCACTTCCTCTGGCAGCTCATTCCATATACACACCACCCTCTGCGTGAAAAAGCTGCCTCTCAGGTCCCTTTTAAATCTTTCCCCTCTCACCTTAAACCTATGACCTCTAGTTTTGGACTCCCCTACCTTGGGGAAAAGACCATGTCTATTCACCCTATCCATGCCCCTCATGATTTTATAAACCTCTATAAGGTTACCCCTCAGCCTCTGATGCTCCAGGGAAAACAGCCCCAACCTATTCAGCCTGTCCCTGTAGCTCAAATCCTCCAACCCTGGCAACATCTTTGTAAATCTTTTCTGAACTCTTTCAAGTTTAGCTACATCACTCCTGCAGAAGGGAGACCAGAACTTGAATGCAATTTTCCAAACATGGCCTAACCAATGTTGCGTACAGTTGCGACATGACATCCCAACTCCTATACTCAGTGCATTGACCATGATAACTCCTTCAGTCATACAGCATGGAAACAAAGCCTTCAGTCTAACCAGATTATTCCGACCATGTTCCCAAACTAAACCAATCCCACTTGCCTGGTCCACATCCCTCCAAACCTTTCCTATTCATGAACTTATCCAAATATCTTTTAAATATTGTAACTGTATCCATCACTTCCTCTGGCAGTTTATTCCATACATGAACCACAGTCTGTGTAAAAATGTTGCCCCTCACATCCTTTTAAATTATTTCTCCTCTCGCCTTAAAAGTATGCCTTCTAAGTTTGATCTTCCCCACCGTAGGGAAAAGACCCTTATCATTCACCTTAACTGTGCTCCTCATGATTTTATAAACTGCAATAGGGTCACACCTCAACCTCCAATGCTCTGGTGAAGTATGTCCCAGACTACCCAGTCTATTTTTATATCTCAAATCCTCCATTCCACTGTAACTTCCTGGTAAATCTTTACTGAACCCTCTGGCTTAATAATATCCTTCCTACAGCAAGGTGACCAGAACTGCAAACAGTACTTGAGAAGAGGCCTCACCTACTTCAACACCAATACTCAAAGATCTGAAGGCAAGTGTGCTTAATACCTTCTTAAGCACCCTATTTACATGTGACACAAGCTTCAAAGAATTATGTACTTGAACCCTCGGTATCTCTGGGGCCAGGACCATTAATTCTTTAATTCCTGTCCTTGTTTGTTTTACCAAAATGCAATGCAGAGGAACCTCAGTTATCCAAACATTGATTATCCGAATTTTGGATTATCCGAAAAAAATCTCAAGGTCCCGATGCTTGGGTAAATTGCATTATCCGAACATTCGATTATCTGAACATTCGATTATCCGAACATTTGATTATTCGAACAAAATACTCCCTGCCTGTGTCGTTCACATAATCGAGGTTCCTCTGCCCCTTATATTTATCCAAATTAACTCCACCTGCCATTGCTCAGCCCATTGACCCAAGTGATCAAGATCCCTTTGTAATCTTAGATAACCTTCTTCATTGTCCAGTGCACTACCAATTCTGGTGTCATCCACAGACTTTCTAACCGTGCCTTTTATATTCTCAGGAGTGCAAAACAAAACAAAGGAAGACCTCCTTTAGGCCCTTTCCTGGTTATGATCTTTTTCCATCAGTTCCCCACTCAACAAGAAACTCTGTACCTTTCCATTCGGGTCACTGAGTTACAGTTGCTTTCAGCTCCCAGTCACATAGAATCATATAGGCCCTTCAACCCACCTAGTCTGTATCGCCAAAAATGTACTAGTCCGATTTTCCCGCACTAGGCCCACAGCCTTGATTTCTTTGACCCTTCAAGTGCTCATCCAAGTGCTCTTTAAAGGTTGTGACATTTATTGCCTCAAATACCCTCCCAAGCTCTGCTTTCCAAATCCTTCAAAGCTTGGGTGAAAAAGCTTTTCTTCAATTCCTCTCGAAACCTCCTGCCTTTCACTTTAAAATGTTGACCGTTTGTTACTGACCCTTTGACTGAGGGGAACAGCTGCTTTTTATTCATTCTATCCATGCCTCTCACAATCTTACACATCTCAATCAGGTCCCCCACTCTATTATGCATACTGTGAGCAAGATCCCAATAGATTTGGACAGATGTCTGGCTACAGCCCAGTCGAGCTGGCCAAGAACAGGAATTACCTCCAGGGAAGGGTTGCTTACCTACTCATCATTCACCTTCTTTTCTTCCAAGCAAGCAAGGTTAAAATTACTCTCATCATTTTGCAAGAGGCTTTGACTTTCTAAGACTACTGACAGGTGACTAAATGTAGATAATGGCTTGGGCAAAAAGGGAGAGGTGAGAAAGGGTGGCATGGTGGCTCAGTGGTTAGCACTTGCAGGGATTGGGTTCGAATCCAGCCTCGGGTGACTGTCTGTGTGGGTTTGTATATTCTCCACATGTCTGCGTGGGTTTCCTCTGGGTGCTCCAGTTTCCTCCCACTTTCCAAGGTGTGCAGGTCAGGTGGAATTGCCGTGGGAAATTGCCCCGTAGTGTGCAGGCTAGGTTGGTTAACCAAGGAAAGGTATGGTGGGATGCCCTTTAGAGAATTGGTATGGAGTTGATGGGCTGAATAGCCTGCTTCCAGTCTATAGAGATTCTATAAGGGCAGATAGTTACTTTCTATTTTATTACTTCACAGGATGTGGTTTAAGGTCAGCATTTATTGCCCATCCCAAGTTACCCAAAGGGTCGTTTAGCATTGCTGTGGTTCTGGAGTCATGTGTAGGCATGACCAGGTAAGGACAGCTGATTTCTCTCCCTGAAGGAGATTAGCGAAACCAGGTGGGTTTTTATGATGACCAACACGGGGTCACCTTTAGGCTCGCTCTTTATTACAGATTTTTGTCCAGAAATTGAACCCAATTTCGCCATCCGCTGTGGTGAAATTCGAACCCCGGTCCTCAGAATATCGGCTTGGCATTCTGGATGACCCAGTCCATGGCTGTGAGTCACTGTGTCAGGAATATATAGAGTGGAAGGATTGTGGAAGCAGACTCCATTGTAAACGCCAGATTTACCCAGAAATTGGAGATAGGGGCAAAGGACGCCTTCTTGGCTTTCGGGGCCAGTGATGGCAGCGGTGATGGCAAAAATCCTACAGTGATTGGAGGCATTAACGGCAACAAGAACATGGCTCTCCCTGCTGATCAATGCGAAATCTGCAGGCTGACTGAGGCTTCAGGCCTTGGCTAGGCCCGAATGCCTGCATCAGTGGTCCCACAAGCCTTTATGGAGATAAGACTAAGACTTTGTGGTCGGGACATCTTTCTTACCTTTTGGTTTTCCTTTCTTTTGGCTATTGTTCCATTTTCTGAGATTCTAGTTCTGTAACCAAGACGGTACCAGAGAGTGGCGACTTTGTACGGTTTTCACTGTCCTCCTGTACCTGAGCACACGTGACAATAAAATCTAATTCCAGTTCAGAAACAGTTACATATTCAGCCTGGGATGTTCGGAATTAGATCGACGTGCCCTGTTAAACATCCTTTTTTTGCCTTTCCCTGACATGAATCTCCCCGCTTGTGCTGTGTGATATTGTCATGGAAAAAGCACACATTCAGCTGCAGAATTGAAACATAAAAGAATCAAGGAAAGAGCGAGGAGGAGAATGGCTCTAATTTGATGGGTTTTGTTTTTAGGGGGCTGGTATAGGCCTGATGGTCTCACGATTGTTAAGCCTGAACAAAGGTGAACTTGGGATGGGGCAATAAACGTTGACTTCTCCACCTCCTGATGCTGCCTGGCTTGCTGTGTTCTTCCAGCCTCCTGCCTATCCCTCTTGATGGTGCCTGGCTTGCTGTGTTCTTCCAGCCTCCTGCCTGTCCCTTCTGATGCTGCCTGGCTTTCTGGATTCCTCCAGCCTCCTGCCTGTCCCTCCTGATGCTGCCTGGCTTGCTGTGTTCCTCCAGCCTCCTGCCTGTCCCTCCTGATGCTGCCTGCCTTGCTGTGTTCTCCCACCCTCCTGCCTGTCCCTCCTGATGCTGCCTGGCTTGCTGTGTTCCTCCAGCCTCCTGCCTGTCCCTCCTGATGCTGCCTGCCTTGCTGTGTTCCTCCAGCCTCCTGCCTGTCCCTCCTGGTACTGCCTGCCTTGCTGTGTTCCTCCAGCCTCCTGCCTGTCCCTCCTGATGCTGCCAGCCTTGCTGTGTTCCTCCAGCCTCCTGCCTGTCCCTCCTGATGCTGCCTGCCTTGCTGTGTTCCTCCAGCCTCCTGCCTGTC
This sequence comes from Hemiscyllium ocellatum, assembly GCF_020745735.1. Classification (NCBI taxonomy): domain Eukaryota; kingdom Metazoa; phylum Chordata; class Chondrichthyes; order Orectolobiformes; family Hemiscylliidae; genus Hemiscyllium; species Hemiscyllium ocellatum. The sequence continues at coordinate 15,392,718 of NC_083433.1, forward strand.
CCTCCTGATGCTGCCTGGCTTGCTGTGTTCCTCCAGCCTCCTGCCTGTCTATCTTGGATCCCAGCATCTGCAGGTTTATTTTGTCTCTAATCACGATTGAACCTAATGGACTCCACAGCGGTGCAGAGAATCTCTGAAGAAAATGGAAAATTGGAGAGGGGTGATGATGGGGGGATTGTGTGTAGGGGGTAAATAACTAAAGAGCGGCACAGTGGCTAAGTGTTTAGCATTGCTGCCTCACAGCCCCAGGGACTGATTTTGATTTCAGCCTCAGGTCTGTATGGTGTTTGCACATTCTCCTCATTTCTGCGTGGATTTCCTCCAGGTGCTCCGGTTTCCTCCCACAGTCCAAAGATGTGCAGGTTGGGTGGATTGGTCATGCTAAATTGCCCATCGTGTTCTGGGATGGGTAGGGTAGGTACACTAATCAGTGGTAAATTTAGAGTAAGCAAAAGAGTAGGGGAAATGGCTCTGGGTGGGTTACTCTTTGGAGGGTCGGTGTGGACGTGTTGGGCCGAAGGGCCTGTTTCCACACTGTAGGGATTCTATGTAAAGAGGAAATGTGAGGAAGACAATTCCTCCAGGCCACTGAAGCTGAGGCAATTCCTGTATTACAGCTGTCTCCATACACATACAAGCAATGTGAGCAAGCTAGGATTCAATCAGCATATGATTAAAAGAGTTTTCCAACAATATAAACCATGCACAAGAATTCCTGCAACAAATTCCCATATTCTGTAATGAATTTCCCCCTCAGCGCCAATGGGAAGAGGTTGCTAACAAACCGTAGCTCAAAATGGAGACAGAAAAATGCCAAGAGCAAAGCTTCACACAGGGGAGAGGAGTAATTAGATAAGTGGAGCAGGTGAGCTTAATGGACTGATTCCTGATTTACACTTCAATTAAACTTGCGTTTAATTAAACACTTAAAGGCTCTGTGTTGTTCGGAAATTGTTGCTTGGAGCAAGAGACCCATGTTGACAAACACTGACGCACGTTAAAGCAGAGCATCCAGGCAACCATAAGAGCAAAGGCAGACTCTGGCTCCTGGCAACAACCAGTGCTGGAGATCACAGAGGGTCAGGCAGCATCCGTGGAGAGAGAGAGAGAGCAAGCTAACGTTTCGATGACTCTCCATCAGAGCTGAAGTGTGGAAGGGGATAGCATTTATGTTCGAGTTTGGCGAGGGAGAGGTAATGGGTGTAGGGTCCTGGTGGAGAAAAGATGTTGATAGTTCAGGTTAAGTGATCGGAGTGTGAGAACTCTGGCTCACTGTTACAGTCCGTGATTTGAGGAGGTGGGAAATAGGTCGGAATTCCTCCGGGAACTCCCCAGTCTCTCCCGGCGTAATCCACCTCCTTCAGTCCGACTTGTGTCGAAGCTAAAACTGATGTCCTTGACAATGTGCCGATGTTTTATACAAGCCCAGATACAATGGACTTTAGAGCACAGAAGGAAGCCATTTGGCCCATCATGCCCATGCTGACCCTCTGCAAGCAACTTAATTCAACGCACACCGCCAGAACTTCCCAATTCTCATGTCCACATTTATTTGGCCAGGATTGAGTCTACCTCCATCTCAGTACATTTCTCAGCTCCGGTAAATCCCTTCCTGTTCTATATCCTTATTGAAATATGGAAATTAGAACTGCTCCCAGCAATATCGAACCGAAGTTCCATATATTGCTCAGCATACCGTCAGAGTTTCTGTTGTATTCCTCAAGAAATAAACTCCAGTGTTGTGTTTGCTTTTGTGACTTAAATGCCTACATTGTTACTTCAAATAATTTGTAAATCTGTATCTCTTTGTATCTTCATTCCAATTAGAATCTACTTTGTCAGGAATTATCAAGACTCTTCATTCCTACTTTCAAAATGCACAACCTTAAATTTATCTGTATCCCTTACATTTATCAGAGCTCTGGTCCTCTATTCTCCTGGTACATGAGCTATTACCAGCAAGGTTAATGGGTTAGCCCTCAGGAATGAGAATTCTGATTAAGTGTGAGAGAGGAAGAGAAGAATGGGGTTATAGGTCATTCCTGCGTCTGGATAGAGACCCCATTCTGAGCTAACCCTGAAAGCGAGAAGCCACGGTGACACCCAGAACGTGCATTTACATGACATCCTTAATGGAGCTAAACATTGCAGAACACTACATAGGAGCATTAGCAAACAAACATTGACACCAAGTCGCGTAAGGAGATATTAGAACGCATGGTAATGAAAGATTAGTTAAGAGAAAAAGTCAGCTCAAGGGAAGAAGCAGAGACACGGAGAAGGTTAAGGAGGGATTTCCAATGCCTTGGGGACCTAGATAGTTAAATAATGTCTGCCAATAGAGCAAGGACTGAACATGGAACAGTGAGAGAAATGGAAATGGAGACAGTGGCAGGGACTGACCAGGGAAGAGTGATAGGGACTGACCAGGGGAGAGTGATAGGGACTGACTAGGGGAGAGTGATAGGGACTGACTAGGAGACAGTGAGAGGGACTGACGAGGAGACAGTGAGAGGGACTGACCAGGGGAGAGTGATAGGGACTGACCAGGGGAGAGTGATAGGGACTGACTAGGGGAGAGTGATAGGGACTGACTAGGAGACAGTGAGAGGGACTGACGAGGAGACTGTGATAGGGACTGACCAGGGGAGAGTGATAGGGACTGAGTAGGGGAGAGTGATGGGGACTGACTAGGAGACAGTGATAGAGACTGACGAGGAGACAGTGAGAGGGACTGACCAGGGGAGAGTGATAGGGACTGACCAGGGGAGAGTGATAGGGACTGACTAGGGGAGAGTGATAGGGACTGACTAGGAGACAGTGAGAGGGACTGACGAGGAGACTGTGATAGGGACTGACCAGGGGAGAGTGATAGGGACTGAGTAGGGGAGAGTGATGGGGACTGACTAGGAGACAGTGATAGGGACTAAGTAGGGGGCAGTGACAGGGACTGACCAGGGAAGAGCGATAGGGACTGACCAGGAGACAGTGAAAGGGGCTGACCAGGGGAGAGTGATAGGGACTGACCAGGAGACAGTGAAAGGGGCTGACCAGGGGAGAGTGATAGGGACTGACTTGGGGAAAGTGATAGGGACTGACTAAGAGACAGTGAGAGGGACTGACAAGGGGAGAGTGATAGGGACTGACCAGCAGAGAGTGACAGGGATTGACTAGGAGACTGTGACAGGGACTGACAAGGGGAGAGTAATACGAACTGGCCAGAGACTCAAGCAAATGCTTTTTATGGGACAAGGGTTCAATCTCACCAGAGTTGCTGGAGTACTTTAAATACTAGAAGGGGAACCGTAGTAAAGAAGGGTGAAACCATGGAGGAATTTAAGGGAGAGGAAATGGGTTTTTATATTATGCCACAATTAAACTGGTGTCCAATATCAGAAATGTTTGAATTAATAGAATGCATTAGTCGAAGTGAAGCCAGAGCTTTGGATGAGTTGAAGTTGACATTGGCTGGAGATTGGCGAGATGGCCAAGAGGACATAGAACAGTTAAACTCAGGGGTAGCAAAGACATGGTGGACAAGGCTGTCTCATTTTATATCCCAGCACCATTATCTGCTCTGTTTTTTTATTTATTCAGAGGCATTGCTGGTTATTACCAGCATTTATTAATCAATCCAACTGTGGGAAGGATGCACTGTTCAGCTATCATCATTAACTGTTGCAGTCTAACGAGGAGAAATGGAGCAGGTTGGGCCCGTACTCATTAGAGTTTCAATGAATTAAAGAAAGCCTATTGAAACTTTTAAGATTGTTCAGGGGCCTGACAGGGTAGATGCTGAGAGGTTGTGTCCCCTTTTGGGATATCTAGGACCAGTGGGCATCATCTCAAAATAAAACATTGCACATTTAAAACAGAGATGAGGAGGAATTTTTTTTAATCCATGGCATTCCTTACAATAGATGGCTTTCAACATTGTTAAGTATATCCAAGTTTTTAATCAGCAAGGGTTACAAGGATAGTGGAGTTGAGGATTATCAGATCAGCAGTGATCTCATTGAATGGCTGAGCAGACTTGATGGGATGAATGGTCTGCATCTTCTAGATGGTCGAACTCTTATGGTCAGTCCTTGGGGAGCGTGACACTCACAGTGATGTTAGAAAGAGGTTTCCAAATCAGTTGCAACTGAGAGAGATGGAACCAGCCTCAATGCCCCTGGGTTAATGATGGAAAACAAGATCAGAGGTTTGTGAGTATGGAATAAAACCAATTGGTTCATCTAGTCCATCCTTCTGTTTGTGCCCACCCTGTCCAATGTCATTGATGACGTGATCTCACGCTCAACTAACATCGTTCTTTCCCCATTGGTATGTACTGCCCACTGCTGGTGCAGACAGGATCTGCATTGTGATGGCTCCCGCGTGTGATAAGCCAAAAACATTCATCAGAATGGCAAACGACCTCTTAAGTAAGAAGCCAGGGATACTGTTCCCGGACCATAACAGTGGGTTAGTAATCCAGAGACGTAGACTAATGTGGCAACAAGGGTTCAAATCCCGTGGCAGATGGCGAAATCTGAATTCAATAAAATCTATAATTAAGAGTAATTACCTCAGAGTAATCACCATTGTATTTAAAAACCCATATGGTTCAGTCATGCTCTTGAGGGACAGAAACCTGCCATCCTTATCTGGTCTAATGTACTCATGACTCCAGACTCACAGCGATGATCTTAACCACCCTCTGAAATAGCCTGGAGATCCCAATCAGTTCAAAGATAACAAGGGATGAGTAACCCATGCTGGCCCAGCCCATATCCCACATGGGGATTTAAAATGCCAGCAGAGAGATGTAGAAAGTCTGCCCGCTTCCAATGAGCAGGACGGTGTTGGTGATTGATTGCTGAACAAGCCTTGCCAGATACAACATTCAATCACACGTTATACTCTGACAAAGTTTAAATAGCACAGCTCTTTAGAGAACATGCTTTTAAACCTTCTGAACTGTCTGATTAAGGGAGCCCGTAACTCACTCCCAAATACACATTTTTTTGCATAATCATCAAACAAATCCTCCAATTAGATGCTAGTCTGTAATTCAGTCTCAGGCTATATTTTATATCGGAAGAACGTGAGCCAAGAGAGTCGCTTTTCAATCTGTAGTGGGTTCCTCACTAACTGTTATTCTGACAAAAAGAATAATTTAAAAACCTCATATTGGTTCCGTGCCAAAGAGCTTATTACTTTGCATTCTATATATAAATTGACCAAGCCCCTAGAATTAGAATTCAGTGTTTAACCAAGTCCCTGGTATCTATCATTGTAAATCTAAGCAATTTAAACTCGCCAGTTAGATTTCAACTTAATCTTAATCCGATGTATCCATTAATCTATTCGGAACTTTAAAATGCCTGGCCCTGTATTCCCTTGAATGTCGAAGATTAAAGAGTGATCAACTCAAGGCGTTTAGCATGATTAAAGGATTTGATCAAGCAAATAGAGAGAAACTATTTCCTCTGCTTGTGAGGGGGAGTACAGAAGGGGGCATTAACCTTGTAAATAAGATTAGAAAAAAAAACAACACATTAAGCAACATTCTTATAACTTAACCCTCTAAAGTTGGCATATGCTCAAAAAGAGAGTGAATGCAAGCACAAAGACTACACAACTGAGTGGAGCTGATCTGCAGCAATGGTGCCAAAATGAGATGGTACCTAACAATTATGTATGGATTATAGCCAAGTCAATGAGGTTACAAAATCTTGATTCATATCCTATTCCACTTTTGGAAGACTGTATTGAGAAGATGGGACAGACCACTGATATTTCTAAGTTGAACTTACTCAGAGGATACTGGTCGGTATCTTTATCTGAAAGAGCAAAATTTTGGCTCTTGTGACACCAAATTTGAAGTCATGCCATTCGGTATGAAAAAATGCGCCAGCCACATTTCAAAGACTAACCAATAAAGTCAGTTAGGCATTGCTCAATTGTGTGGTGTACATCAACAATCCGATGACTTTTAGTCACAAATGGAAGGAGAATTTGGAGCATCTGTAGGAATTGTCCAATCAACTTCAGAGGCAGGTTTAGTGATAAACCTGGATAAAAGTGAGTTTGCAAAAGCCCAAGTCATGTTCATGAGCCATGTCCTTGGGTAAAAAAACGAGGTCTGCAGATGCTGGAGATCACAGTTGAAAATGTGTTGCTGGTTAAAGCACAGCAGGTCAGGCAGCATCCAAGGAATAGAAAATTTGACGTTTCAGGCATAAGCCCTTCATCAGGAACTGCTGATGAAGGGCTTATGCCCGAAACGTCGAATTTCCTATTCCTTGGATGCTGCCTGACCTGCTGTTATTCCTGATGAAGGGCTTATGCTCGAAACGTCGAATTCTCTATTCCTGAGATGCTGCCTAACCTGCTGTGCTTTGACCAGCAACACATTTGCAGCTGTGATCTCCAGCATCTGCAGACCTCATTTTTTACTGCTGTGCTTTAACCAGCAACACATTTTCAGCCATGGCCTTGGACCTAGTCAAATGGCCCCATGGGATGTGAAAACAAAGGGAGTTTCCCATACCATTGGCAGAGCAGGCAGTAGTACAACTCCTAAGGCTGAATAATTTATATTGGAGGTTTGTACCACATTTCAGCAATGTTGCTCCACTGACTGTATTGCTGAATACGTACAGAAAATGTCAGTTGACGGTGGACTGTCGGAAGGCATTTGACAGCTTGTAGAGTGTTACCCACTTCCCCAGCATTAACCATGCCAAATTACGCAAAGTCATACAAGGTGGCCATTGATTGGAGTGAATAAGAGTGTTGGCGTTGTATTCTTGTGAGAAGGCGATGAGAAGATGGAAGACCTTTTTGCGTATTTTTCCAGAAAGTTGAATAATCATCAACAGAAATATTCCAGAACTGAAAAGGAAATCTTGAGTTTGGGGTTGGCAATGCAATATTTCAACACTTATATTGCTTGTAATGTGTTGGAGACAATTGTACACATTGATCATAACCCCTTAAGAGTTTTAGAAAAATTTGAGGATAAAAATTCCAGATTGCTTAGATGGAGCTTATTATGGCAGTCACTCAATTTGAAAACTATAACGTGGCATGATGAGAGAACATGATTGCAACACATTGCATCACAACTTTGATGAAGGAGGATGGAGGTGGTTTGATGGCAGAGTAAAACAGACTCTAGGAGAGAATGTTTGCATCCTTAGGGTTAATGTAATGCATATGCATTGTGGTGTACTAATAGTATAAGGCAAACAGATTTTAAAGTGAAGCCACCTTTGGATATTGATGGATCATTTTTTTTAAAGGGGGAGGTGTGACAATAATGTGGCGTTAAGAGGTTTGTTTTGTCTTGTTTTCTTTTATGAGGAAAGGTTGCGACAGAGATACTGAGCAGTCTGCTCAAAGTCATTAAAGGAGTCATCTTGCGAGACCTTGGGGTTTTCTTTCAAAGTTGGAACAATAGAAGCAGCCTGAACGAGTGGGGTCAAACTCCCACAGAACCACAATTTTTAGTTTTAGCTTTCTGCAATTGCTGGGGTCTTGAAGCTGGATGTGGAAGATCTTATTCACCTCTCTGCTACAACTAAAGGCCTGGGTTCTCTTCCTGCAGTTAGAATTGCATGTGAGACAATCTATTTTACCGAATTTGCCTTTGCCAAGGGTGTGTTTTGTTATATTGGAATACCTAATTAGTAGTTGTTAATGCATCTATTATTTGTTAAGCATTTCAATAGATTTACAGTTAAGCCAATGATTTTACTTATATGTTGTCTATATTTTAACTGTTGTATAAAAGTGAAGTGTTTTTTGCTTAAAGTCGATAGTTTAACCAATCGAATTGCATCTGGATCTCAGTGTCTTACACTTACCTTTAAAATAAGAAAAAGTTTGCATCTAGATTATCTTCTTAATATACTTAGGGGGTGTTGAGAGTTAGTCTGGCCCAAAACAGTACCAATTAAAGTTCATTTGCAATTAATCAGCACTCTTTCCTCATGCAGTATAAAATATGTTGCGAATAAACAGGAAATTCAAAAGGTCTGCTCTGTCTAAGGACTGTCTCGGAGCTGGCTGGTCACAGCCAGCATACTTGAAAAAAAAATGTGTTGCAAGTGATTTGGTAATGGGAACAAAAAATGTTCAGTTTTGTATGAGAGAAAAATATATAAAATGTTGTTCACCAGTATTTCTTGCAAATGTCCTGATGAGTGCAGGATAAATTTCTATGTTCATCAATGGTGAAGTTCTGGACAAACAAAGAACTATTTGTCCCACTTTAGTCTTTGGAAGAGATTACCAATTCAATCCTACCCTCCAGTTTTATCATCCATAATGCTGCATATTTGGCCTATTTGTGTGCAATTACTTTTCGAACGTTCCTGTGTTACAGACGTCCATCACCCTTTCAGGCAGTGCTTGGCACTGATCCTATTAAATTGAGTGGGTTCTGGTGTGCCATTGCAGCGATGTTCATCCTGGGAAATTGAGAACTTCATCAATCTCAGAGTTCAAAGGAAGAAAACACACACGACTCAGTCCGTCACAGAGTAAAGTTCCCAGTGACGTACCCTCACTTCAGAAGGGCAAGCCCTGCAGTGTCATATTCGCTCGTCACACTGGCTATCTTTGGAGGCAGGTTTGTATAATCTTTTCAAAGTGAATACAATCCTCTCTCTGGGGAGGTTCTATTGTCCCATTTGGGGATCATTTTAGACTTCCATAAGCAAGATCTGATGTAAATGGATCCAACTTTCATTACAAACACGAGCAGAAAATAAACACACCCCATTTGCACCCAAAGCCCATTAAGCTGCATATGTACCGAGGGAATTGTTGTTTGAAGGCAGCTTTCTGTGAACAGAAACAGTGTCATCTAAATGGTGCAGACTGGCTCCCATCAGTCCCACGCGCGGAGGTACAATGTTCTCCAACAGTAATAAAAGCAGCTAAAGCTGACAACTCAGTGCCACCTGCTGTGTTTGGCTGATGTGCATCTATGTGCTCCTTCTTGAGCATGTGCATCAGTAAACACTGCAAATTCGCTCCCATACGACACTTTATGACTCAAGGATGGCTTCGCTTCATCTCTTCCATGTTTTGAGTGAAACCCAAGTTGGCGATGAGCCAGCAGAGTTGTTTTGGAGCCAGACAAGACAGAAAAGAGAAAATAGAACATTACAGTGCAGTACAGGCCCTTCAGCCCTCGATGTTGCACCACCCTGTGAAACCAATCCAAAGTCTATCTATCCTACACTATTCCATTCTCATCCATATACCTATCCAATGACCATTTAAATGCCCGTAAAGTTGGCGATTCTACTACTGTTGCAGGCAGTGTGTTCCATGCCCCCTACTACTCTGAGTAAAGAAACTACATCTGACATCTATCCTATATCTATCACCCCTCAATTTGAGCATAGAACATAGAACAATACAGCACAGAACAGGCCCTTCGGCCCATGATGTTGTGCCGAACATTTGTCCTAGCTAAAGCACCTATCCGTGTACCTATCCAATTGCCGCTTAAAGGTCACCAATGATTCTGACTCTGCCACCCCCACAGGCAGCGCATTCCATGCCCCCTCCACTCTCTGGGTAAAGAACCTACCCCTGACATCCCCCCTATACCTTCCACCCTTCACCTTAAACTTATGACCCCTTGTAACACTCTGTTGTACCCGGGGAAAAAGTCTCTGACTGTCTACTCTATCTATTCCCCATATCATCTTATAAACCTCTATCAAGTCACCCCTCACCCTTCGCCGTTCCAATGAGAAAAGGCTTAGCACTCTCAACCTATCTTGTACGACTTATTCTCCGTTCCAGGCAACATCCTGGTAAATCTCCTCTGCACCCTCTCCAAAGCTTCCACATCTTTCCTAAAGTGAGGCGACCAGACTGCACACAGTACTCCTAATGTGGCCTTACCAAGGTCCTGTACAGCTGCAACATCACCTCACGACTCTTGAATTCAATCCCTCTGCTAATGAACGCTAATACACCATAGGCCTTCTTACAAGCTCTATCCACCTGAGTGGCAATTTTCAAAGAGCTATGAACATAGACCCCAAGATCCCTCTGCTCCTCAACCTTACTAAGAACCCTACCGTTAACCCTGTATTCCGTATTCTTATTTGTCCTTTTAAAATGGACAACCTCACACTTGACAGGGTTGAACTCCATCTGCCACTCCTCAGCCCAGCTCTGCATCATATCTAAGTCCCTTTGCAGCCGACAACAGCCCTCCTCACTATCCACAACTCCACCAATCTTCGTATCGTCTGCAAATTTACTGACCCACCCTTCGACTCGCTCTTCCAAGTCATTAATAAAAATTACAAACAGCAGAGGTCCCAGAACTGATCCCTGCGGAACTCCACTTGTAACTGGGCTCCAGGCTGAATATTTACCATCTACCACCACTCTCTGATTTTGACCAGTTAGCCAGTTCTCTATCCAACTGGCCAAATTTCCCAATATCCCATGCCTCCTGACTTTCCACATAAGCCTACCATGGGGAAGCTTATCAAATGCCTTACTAAAATCCATGTATACTACATCCACTGCTCTACCCTCATCCACATGCTTGGTCACCTCCTCAAAGAATTCAATAAGACTTGTAAGGCAAGACCTACCCTTCACAAATCCGTGCTGGCTGTCCCTAATCAAGCAGTGTCTTTCCAGATACTCATAGATCCTATCCCTCAGTACCCTTTCCATTACTTTGCCTGCCACCGAAGTAAGACTAACTGGCCTGTAATTCCCAGGGTTATCCCTATTTCCTTTTTTGAACAGGGGCACAACATTGGCCACTCTCCAGTCCCCTGGTAACACCCCCGTTGACAGTGAAGATGAAAAGATTGTTGCCAATGGCTCTGCAATTTTCTCTCTTGCTTCCCACATAATCCTAGGATATATCCCGTCCGGCCCGGGGGACTTGTCTATCCTCAAGTTTGTCAAAATGCCCAACACATCGTCCTTCCTAACAAGTATCTCCTCTAGCTTACCAGTCCGTTTCATACTCTCCTCTTCAACAATACGGTCCCTCTCATTTGTAAATACTGAAGAAAAGTACTCATTCAAGACCTCTCCTATCTCTTCCGACTCAATACACAGACTACCATTACTGTCCTTGATCGGACCTACCCTCATTCTCGTCATTCTCATGTTTCTCACATACGCATAAAAGGCCTTGGGGTTATCCTTGATCCTACCCGCCAAAGATTTTTCATGCCCTCTCTTAGATCTCCTAATCCCTTTCTTCAGCTCCCTCCTGGCTATCCTGTATCCCTCCAACGCTCTGTCTGAACCCTGTTTCCTCAACCTTATGCAAGCCTCCTTCTTCCTCTTTACTAGACATTCAACCTCCCTCGTCAACCAAGGTTCCCTCACACGACCATCTCTTTCCTGCCTGACAGGTACATACATATCAAGGACATGTCGTATCTGTTCCTTGAAAAAGTTTCACATTTCAATGACATCCTTCCCTGACAGCCAATGCTCCTAACTTATGCTCCTCAGATCCTGTCTTGCAGCATCATATTTACCCTTCCCCCAATTGTAAAACCTACCCTGTTGTGCGCACCTATCTCTCCCCATAACCAAGGTGAAAGTCACAGAATTGTGGTCACCATCACCAAAACGCTCACCCACTAACAAGCCCATCACTTGTCCCGGTTCATTACCGAGTACCAAATCTAATATGGCCTCCCTGTGTCTTCTGCACCTTTCCAAAATCCGTTTCCCAACCTGTTTCTCCACATCTCTGCTGCTATTGGGGGGCCTATAGTAAACACCCAATAAGGTGACTGCTCCTTTCCTATTTCTGACTTCAGCCCACACTACCTCCAAAGGCAGATCCCCCTCGAACTGCTATTCTGCAGCCATTATACAATTTCTAATTAGCAATGCCACACCCCCTCCTTTTTTACCACCCTCCCTAATCTTACTGAAACATCTGTAACTAGGAACCTCCAACAACCATTCCTGTCCCTCTTCTATCCACGTTTCTATGATGGCCACAACATCGTAGTCCCAAGTACCAATCCATGCCTTAAGTTCACCCACCTTATTTGTGATACTCCTTGCGTTGATGTATACACACTTGAACCCATCTCTGTGTCCGCAAGTATTCCCTGTCAGTGCTACCTTCTCCACAGCCTCCCTACATTCTTGGACATCCTGAAAAACAGCTAACCTACTTGCTGGACTACAAGTCCGGATGTGTTAATGAGAGATGATAGAGTCTTGAAAAAGGACAGAGGGTGTGTGTGTGTATATATATGCATGTCTATGCACATATCTGTATGTGTGTGCGTGCATGTATATATATGTGTGTATGTATGTGTGTGCTTGTGTATGTGTGTTTGTGTACATTGTGTGTGCAAGTGCATGGGTGCATATGTACATACGTGTGGACATGTTTCTGTGTGTATGTATATATCTGTGTGTATGTATGTGTCCATGTGTTTGTGTATGCTTATCTGTATGTGTGTGTGTGTACGCATGTGTTTGAGTGTACCTGTGTGTGTATGTGTGTGTGTCTGTGTGTCTGTGTGTGAGTAGCTGCCTGTGCGTGTGTGCGTGTGTGTCTGTGTGTGTATGTACATGTGTGTGTGCTTGTGTGTGTGTTTACATTTGTCTGTGCATGCGTGTCTGTGTGTGCCTGTGTGTATCCATTTGTGTGTGCCTGTGTGTGTCCATTTTTGTGTACCTGTGTGTGTTTGTACGTGTGTCTGTGTGCATGTGTGTGTGTGTGTGTGTGCGCGCATGTGTGTCTATTTGTGTGTACCTGTGTGTGCATATACTTGTGTGTGTGTATATGTTTGTCTGTGCATGTGTGTGTGTATGTGCCTGTGTGTGTGGGTGTCTGTGCATGTGTCTGTGTGTTTGTCCATGTCCATTTGTGTATGTCTGTGTGTGTATGTGCGTGTGTCTGTGTGCATGTGTGTGTGCACGTGCATGCGTGTGCGTGTGCGTGCATGTCTGTGTGTGTGTCTCTGTGTGTATGGATGGATGTGGGTATTATTAATGGTGGACAAGTCAGAGGTGTTAGCATACTGTAGCTTTTCACTTCTGTAATCGGCGTTGGATTGAGCTTGGAGTGAGGAAAATGCATCTTTTGGTTGGCATTCTGTGCCAGGTTACATGTTTGGAGGTAGAGACGGCATTTAAGCAGGTGGGAGGATGGCACGTGAGCACCACAAAACCAAGTCTGGGTTCGGGAAGGTCGGTTTTCAGAATCCCACTGCCATTTGAAATTTGCAAGTAGGGCAATTAATGGGCAGTTAATGTCCTCATCCTTTTGGCACTGATGTCCCAGTGGTGGGTTGATCTGTTGGTGGCGGGAGCGGAGGGTAGGGGGGAGTGTGGGGGAAGCACGACAAGTAACCTGAGCAGGCTGCTGTGGTCTCCGGGTGGAGAGTGAAGAGAACTGGAGTGCAGTTGCATAAGCATACAGTCCCTGACCCAATGTGTTGGCATCAAACAATGGGTGAATGGCAGTCTCGATGAGCCCTCCCTCTGCCCTTGCTGCCCTGGTCCCCATCCTGCGTGTACTCTGTCTCTGTGACTCATCTCCAGCCCATACCGCTGCCCCATCCTGGGTCTCTGGTAGCTGTTATTTCAGCAGCGGCCCAGGCTATCCAATACCAGCCCCTGCTAGGCTCAAAGTGGTCAAGGTTTCTTCCGGGTAAGACCTGCTAGTTGCCTCAGAGGCACCTCATGCCTGTGACATTTCCTGAAGAAATCAAGGCAAGAGCCTCCAGCGTCCAGGAGCGGTCCTTAATACTGCTTGGCCTATCCGAAATTAGGATTGGGATGTTCGGACCTGAACAGTGGAGCTTCATGGACCACTCCACAAAACCCAAGCATAGGTACGAATCGGCAATTTTGATAATGCCAATGCAGAAATGGCACACGAGGAACGTCTTTAAATATGAACACAGAGGCACGTCATTGAGGATGTCCAAGAAGGAAACGTTCCACATTCTTTCAAGAACAATCAGGGGTCAACAATGGACATCAGCCTTGCCACTGATGCTCATAACCTGAAGAACGATAACAAAGAAGAATGTTTCAGATATTTGAAACAGAGTCGCTGGTATTTTGCATGAATGCTCTGACTGTTGGATTTTCTATCTCTCAGGACAGCTTTCACTCTGTTAAATCACTGACTTCCAGAAAATCAAATCACCTAAAGTCCTGGTTGGAAGTAACTCTCGTTACTTCCCATTAATGGCCAGACTATTTGGTAGAGGTCCATTTACTTGTCTGGCTGAAGCATCAATGGCCTTGATACTGCTGGAGCGGAACTTCTAACCTCATCTGCCATTAGTTACGCTTGCCCTTGTGGCCTGAGATTTTAAAGATTTATGTGTGGGGCGAGTTGCTGTAAGAGTGAATATGCATCACAGTGAAGGAAAATGTACACCAGAAAATGTTTTTCTCCTGTATTACTATGTGGGATGTGCTTTTTTTAAAATTATACTCACGGGATGTGGGCACTTCTGGCTAGACCAGTATTTATTGCCAATTCCTAATTGCCCAGAGGACAGTTAAGAGTCTTATGGGTCTGGAGTCACGTGTAGGCCAGACCAGAGTAAGGATAGCAGTTTCCTTTCCTAGACGACATTAGTGAACCAGTTGGGTCTTTCCCGAACAATTGACAATGGATTCATGATCATCACTCGACCCTTAATTCCAGATACTTTACTGATTTTAATTCAATTCAATCGAAATCTGCTGCGGTGGAATTTAAACCCGAGTCCCCTGAACGTGAGCTGAGTCCCTGGATGAAATAGCCAGTGCTAATGTCACTGGGCCATCAGCTCCCCATTGCCTCACCCGTCCCTAACTGCCCCTTGAGCTGAGAGATGACTTCATAGGGCAGATAAGTGTCAATGGCATTCCTGTGGACCAGGAATCACAGAGGAGCATAGAACATAGGAGCTGGAGTAGGCCATTAAGCCCTTTGAGTTTACTCCTCCTTTCAATACGATCATGGCTGATCATGCAACTCAGTCCCTTGTTCCCACTTTCACTCCATGCCCTTTGACCCCTTTAGCCCTAAGAACTATAACTCCTTGAAATCGTTGAATGGTTTGGCCATTATTGGGATGAGGTTTCATTTATATAAATTGAATTTCAATTGTGGGATTTGACATCTCCCCACTCACAAACCCAGCCCAAATGCATCTGCCAAGTGTCTATTCAAGTTAAATTGCCATAGCACTGCAATATTGCAGTCAGTTTTGGGCACTTTCTGACTGACCGCTTGATGTTTCACAAGGAAGGCTAACCAACTGTTCAGTATAGGAAGAGAACGGGGAGCTCCAGTATAGTGTAGATCTGTGAAATAAAAGTACTGTTTGAGTCTACACCGACAATATGTAAAGCTAGCCTCCAATATGTTTTGATGTGAGGATAACAACCCAGTTACACTGTACTCTTCAACTCCACTGGTGCATCAACAAACGTCAATGTTCCCAGGTTATAATCAACATTGTCAGACACATCAGTTTGGCAACTTCACAAAAACTGCCTCAAACTCTGCACTTTGTTTTCTCTCAGTGAACATGGTTAAATTTGTATTTCAAATGTATGTTCTGCGAATGAATTGTCCTGGGGTCCATGTGTAAATCAGCTCAGATTTCAGATCTGGAATTTATCGCAGCTGGAATACAAGTCACATCAACCAAGGAAGCTGTTGCCATGGCGACATTTGAGCGCTTTCGTAGATGCTAAGTTCACTAAAGCCAAGAGACAGCCTTGTTGCTGGAGTAGGTCCCATCAAATAATGACTTGACAAAACATCCACTCAGATGCCGTCAAGGGAACCATGGGACTTTCACGGTTCATGCAATGACTCATGGAATCTCTAGAATGTAGAAAGAAGTCATTTGGTCCATCGAGTCTCTCACTGACCTTCTCAAGAGCATCCCACCCAGATACACCCTCCACCTTATCCAAGAAACCCTGCATTCCCCATGGCTAATCTACCTAGCCTGCACAACTCTAGACACAATGGGGCAATTTTAGCACGGCCAATCCACCTAAACTGCTCACCTTTGGACTGTGGGAAGAAACCAGAGCACCCAGAGGAAACCCAAGCGGTCATGGGGAGAATGTGCAGTCGCCCAAGGGTGGAATCGAACCTGGGTCCTTGGTGCTTTGAGGCAGCAGCGCTATCCACTCTATTTGTCCCTTTGGAAGGACACCCTTCTCTACATTCTGCTGTTTGCAATTCACAGGACTAAATTGAGATGAAGTACACTTATAACCTTGAAAGTGTTCTTAAACGGCCCTAAATCATGACAGAATACTAAAAGCCTGAAGATCCCTGCCTAAATATTTAAATGTGAACAAATAGCACTCGGTCATAAAGAGCTAAATCTATCAGCAAGTGCTTTACTGCATATGCCTTTAAATCTCCATGTTATGAATTTTTCAAACAACCTCTTTATTTCCAAGCAACATTTTAATTGAGGGCCCTTCTATATAAAGCACAGTGGATGTCTTTTCCATGAACTGGATGCAATCAAATAACATCAATCGAGAAAGTCCCTGAAGTAAAAAAAACACATTTTTCAGAGGTCAGCACTGAGTTTAACTTTACAAACAAACATGGGCTTCGTTCGGTTCAAACGTGGGTCCATTGCATTAAACTGAATGGATCTATTCCACCTGAAATCAAGGCATTTCAAGGAGAGGACTGTTAGATTGGTGTTACTCCTTCACTGTCTCTGTGACCTCCTCCTGCCTTTCAACTCTCTGGGTTCCTTCAATTCTGATCTCCTCAACAACTCCAGCTTTCATCCCTTCATTACTGACGGCCAAACTGCAGTCACCTGGATTCCAACTCCCAGACTTCAAATCTTAGAATCCTTACAGTCTGGAAGCAATCTATACCAACCCTCCAAAGAGCACCCCACCCTATCCCTGTAACCCCACATTTCCCAGGGCTAACCCACCTAGCCTGCACATCCTTTGGCACCAGTACATTGCTTTATAGGAAGGATGTGGAAGCTTTGGGAAGGGTGCAGAGGAGATTTACTCGGACGTTGCCTGGTATGGAGGGAAGGTTGAGACTGTTTTCATCAGAGAGAAGAAGGTTGAGAGGTGACTTAATTGAGACATATAAGATAATCAGAGGGTTAGATAGGGTGGGGAGTGAGAGCCCTTTTCCTCTGATAGTGATGGCTAGCCTGAGGGGACAGCTTTAAACTGAGGGGTGATAGACATAAGACAGATGTCAGAGATAGGTTCTTTACTCAGAGAGTAGTAAGGGCGTGGAACACTCTACCTGCAATAGTAGTAGACTCACTGACTTTAAGGGCATTTAAATGGTCATAGAATAATGTACATTAGATCAGCTTCAGATTGGTTTCTCAGGTCAGCACAACATCAAGAGCTAAAGGGCATTGTAATATTCTACGTTCTGTCCCTGGACATTATGGGGTAATTTCACATGACCAATCCACCTAACCTGCATGTCTTTGGACTGTGAGAGGAAACCCATGCAGATAGGGGAGAAAGTGCCAACAACACACTGTTGCCCAAGGGAGGAATCGATCCCTGGCGCTGTGAGGCAGCAGTGCTAACCACTGAGCCACCATGTCACCCCACATTTTGTTTTAGATTTTAGCACTGAAAACAATGTTCCAAGTTATTGACAGCAACAGGCCTATCTCTTATTATCCAGACAATTTGAAGACTTATCCACAAAGTGCAGGGCTGGAGTCACGTCATAGAATCATAGAGTCATAGAGATGTACAGCATAGAAACAGACTCTTTGGTCCAACCCATCCATGCTGACCAGATATCCCAACCCAATCTAGTCCCACCTGTCAGCACCCGGCCCATATCCCTCCAAACCCTTCCTATTCATATACCCATCCAAATGCCACTTAAATGTTGTAATTGTACCAGCCACCACCACTTCCTCTGGCAGCTCATTCCACCCTCTGTGTGAAAATGTTGCCCCATAGGTCTTTTTTACATCTTTTCCCTCTCACCCTATACCTATGCCCTTTGGTTCTGGACTCCCCGATCCCAGGGAAAGGCTTTGCCTATTTACCCTATCCATAACCCTCATGCTTTTGTAAACCTCTATAAGGTCACCCTTCAGCCTCCGACGCTCCAGGGAAAACAGCCCCAGGCTGTTCAGCCTATCCTTATAGCTCAAATCCTCCAACCCTGGCAACATCCTCGTAAATCTTTTCTGAACCCTTTCAAGTTTCACAACATCTTTCCAATAGGAAGGAGACCAGAATTGCGTGCAATATTGAATAGTGGCCTAACCAATGTTCTGTAACATGACCTCCCAACTCTTGTACTCAATACTCTGACCAATAAAAGAAAGCATACCAAATGCCTTCTTCACTATCCTAACAACCTGCGACTCCACTTTCAAGGAGCTATGGACCTGCACTCCAAGGTCTCTTTGTTCAGCAACACTCCCTAGGACCTTACCATTAAGTGTATAAGTCTTGCTAAGATTTGCTTTCCCAAAATGCAGCACCTCGCATTCATCTGAATTAAACTCCATTTGCCACTTCTCAGCCCATTGGCCCATCTGGTCCAGATCCTTTGTAATCTGAGGTAATCTTCTTCGCTATCCACTATACCTCCAATTTTGGTGTCATATGCAAACTTACTAACTGTACCTCTTATGCTCACATCCAAATCATTTATGTAAATGACAAAAAGTAGAGGGCCCAGCACCGATCCTTGTGGCACCCCACTGGTCACAGGCCTCCAGTCTGAAAAACAACCCTTCACCACCACTCTCTATCTTCTACCTTTGAGCCAGTTCTGTATCCAAATGGCTAGTTCTCCCTGTATTCCGTGAGATCTAACCTTGCTAACCTCCCATGGGGAACATTGTCAAACACCTTACTGAAGTTCATATAGATCACATCTACTGCTCTGCCCTCATCAATCATCTTTGTTATTTCATCAAAAAACTCAATCAAGTTTGTGAGACATGATTTCCCACACACAAAGCCATGTTGACAATCCCTAATCAGTCCTTGCCTTTCCAAATACATGTACATCCTGTTCGTCAAGATTCCATCCAACAACTTGCCCACCACCAAGGTCAGGCTCACCGGTCTGTAGTTCTCTGGCTTGTCTTTACCGCCCTTCATAAATAGTGGCACCACATTAGCCAACCTCTGGTCTTCCGGCACCTCACCGGTGACTATCGATGATACAAATATCTCAGCAAGAGGCCCAGTAATCACTTCTCTAGCTTCCCACAGAGCTCTAGAGTACACCTGATCAGGTCCTGGGGATTTATCCACCTTTATGCGTTTCAAGACATCCAGCACTTCCTCCTCTGTAATCTGGACATTTTACAAGGTGTCACCATTTATTTCCCTACATTCTATATCTTCCATATCTTTTTCCACAGTAAATACTCATTTAGTGTCTCCCCCATTTTCTGCAGTTCCACACCAAGGCAGCCTTGCTGATCTTTGAGGGGCCTTATTCTCTCCCTAGTTACCCTTTTGTCCTTAATGTATTTGTAAAATCCCTTTGGATTCTTCTTAACCCTGTTTGCCAAAGCTATCTCATGTCCCCTTTTTGCCTTCCTGATTTTCCTCTTCACTCGATCTATCCTTACATATACTTCCTTCTTTTTCTTAACCAAACCCTCAATTTCTTTAGTCATCCAGCATTCGATATACCTACCAGCCTTCCCTTTCACCCTGACAGGAATATACTTTCTCTGGATTCTGGTTATCTTATTCCTGAAGGCTTCTCATTTTCCAGCCGTCCCTTTACCTGCGAACATTTGCCCCCAATCAGCTTTTGAAAGTTCTTGCCTAATACCATCAAAGTTAGCCTTTCTCCAATTTAGAACTTCAACTTTTAGATCTGGTCTATCCTTTTCCTTCACTATTTTAAATCTACAGAATCAAAGTGTGGAAGGAGATTGTTCGACCCATTGTGTCTGTATTAGCTCCCCAGCTCATCCCATTCTCCAACCCTACCTCCACATAACCCTCTACATTCATCACTTTCAAATATATATATCCAGCTTTCTTTTCAACTCTCCTTTGGAATCCACCTCCCCCACTCTCCCAGGCAACACATTCCAAATCCTAACAACTTTTGGAGTAAATCTCCCGACTTCCTTTTCTTTAAAGCTGACATGCAGATTTCCCCCACTGTCCGAAAGTAGAGCGTTCCTGTGAAACCTCTCTTCAGCCAAAATGGCGTAAAGTGAAGAAGCATTTACTTCTAATGGAAAAATTCCACCCTTTTCGGAAAAGTGAAACTCCTCTTTGGATTTCTTTTGGTTAGGTCTTTTGTAAAAGTTAAGTAGCGTAAAACGAATTTTCAAGAAGTGGGAGATACCTGTGCTGCTGATCAACCTTTTCTTCATCTGTCTCAGTTGCTTGGTGTCAAATTCTGCTTGATAAATGCTCTCATGCAGTGCCTTGGAGAATGTTAAAGGTGCTATGTAAATGTAGCTTGCACAATTTTCTCAACAGGCACCCTGCCAGCACCCTGGGTTTGAATCCAGTTCAAACCGTCATGGTAGAGATTTGCTTACTGTGTGTCAACTTCAGGAAGTTAAAGAGACCTGAGTCAAGGCCATCTTGGCTCCAGGATTGGGGGAACGCAGCACATGCTTTCTGTAACTGAGCATTAATGAGTTAACTTTGGGGAAATGGTTGTAATATCCATGGGCTGGTAATGTAGAACTCAAACTAATGTGTTGGGGACATGGGTGATATTTAAGGATGGTGGAATTGGCAGGGCCGTGATGGCCTAGTGGTATTTTTGCTCGACTATCAATCCAGAGACCCAGATAATGTTCTAGGGACCGGGGTTTAAATCCTGCCATGACAGATGGCAGAATTCAATTTTTTTCAAACAACTGGAATTAGGAATCCAATGATGACCATGACAAACTATTGCCAATTGTTGGAAAAACCCGTCTTGTTCACTAATGCCCATTACGGAAGGAAATCTACCATTCTTACCCAGTCAGGCCTACACGTGACTCCAGACCCACAGCAATGTGGTTGACTCTCAACCGCCATCTGGGTAATTAGGGATGGGCAATAAATGATGACCCAGTCAGCAATGCCCACATCCTGTCAATGAAAAAAGATTAAAATCTATGAATAAAAATCTAGAATATAATCCCAGTTGGGTGGCAAGGTGGCTCAGTCGTTAGCACTATGGCCTCACAGCGCCAGGGACGCAGGCTTAAATCCAGCCTCGGAAGATTGTCTATGTGGAGTTTGCACATCCTCCCCATGTCTGAATGAGTTTCCTCCCACAATCCAAAAATGTGCAGGTCAGGTGAATTAGCCATGCTACGTTACCCATAGTGTTCAGGGATGTGTAAATTAGGTGCATTAATCAGGGGTAAATGTAGAGTAATAGGGAATGGGTTTGGGTGGGATACTGTTTGGAAGGCTACTGTAGACATGTTGGGTTGAAGGGCCTGTTTCCATACTGTAGGGTTTCTATGATTCTAAATGATAGAAGAAGGCCATTTGGCCCGCTGCGATACTGCTGGATCCCTGATCGTCCCAAATTGCTGGCTTTTCTCCACAGCCATGCCCAAAGAAAAGGCAACTATTGAATCTGTCTTGGAAACACTCAAAATAAACATTAAATTAGGACAGGGAGGAAAGGAAATTGATGGGTGTATCCTGCATTTTGGGGCATGAGTGATGCATCTCACTGAAGACAGATGCAAGGTAACATTGTTTTAGATGCTCCTATTAGAGAACCTTAGCTCAACAGTCAAATCAATACGTAGTCTTAGATTAATGAAAATCCAAAGTGAATAGTTCATTTCTTGGAACTAATTTCCTCTTCTCTTCTTCACGTCACTGACGCTGTCTCTCGACAAATCAAATAACACGAACCTTCAGGCCCCACTCTTGTACCCATCTGGAAAGAAAAACGCAATTAGCAACTTACGCTGTGCAAGTCCTCGCCTCCACCTTGCGTGAAGCGTTTTGAGAAATGCCTTCAGCTGTTTTCGAAATCTGACCCAGCTTGCTTTTGATGTTGCACTTTTTAAAAGGCAGGAAAATGCTTCAAGAGGCATTACAATAAAAAAAACACAATTAAATTTTGACAGCGCGCTACATGAGGGTGGCACGATGGCTCAGTGGTTAGCACTGCAGCACCAGGGACCTGGGTTCAATTCCCACCTCGGGCAGCAGTCTGTGTGGAGTTTGCACATTCTCCCTGTGTCTGCGCAGGTTTCCTTCCACAGTCCAAAGATGAGCAGACCATGTGGATTGGCCGTGGGAAGTGTAAGGTGGGGAATGGGTCTGGGCAGGCTCCTCTTAGGAGGGTCAGTGTGGACTTGTTGGGCCAAAGGGTCTGTTTCCACACTGTAGGTAATCTAATCTAATGAGGAGTCGTTAAAGGACTCTTTGGAATTCTTTTGGTTAGCGAAAACAGGTCTTTCGTAAAAGTTAAGCAGCGTAAATTTTCAAAAAGTGGAAGATACTTATGCTGCTGATCAAGCTTTGGTCAAAAACAATAGGTTTGATAAACATCTTAAGGGAAGGGGGAGAGGTAGAGATTGCTGTGATGTTCATGTAGCATCAAGGGTGCGTAGTATAAGCTGCTCTTTACTGCCTGTCATCATGAAAAAGGGTGTAATAGATAATGATGCCAGGGTTGGAAGATTTGAGCTATAGGGAGAGGCCGATTAGGCTTGGGGTGTTTTCCCTGGAGCATCAGAGGCTGAGCGATGATCCTATAGAAGTTTATCAAATCATGAGAGGCATGGATAGGGTAAATAGTCAAGGTCTTTTCTTTAGGGTGGAATAGTCCAAAAATTGTGGGCATAAGTTTAAAGTGAGGGGGGAAAAGTTTAAATGGGACCTAAGGAACAACTTTTTCACACAGAGGGTGGTACGTGTCTGGAATGAGCTGCCAGAGGAAGTGGTGGAGGCTGGTACAATTACAACATTTAAGAGGCATTTGGATAGGTATAGGAATAGGAAGAGTTTGGAGGGATATGGGCTGGGTGCTGGCAGGTGGGACTAGATTGGGTTGGGATATCGGGTCGGCATGGACAGGTTGGACAGAAGGGTCTGTTTCCATGCTGTATATCTCTTTGACTCTAAAAGGCATCTGGATGGTTTTATGAATTGGAAGAGTTTAGAGGGATATGGACTAAGTGCTAGCAAATGGGATGAGATTAGGTGAGAATAGCTGGTCGGCAAGGACTAGGTGGACCGAAGGGTCTTTTTTCATGCTCTACAGCTCTATGACTCTAACCAATGGGCTTTGCAGTTATAGGGCAATATATTAGATGTTGTGCTTTACGTCCCAGTTACCATTGTCTCGATATAGTCTTATCTTCGAATGAAGAACTAATTTGTTGTCTCATCAATCCTCATAGCGGTACTGAAACAGCTTGGCTAGGGGAATGCAAGTTGGGTACAAATCTCAGTGCAGCTGCTGGAATGTTGGCAGGGCTCATCACCTTTGCAGCATCCAGTGCCTCCAAACCATTTCGCAATATCATGGAGGGTGAATCCAATTGGCTGAAGACTGGTATCTGTGATGCTGGGGATCTCTGGAGGAGGCTGCGATGGATCATCCACTCAGCACTTCTGGCTGAACAGTGCTGCAAACTCTTCAGCCTTGCCTTTTGCACCGAAACGCTGGGCTCCCTCGTCATTATGGATGGGGACATTTGTGAAATTGATTCATGAACTGAACTTTGATGCATCCTTAACACAAATGAGTAGACAATAGTATCATGCTAATACCAGTACCCCAGTGTGTAAGGCTAACATTCTGGACATATGACTTCAAATCCTTCTACAGGAATTCATAGAAACAGAATTCAATGAAGTATTATGCCAGATTTGCTGATGTTGACTGCAAAATCTATCACCACTGGTTGTGAAAACCCTATTGGTTCAAAATGCAAAGTCTGGCCTCCGAAGTTTTCTGAAATGGATAGCTAACAAACCTCTCTGTTCAGGGACTGATAGCACTCCCGTTCAATAATGTATAAACAAAACATTACATTCAACTTAAGGGGCTCAGTGGTGTCTCACAGGGACCCCAGCTCGATTCTGGCCTCGGGCGATTATGCGTGTGGAGTTTGCACATCCTCCCCATGTCTGGGTGGGTTTCCTCTGGGTGCTCCACTTTCCTCCCACAGTCCAAAGATGTGCAGGTTAGATGGGTTGGCCATGGGAAATGCAGTGTTACGGTGATAGGGGAGGGTGTGGATCTGAGTGGGATGCTCTACACATGGTTGGCATGGACTGAACAGCCCATTTTCACACGGGAGGGATGCTACGAGATCAATGATGGAAACTGTAAAAATCAACAGCTTAGAATAAGGCAATTTGACCCATCCTGTCTGTGCTAGTGAGATCAAGAAAGTATTCCTCTCACCTACTTTCGATCCCATAAGCAAATATCATCTCTATCTTAACCAGATAGATAACAAGGTACCCAACTCATGGCTTGTTTGAGGTTTCAGTGCAAAGAGTTGATGGTTGTTTTTGACGATACAGGATGACAACCAGCAGAGGCAACCCCTTTCTACTTAAATTATTGGCAAGTTCTGTTGCCAAGAAATGGCATTCCAGTGTTGACAAGCCCATCTTCCCCAAGGGTTTCAAGAGTAGCTTGACATCTGCTCACAACAGGCTGCCAGGAAAGAACTCCCAAAACACTCAGCTGGCATCTGCTGGTGAATGGGGGGAACAATACATCACTTTGAAGTTTCTGTTGTTCATGCCTGGGTAAAATAAGAAAATTAAATGAGTAGTAAGGATTGGATTTTGAACAACTGTCCGGCGAATTTAATCGAAGTTGCTTTGGCACTAAGTGCAATAACTTTGAGAGTGTCCATGCTGTTCGAGTCTTACTTGAGTTTACCGTCCAGACAACTGACTGGTACGGGGTACAGAAGTATCAAATTCTCAGAGAGGGTAGCAGACATCTGGAGGTATCAGCCTCAGTTAAGGACAAACTGGAGTTTGGTAACCTTTTATAGAATCCCTACAGTGTGGAAACAGGCCCTTCAGCCCAACAAGTCGGCACTGGCCCTCTACAGAGAAACCCACCCAAATCCATTTCCCAAACATATTACTCTACATTTTTACCCCCAACTAATGCACCTAACCCACACATCCCTGAACACTACTATGGGCAATTTAGTATAGCCAATTCACCCTAACCTGCACGTTTGGGATTGTGGGGGGGTCAGCTCACCCAGACACAGGGAAACTGTGCAAACTCCACACAGACAGTCACCTGAGGTTGGAATTGAACCTGGGTCCCTGGCACTGTGAGATAGCAGTGCTAACCACTGAGCCACAGTGCCACCCTTTAGAACACGCTACCCAAGGACGGCAGGTTTACCTCCTTAAGAGACAATAGTGAACCAGATGGGTTCTTACAGCACTGTAATATGGTCATCTGCAGTCCTCACTCTTGACTTGAACCACTGAGCCACTGTGCCACCCTTAATATATTTACCGTTTCGTAAATATATCAAGAGATTTGTTAAGATAACTCATTGAAACTTAGATTCAGATTGGCCACAATCTTATAGAGATTTTAAAAGTCATGAGGGGCATAGATTGGGTAAATAGACAAGTTTTTTTCCATCGGTTGGGGGAGTCAGAACTAGAGGGTATAGGTTTAGGGTGAGAGGGGAAAGATATGAAAGAGACCAATGGGACAAGTTTTTCACGCAGAGGGTGGTACGTGTATGGAATGAGCTGCCAGATGAAGTGGTGGAGGCTGGTACAATTACAACATTTAAAAGGCATCAGGATGGGGACATGAATGGGAAGGGTTTGGAGGGATATGGGCCAAGTGCTGGCAAATAGGACTAGATTAATTTCGGATATCTGGTCGGCATGGACAAGTTGGACTGAAGGGTCGGTATCAGTGCTGTACATCTGTATGACTCTATGACAGTCTATATAAGGACCATGTCTTTTTGTTTACATGTTTTTAAAAAAAATTGTGGCTGAAATGGCCTTGCCAGAGAAACCTACATCCCATGAAAGAATGAAGGTAAATAGACTGAATAGATGATCCCCCCCAATGGAGTGGGATTCAAACCTTTAAATTTCTGTAAGACTTGAATGTTACCATGAGCAATCCCAGGTTGGCATCTCAGCATGTAGTTGGCATTCTCAGAAGGGGCACCCTTTGGTCTGTTGACCTTCAACCTCCAGTTCAAAGTCTTCAGTGCATAATTTGAGTTTCCACGTATGGAGTCAGCTATTACGAGGGGGCATAGCTTTAACTTAAGGGGTGATAGGTATAGGACTGATGTTAGGGGTAGATTCTTTACTCAGCGAGTCATGAGTTCATGGAATGCCCTGCCAGTAGCAGTGGTGGACTCTCCCTCTTTATGGGCATTTAAACGGGCATTGGATAGGCCTATGGAGGAAAGTGGGCTAGTGTAGGTTAGGTGGGCTTGGATCGGCGCAACATCGAGGGTCGAAGGGCCTGTCCTGCGCTGTATTTTTCTATGTTCTATGTTTTTTCTATGTAAGTCATCATCTGGGCAAACCGTGGGTTTTATAGATGAGACATTGCATGCAGACGTTACTAGACATAGGTGCATCGGTAGAGTCTAACAGAAATGGCTACAACCAACAGGCAAAATGCCCAAGCTCCGCAGCATGGATTGAGGCGGGATAATTAAACACAGCGGGTAGAGTGGGGGCAGTTTGGAGTTGGTGAGGTGGATCTTGTGTAGAATTGAAATGCACTGGAAACTATCGGTGGCTCCAGACGCTTGCAAATTTTCTCTGAAAGCTGCACAGCTGGCAGTAAAGTCAAGACAGCTTGTTGGAGTGGAGCACAGGGAGCCCTACAGACGAGAGAAATTAATTAGCATTGACTGGGAAAAAGAAAACATCAGTTGAGGCCATGCTCATCCCTCGCCTTGCTGAGCATAAAAAGCAACGTGTGAGAGAGGCCACGTCTGCATATACGAGTAGACAAGATTCCCTACAGTATGGAAACAGGCCCCTTCGCCCCAACAAGTCCACACCTCCCCTCCGAAGAGTAACCCACACAGACTCCTCTACCTATTGCCGTAGATTTACCCCTGACTAATGCACCTAACACTACGGGCAATTTAGCACTGTCAGTTCACCTGATGTGCATATCTTTGGAGTGTGGGAGGAAACCGACACAGGCACAGGTAGAATGTGCAAACTCTACACAGAGAGTTGACCAAGGCAGGAATCAAACCCGGGTCCCTGGCACTGTGAGACAGCAGTGCTAATCAGTGAGCCACCATGCTACCCATGACTGTGCATATGTGTGTGTGTGCATGCTAGTTTGTGTGCATTGGTGTGCATCTGTGTACTTAGGTATCTGCAGTGTATGTGTGTGTGCATTAGTGTGTGCAGATACATGGGAACACCACCACCTTCAGGTTCCCCTCCAAACTACTCACCATCCCTGTTCCCTCACTGTCGCTGGGCCAAAATCCTGGAATTCCCTCCCCACAGCAGGTGGACTGCAGCATTGCAGGGAGGCAGCTCACCCCCCACCTTCTCAAGGGGCAACTAGGGACAGGCATAAGGGCTTTTGCCCGAAATGTCGATTTCACTGCTCGTTGGATGCTGCCTGAACTGCTGTGCTCTTCCAGCACCACTGATCCAGAATCTGGTTTCCAGCATCTGCAGTCAGTGTTTTTACCTACAGGCAATAAATGTCAGGCCAGCCAGCAGCACCCACGCCCCATAAGTGAATAAATAAGATTAGTTTCCCTACAGCAGGGAAACAGGCCCTTCAGCCCAACAAGTCCACACTGATCCTCCAAAGAATAACCTACCCAGACCCATTTCACTCTGACTAATGCACCTAGCACTATGGGCAATTTAGCATGGCCAATCCAGCTGACCTGCCCAGCTTTGGACTGTGGGAGGAAACCCACACAGAATATGCAAACTCCACACAGACAGCCACCCAAGACTGGAATCAAACCCAGGTCCCTGGCGCTGTGAGGCAGCAGTGCTAACCACTGAGCCACCGTGCCACCCATTAGTGTGCACGAATGTGCTAATGTGTTTGCCTGTGTGTTAATTTCTGTTTATGGGTCTGTGTGTTTGATGTGTTTCTGTGAGTGTATGTCCATTAGTGCTGTCGAAGACGATGGATGTAAGTACAGAGCAGGCTTTGGTAAAGATAGATATATAGAATGTATAACTGAAACGTAAACTGATGGAAAACTGAAGCTGGAAATTCTGTGGTGTACAACTCACTTCCTGGCACAAAGCCTGTATTGCATTGCGTGAATATATATATATAAAACTTACCAGGAAAATAAATTGTAGAGTCTGAGTGGGCGTGCCCTCAGCGTTCGGAGGTCACGTGGTCCTCTGATGCGTGCGCAGAGGAAGATCACGTGATGCTCCGAGATGCGGGTGCGGTCACGTGGTCTCCCTATTTCTCGTTCCGGAAGAGTGCCGGGAGGTCACGTGATCGGCCGTTTCGCGCCCCGGAAATGTGCGAGTCTGCCATTTCGCGCCTGAAAGGAGGCCGCGTGGTGCTCCTTTTCAGAGACAAAGGAGGGTCACATGGGATCGATGTCCGGGAATGCGAGGAGGCGGGGAATGGAGTCAGAGCAATAGCCAATTAGAAGACAATTTCACTTGAGTGATGGTATGATGTTTTGTATGGTATAAAAGACTGGGTCAGGGACAGATATGCATCTTTTGTTCTTTCTGAACTGACTGACTGAGTAGTTTGTCAGGGACAGAAAGGTTTAGACCCAGAGCTCTGTATACTTTATCCACTTACTGATAGAATAAAACTAAACGTGTAAGATTAGATATTTTTCCTATTGCTTTATTTAAAAAGCACGCAGGACTTGGCTCACACATAAAAGATAATAAGTTTGTAGATTGAGCCTAAAGTCCGTCAATTGACAAGACGGAAGTCAGGAGTGTGTAGCTCCAACACCAATCTAAAAGCTCAACACCATCCAGGACAAAACAGACCCCTTGATTGGCATCCCATCTGCCAGCTTAATTAATCGCTCACTCCATTATCAACATATAATGGCAGCAGAGTGGAATCAACTCCGCAGACAGACAGCAACAACTCAGCAAGACTTCTTCAAAAGAACCTTCCAAACCCATGATCCCCACCACCCGAAAGATCAGGAGCAGAAGGAGCATTGGAGTAGCCCCACCTGCAAACTTCCCTCCAACTCACACAAGGTCCTAACTTGGAAATGTGGTATGGTGGCTCGGTGGTTAGCGCTGCTGCCTCACAGCACCAGGGATAGGAGTTCGATTGCAGCCTCAGGTCTGTATGGAGTTTGTACATTCTCCTTGTGTCTGTCTGTGGGTTTCCTTCAGGTGCTCTAGTTTGCTCCCAGACTCAAAAGGTGTGCAGGTTAGGGTGGATTGGGACAATGCTGGGATAGGGTAGGTGGGTGAGTTCAGATGGGATGCCCTTCAGAAGATCAGTATGGGCTGAATGGCCTGTTCCCACACTGTAGGGATTCTATGGTTCTTTCAGGGCGCCTGGGCCAGAAATACTGGCGCTCCCTTTAATGTCAATGTGGGTTCATCTGCACTCCACAGGGTTTGAGATGATAACACAGAACCATCTTCTCACGCAAAATGATTTTTTTCTTTATAGGACAAGGGCATCACCAGTGAGGCAGCATTTATTACCCATCCCTAATTGCCCTGAGGGCAGTTAAGAGTCAACCACATTGCTGTGGGCCTGGAGTCACATGTAGGCCAGAGTAGGTAAGGATGGTAGTTCCCCTCCCTGAAGGACATTTGTAAACGAGATGGGTTTTGTCCAACAATGGATTCATGGACTCTCAACTCCGGTTATGTTTTAATTGAATGCGAATTCCATCATCCGCCTTGGCAGGATTTGAACCTGGGTCCCAGAATGTTACCTGGGTCTCTGGATTAACAACCTAGCGACCGTACCGCTAGGACCTTGCTTTCCCAGAATGGGCTTTGGAATGGAAACTAAACGCTAGCGTTACCAGTGATGCCAGCACAACAAATGAACTCATTAAATGTAAACTGAGCGAAGTTTGTCTCAGTGAGTTGCATTTGTACACGAAGACACAAGGTTATACGTTCCAGCCCCACTGTGGTGTCTTCAAGGATGTCATTCTCGGTGCAGTACTAATGGAATGCTGCATCGTTTGGCATGCCATCTTTTATACGAAATGTTATGCAAAGGCCCCGTTTGCCTGCTCTGGTTGACGTAGAAACAAAATCAATATTTGACAGCATTTTCAAAGAAGCATACTCCTGACTTGTCTCACCCCTCGTCCAAGGTCACTCAGCAGCAGAGTGACTGGTCGTTATCTCAGTGCGGGATCATACTGTGCATGCTTTGGTTGCTGAACTCACTGAATGACAAAGGCAACTCCATTTTAAGATGACACTTCCTGAGCACACACGTATTAAAAATCTAATTAATTTACCATTTGACTTTGGAAAAGTTCTGCAGCGTAGACGGACCTGTGACATCCAGGGGGACAAATAAATTAGGTTCTGCAGTAGTGCTGTTCGTTTTCTATTACAGCAAAACCAACCGTTTAAATTAAAATTCTGCCTGAGGTCTACTTATAAGATTCCACCATGTTTCGATGCCCTAATCACACCGCCGTGAACAATTACAAGGCTAGGGAGGGAGGGTTCAATGGATTTTTGCAGATTGTAGCTTTCTAAGATATCTACAAATGAAATGGAACCCAAACAGTTACTAGATTTGTTGGGATGGCAACAGGAGGGGACCACTGTTGAGAAGGGGAACCAAGAGGCTCCATTGATTGAGTCCTGTATTCAGCAAATGAGATTATTTTTCAATGCAGCAATTATTGATGGAACTGAATGACTTTTCATTTCCACTCCCTCTTGCAACAGGATTCCTAAATGATGCAGTCAGATGCTATAAAGGACACCATTATGCTGTACTGATACACTATAAGGTTGTTTCTTTCTCTGTCCCTCGAAAGACAATATATTACTGGCATATCGATGAGATCTCTTCTTCATGACATGCATGGCAGGGCTGAATTCATTAAAACCCGGAGGCATAGTGAAAGAATGCTCACTGCAATGAAAAGCTCTTTGTTGTTCATTAAGCTAATAGCAAGGCATTATAGCTCAGAAACCTTCCCAGAAATAATTTGTATTTGGCCTGCTACAGCAGAAGATCATGGCTATTTTGCCTTATTGGGGTGTTGTGTTTCAAAACGGGACATTTTACTCAGTAACAGAGGCTACCTACACTTACATTCACATTCACAATGATATGAGTATGTGTCACGCAATGGGTCATAGAATCTCTCAGTGTGGAAACAGGCCATTTGGCCCATTCAGTCCACACCAACCCTCCAAACACCATTCCACCAAAGCCCTAACCCTTCCCTATCTCTGTAACCCTGCATTTCCTATAGCTGGTCAACCAAACCTATACATTCCTGAACATGATGAGCAATTTAGCATGGCTAATCCACCTAACCTGTGTGTGCATCTTTGGACTGTGGGAGGAAACCGGAGCACCTGGAGGAAACCCACGCAGACACAGGAAAAACATGCAAACTAAACACAGTCCGCGTGTTCAGCTGTTAACCAGAAGGTTGGTGGTTCAAGGCCACTCAGAGACACCATGCTTATCATTTAAGAGGAGGTGATGGCCCTATGGTATGATCACTAGACTAGTAATCCAGGGACCCAGGCTGGATAGGCTGGGACCATTTTCAATGAGGTGAAAATAAGGACTGCAGATGCTGGAGATTAGAGTCAAGATTAGAGTGGTGCTGGAAAAGCACAGCAGGTCAGGCAGCATCCGAAGAGCAGGAGAATCAACATTTTGAGCAAAAGCCTGATTCCTGAAAAAGGGCTTTTGCCCGAAACATCAATTTTCCTGCTCCTCGGATGCTGCCTGACCTGCTGTGCTTTTCCAGCACCACTCTAATCTTGACTGGGACCAGTTTCATTGGAGCATCGGAGGCTGAGGGCTGACCTTATATAAAATCATGAGGGGCACGGGTAGAGTGAATAACCAAGGTCTTTTCTCCATGTTAGGGGAGTCCAAAACTAGAAGGAGTCGGTTCAAGGTGACAGCAGAAAGATTTAAAAGAGACATGAGGGGCAACTTTTTCGTGCAGAGAATGATGCGTACATAGAAAGAGCTGCCAGAGGAAGTGGTAGAGGCAAATACAGTTACAGCATTTAAAAGATATTTAGACAGGTACATGGGATAGGAAAGCTTTAGAGGGATATGGACCGAACACAGGTAAATGGGACTAGCTCAGGAAACCTGGTTGGCACGGAAATGTTGGGCGAGTGGTCTGTTTCCGTGCTGTATGATGTGGAGGTGTCAGTGTTGGACTGGGGTGGACAAAGTCAGAAGTCCAACAGGTTTATTTGACATCACAAGCTTTCAGAACGCTGCCCCTTCGTCAGGTGTATTTGACTTCACTAATGAAGGGACAGCTCTCCAAAAGCTTTTGATTGCAAATAAACCTGTTGGACTATAACCTGGCGTCATGTGACTTCTGACACCATACTCTATGTCTCTATGCTCTGGGGACCCGCGTTCAAATCCTGCCACAGCAGATGGTGGAATTTGAGTTCAATTTTGAAATAAAATGGAATTAAGTGTCTAATGATGGCCATTAATTCATTGTTGATTGTTGGGAAAAGCCCATCTGGTTCACTAATGCCCCTGAGGGAAGGAATCTGCCATCCTTACCTGGTCTGGCCTAATGTGACTTGAGACCCACAGCGATGTGGTAGACTCTTAACAATTCAGGGTGGGAACCAGGCACAACCACTGATGCCCACATCCTGAATTGAATTAAAGAAAGAATTGAATTTATATAGCACCTTTCACAACCTCAAGCTGTCCCAATGCACAACCACTGGTGTAAGGCAGGAAATATGGAAGCCAATTTGCATAAAGCAAACTCCTACCGGCAGCAATGAGATCTTGACCGAATTGGCTGTTTTTGTTGGTTGAGGGATAAATATTCATCATTGAGCTGAGGAGAATTTGCTAACTCTTCTTCATGAGATGGAATCTTCTTCATATTTTTGGGAGGGATTTTAGATCTGGGATAGAGGTCTTCACCGTATAACAACCCTGTCGAATGGCCATTAATGAGCGAGCGGGAGCCAAATTTTTTCCTTTTATGTGGAGATCAGGAATCGGGACAACTACTAACATCGTAAGCTGCCTCCTGTCAGGCTGTGCTCACCACCTATTCTTGCCCTCTACAGGGCTAGGCCAGTTGGAGTTAAGGTTGATGCCCTCCAAAGTAAATGGAGACAGGCGAATGCTACAGCACACGGGCTCCAAAGTCTGCCCCATTCCTTGGGATGTTGGCATAGTTCTGTAGATGAGTTTGGTTCCAAAAATCCTCACCCACCACTCACCCTTATGTGCCTAATAACCCCTCACCTCCATGTCTTCATCTACCCATATGTATTCCCTTCATAACTGTCTCTGCCCTATCCCCTCCAAACCAACCATTAACAGAATTCCTGATCTCTAAGATAACATTGAAAATTATTTGAGATACTCATAAAACTGTCAACATAAAAGTACAGAGATTCAAAAACATTCATATGCAGGATCCACCTAAGTGGATGTCTCTATGCTCATAAAAGTCAAGATAAATAAACAGTCATTCAAAAACATAAACCTAGCATGTGAATATGCAGCTATTTAAAAAAAAACAGTTTCATTAACAGCTGTGTCAACAATCCTTGCTGAGTTGAATCCATTACTGGGATTAAGCCCTCAACCAAGCATGCATGATTGGATGAGATTGAGCAGCTGTATCAACCTTGTGAGTTGATTCCATTGGTAGGATTTTGAACTTAGACAAGCATTCTTCTCTAAAACAAAATTTCATTGCTTCGTTGCATTTTACAAAACAATGTCTTTAGTCCTTTATAAATTAAAATAATTGAAGTCAAAAAAGAGCTCAGCTGAAATAGCAGTGGGACAAATGTCTGGGTCATAGAGATGTACACCATGGAAACAGACCCTTCAGTCCAACTCATCATTATCGAACAGATATCCTAAATTAATCTAATCTCGTTTGCCAATATTTGATTTGACATTCTATGAAAAATGAATAACTATTCCAGTCACATTCTAATATCACTATTGTTCAATTCAAGGAGAGTAATTTATCCACTGGATAATGTACTCTAATACACCTGAACACTACTTCATTTTCACAGTGCTGGTCATGTTAATGTCAATTACTTTTTAACAGTGTAGTCCTTGTATCACAATCATTCATTGAAATGCTGTAAGGGCAGAATTTTAGATTAGCCAGCAAATTTGGAAGTGGGACGTCTCCACAAAATTCCCCAGACAGCCTTGTCACTGCCCGCAGACATGCCCAGATCCATTTGCAATTTTATGAGTGAATAGGCCAGACCAAGACTGGTCCATCTGCCTTTTCCCAAAAGTGAAGTGATAAGTAACCACTTAAGGCCTGTTTCCACCCCAGCCTCAATTATGAGGGAGATGGGAGGAAATCAGGGGCTGAGGGCAACTCATCCTGCTTGGATATGAGCAAGATGGGAGTTGCTGAATGGCTCGCACAGTGGATCCCTTCTGGATCCCACACTCCCCAGCAAGGTGCACCCTTGCAGTTGCTCTCCTCATGCCTCACTCTGGCTCTCCTTTCAAAGCCCCACCCCTCTCTTGTCACCCACTTTTCACTCTTACCTGATCCTGGGCCCAATGCCTTTGTGTTTGGGGACTCCAGTCCTGGCTGCTGCTGCTACAGCAGGGGAGGATGTATCATCTCCAGCTGACGAACCATTAAACGTGTGTGGGTCCTTCAGTATCAGTGGAGACGCGCCGATGCTTTTGAATGGTGGGGTGGGAACCCTCACCCTCTGAAACATTCTGCCCTTCTTTGACACCGCACACACCTTTGTGACATGTGAATATCTCAGCACTTTCTGAACTTAACCTCTCTCCACTCCAGGTCGGGCTGTCCTCATGGTCACCCACACCTCATGTGACCCACATACCCTTCAAAATCTGGCATGACGGTGTTAAAATTGTGGTGGCAAGGTAGGTGAGGGTTCTGAGATGCCCACTTCTCTGGTGAAGCCAGGGAGATTGGGATTGGTGACTGCATGTAATCCACCTTGATTCATGCACCATCTAAAGTTTTTTGAGAGTTCTTTCACGGGCTGGAGGGTTTGAGCTACAGGGAGATGCCAAATAGGCTGGGGCTGTTTTCCCTTGAGCATCGGAGGCTGAAGGGTGACCTTATAGAGCTTAATAAAATCACGAGGGACATGGATCAGGTAAATAGACAAGATATTTTCCGTGGTGGGGGGTGTCTGAACTATAGAGCACAAGTTTAGGGTGAGAGGGGCAAGATATAAAAGGTACCTAAGGGGAAATATTTTCACATAGAGGTGGTAGGTGTATGGAATGAGCTGCCCAAGGAAGTGGTGGAGGCTAGTAATCACAGCACTTACAAGGTATCTGGATGAGTGCATTAATAGGAAGGGTTTAGAGGGATATGGGCCAAGTACGGGCAAATGGGACTGGATTAATTTAGGATATCTGGTCGGCATGGACGGGTTGGACTGAAGGGTCTGTTTCTATGCTGTACATCTCTCTGACTCTATGACTGTTTGTATCACTGGTAAGGCCCGCACTTGCTGCCCACTCCTTGACTGCTTGGCATCTCAGTTCGTAGTTAAGAGATACCCACATTTTCGCGGGATTCATAGTCATGCGGAGCTCCATCCAGGTGAGGATGAAAAATTTCCTCCCTTAAAGAAGGTTTTTCTTCTTCATTTCTGTACAGTCGCTTCTGATATAACGCGATAGTTCGGTTCTCGTGCTATCCCAGGTTATAAGGAAATTGCTCAATAGCCATGCCAGTTCAACTAATGGGGCTGGAATAAAATTATAGCCAATACAGGTAAGGATAATTTGTGTTCTGCAAGCAAATTCTTCAATCGTGTTAAAGACAATTCCCGTCGAAGAAATGTGTGTTATAGCAGAGCTGACTGTATTCTGTAACTAAGGATTGTACCTATGTACTCTGTATCTAAGATGGCACCATGTGTTGGTGACATGTTTACACTGTAGCTGATCTGTACCTAAATATCTTTGAATCTAAGGTAGTGTTTTGAATGGTGACTTTTCACTGTAGCCATATGACAATGCAACTAATTCAGTGTTAATGAGCTAGATAGATTTTAGAACAACAATGAATAATCTTTCCATGCCCACTGAGACCACCTTTGTCAATATTTCCTAACCAACCTGATCAGAAATGCTATTACACATCTCTGGAGTAGGCAATGTTTGAACCCAGGTCTCCCAGTTTAGAAGCAGGGACGCTACCATTGCACCACAACAGATTACCTTAAGATTCCATATTTATTATTTGCACTTACATTTTAACCAGCTCTCTGAGTGGGAATTGAGCCCATGGCTCCAAAGCATTTTCCTGGGTCTTTAGACTGCCATCCAGTGAGATTACCACGACACTGTCACCATCATCCCTGATGGAACAGGAGATGGACTTCCATAGGACCTCACACACAAGATTGTAATGATAACCAGTAAATAACAAGGAAGCTAATGGAATGCTAGCCTTCATATCTCAAGAACTTAATGCAGAAGTTACACTGCAGTTATACAAAACCCTTGTTAGAGTACGATGAGCAGATCTGGGCACCACACAGTGGGAGGATATATTGGCTTTGCAGGGAGTGCAATGCAGGTTTATAAGGGTGGTACCTGGACTTATGGGGTTAACAGGAGTGATTACTTGGACCGAAGAGTCGGTTTCTGTGCCGAGCATCTCTATGACTTTATAATGAGGTGCCAGAGGAAGTGGAAGCTGGTACAACTACAAAATTTAAAATGCATCTGGAGGAGTACATGAATAGGAAGGGTTTAAAGAGATGTGGGCCAAATGCTGGCAAATGGGACTAGATTAATGTAGGATATCGCGGACCGAAGGGTCCGTTTCTGCAGCATTCAACATGATTTGCCCCATATTACCTGGGCAATATTTAACTGAGAAAGGAAGATGTGACAACAGAAGATTGAGTCAATGATCTTGTTCATTCTCTAACTCAATCAGTGTGAGGTAGTTTTGGAAAATAGAAAACAAAAACACATTTGATCATTCGGGTAAATGTTCACATAAGTAAATCAATAAAACACTTGACCGATATCAAAATTCTCTGATCAATGCAGATCGAGTTCAAACAAAGAAAGATGCATAATTCAAAAACACCTTTCATACCCTCAGAATGTACTTCACAGTCGGTGGAATCTAGTTGAAGTGCAGTCAATGTTGCAAAGCATGAACAACATTGTTATGTTTATGAAAGGATGTTTATTGGCTTGATGCCTGAATGGTGCTTGTAAAATAAAGGGTTTTTTTTGTTTGTCATCGAGATAACTGTTATGCTTGAAACTAGGCTTTGCACTGTCACATTGAGGTCTAGGTACCATTGGTAGTTGGTAGTTTGCTGACATCAATCTTCCTTTCTGTGCAGTGTCTAATTTGCCATTTCATATGTTTGACCTCTATTATACAAATTAGGCCTGGTTTGTCTAGAATTTAGAATAGGAAATGGTGATCTGATTGAAGTCCTCAAGCTACAACAGGAAGAGAAAAGATTGATACAGATAAACCATTTCCATTGGTTGAGGAATTTAGACCTAACAGACAGTGTCGAACATTTAGGGCCAGACTGTTCAGGAGAGATTCTGGATTAGTGGTGTTGGAAGAGCACAGCAGTTCAGGCAGCACCCAAGGAGCAGTAAAAATCGACTTTTCAGGTGAAAGCCCTTCAGAGATGTTAGGAAGCACTTTGGCACACAAAGGGTGGTAGATGTTTGGAAGTCTCTACCACAAAATGGCAGAATGAGCTGTTAATTTTAAATCTGTGATACATTAATGTTTGTTAAAGTGTTAAGGAAAATGCCACTGGCAGGTATATAGAGTTAGGCCACAGATCAGCCATGATGTCATTCAATGGTGGAACAGGCTCGTGGGGCTGAATGGCCTTCTCTTGTTTCTATGTTCCCAAAGACTGTGAGATATGAGCAGATCGGGTTGAAACTAATGCACCCCTTCCTGGAACCTTGTCTTATGTGACATTCACTGACATTACAATGTACAGATAGCTTTCGCATACGTGAATATCTTTATGTTGTCTATACGTTGTAGCAGCTCAAGAAGCCAGCTCACCCCCACTTTCTCGAGAGCAATTAGGGACAGGCAGGAAATGCCCAGCCAGCATCACCCATGTACCACGAGCGAATAAAACTAAAGCCTCTCTGTACCTGAGTTGCAAACTTTCAACATCCAACCACAAAGTCAAACTTCAGTCCCATGCCTATGTACCTTAGTCAGAAATCACACACCAGGTTACAGTGTAACAGGGGTTATTTGAAATCACAAGCAGTCGGAGCGCTGCTCCTTCGTCACTTCATCTGAGGAAGGGGCAGTGCTCCAAAAGCTTGAGAGTTCAAATAAACCTGTCGGACTGTAACCCAGTGTCATGTGACCTCTGACATTGTCCACTCCAGTCCAACACCGGCACCTCTACATCATGTGTACCTCAATGTAGGGTCAGCTGAATACAGCTTTAAAACAAAATGCCTTCTGGGGACATAAAAGGACTCATCGTTCTGCAAACTATGTTTCCATATCTCAATGACACTTTAGAGTCTTCACTTGCTCTTTTTGAATGGAAACACCATTAGCTTTCCTCTGTTCCACTATGAAACAGGGAAGGCCATAATTAGCATGGACTGCCGTCAATCTGTGTATGTTCAAGCACTAAGGGCACATGGTTTTCTTTATGGGAAGCACTGCTTGCCTATTATCAAGGCTCCCCACCACGCATGTAAGTTACAAGTTGTAGGAAAAAGTAACTTAATCACTCAGCTTCTTGCTCTCTTCATTGTTCCTCGTTATTTACCAAATGAATTGAACTGTTGAGAAAGTGAGGGCTGCAAATGCTGGAGATCAGAGTCGAAGAGTGTGACGCTGGAAAAGCACAGCCGGCCAGGCAGCATCCGAGGATCAGGGGAGATGACGTTTTGAGCACAAGCTGTTCATCAGGAAATGATGAAGGGCTCATGCCCGAAACGTCGATTCTCCTGCTCCTTGGATGCTGCCTGACCTGCTGTGCTTTTCCAGCATCACACTCTTCGACTTTGAATTGAACAGTTACTAATCTACTCATAGCTTGGAGGTTCCAGTATTGGACTTGGGTGTACAAAGTTAAAAACTCACACAACACGAGGTTAAAGTCCAACAGGTTGACAACCACCTAATGAAGGAGCAGCGCTCCAAAAGCTAGTGCTTCCAAATAAACCTGTTGGACTATAACCCGGTGCTGTGTGATTTTTAACTTGATCTACTCATAATTAGCAACAACCTGCATTTATGTAGTGCCTTGAATGTAGCAGAACTCCTTCAAGACTCCTCCAGGAGCATCAGCCAACAAAATACACTGTTGAATCACGGAAGGAAATAGAGGGATAAACTGACTGGAATCTTGCTCAAAGATTCTTTTTAAGGAGGAATACAAGCTTGAGAGAGACAGAGAGGTTTCTGGGAAGGAATTCCAGAGCCTGAGGCTAAGGAATGGCGACCATTAGCAGAGTGATTAAAAGTGGAGGTGTACAAGAGTTCGAATTAGAGAACTGTAGATATCTTGTTGGATGTGGCAGTGGAGGAGGTTCCAGAGATAGGGAGGGGTAAGGCTCTGGTGGGATTTGTAAACAATACTGAGAACGTTTAAAGTCAACCTATTGCTTGACTGAGAGCCAATGTGGTTCAAAGGGTGTAGGGAAAGGAACATTCAACACAGGCAACAGTGTCCTCAAGACCCCTCAGCATACGAATAGTTAATACAAAATGAAAGAACTGTGGATGGTGTAAATCAGAAACAAGGACAGACACTGCTGGAAAAGCTCAGCAGGTCTGGCAGCATCTGTGGAGAAAAGTCAGAGTTAACATTTCGGGTCGAGTGACCCTTCTTTAGAACTCAGAGTTAATTCTCAGCGCCAGGGTTCAATTCCAGCTTCGGGTGACTGTCTGTGTGGAGTTGGCACATTCTCCCCATGTGGGCATGGGTTTCCTCCGAGTGCTCCAGTTTCCTCCCACAATCCAAAGATGTGCTGGTTAGGTGGATTGGTCATGCTAGATTGCCTCATAGTGTACAGGGTATGAAACATTAACTCTGATTTCTCTCCACAGATGTTGTCAGACCTGCTGAGCTTTTCCAGCAATTTCTGATGTCATTTGCGCAGCAATAGTTAAGTCCAGATGAACTAGGGCCGTGGGATTCAACAGCGGGTGGGCGAAGATGGAGCAGGGTCAAGATTAGAGCAGTGCTGGAAAATCACAGCAGGTCAGGCAGCATCCGAGGAGCAGGGAAATTGACATTTCGGGCAAAAGTTCTCCTGCTCCTCGGATGCTGCCTGACCTGCTGTGCTTTTCCAGCACCACTCTAATCTTGACTCTGATCTGCAACATCTGCAGTTCTCATTTTCACCTGAAATGGAGTAGATGCAGGTGCAGACGTAAAAGAAGTGATGGCTCAGTTGTGAAGTCGGAATCTTACCTTGGGTTCAATTATATTTCCAAGCTCCTGATCAGACTTGCTTAATCTTAGTCTGTTGCCAAGGAGAGGGGTGCAACTGGTTGCTAAGTAACGGAGTCCAGATAGTTTGTAAACCAGATATTAATTAACAGTTCTTACTTGGAAAACAGAAGAATGTCATTGTAGGATAGGGTTCAAGGGAGAAGAGGCAATGAGTGATGACACAGGAATCATTGGAGGGAGGTGCAGAGAGAAGTGAGTGGCCCCAGGGCTCACAATTAGCACCATTTCTTTTCTTGTTTTGTGTAAATGATATGGGAGTGGCCTCAGGGAATGTAATACTGAACTTTGAGGGTGACACAAAACTGGGTAATGCAATAAATAGCGACAAGAACAGAAGCAAGCATCAGAATTTGGGTGGCACGGTGGCACAGTGGTTAGCACTGCTGCCTCACAGCGCCAGGGACCTGGGTTCAATTCCTGCCTCAGGCAACTGACTGTGTGGAGTTTGCACATTCTCCCCGTGTCTGCGTGGGTTTCCTCCGGGTGCTCCGGTTTCCTCCCACAGTCCAAAGATATGCGGGTCAGGTGAATTGGCCATGCTAAATTGCCCGTAGTGTTAGGTAAGGGGTATATGTAGGGGTATGGGTGGGTTGCGCTTTGGCGGTTCGGTGTGGACTTGTTGGGCCGAAGGGCCTGTTTCCACACTGTAAGTAATCTAATCTAAAAAAAAAGCAATCACAGACTAATGAGTTGGGCAATGCAGTTTAAACGTGAATCATAGAACCCCTACAATGTGGAAGCAGGCCATTTGGCCCATCGAACCCACACCAACCCACCAAAGAGCATCCCACCCAGACTCACCCCCTTACCATGCAATCCTGCATTTCCCATGGCTAATCCATCCAGCCTGCACAGCTTTGGACTGTGGGAGGAAGCCCACGCAGACACAGGGAGATTGTGCAAACTCCACACAGACAGTCTCCCAAGGCTGGCATTGAACTGGGTCCCTGGCGCTGAGACACAGCAGTGTTAACCACTGAGCCACCATGCTGCCCAACCGAAACTGTGCAATTTGGGAGGAACAGCTCGGAGAGGCTGTACATTCCAAAGTTTGAAAGAATTAAATCACATGATGGGGTCAGGAAGCATTATCAAAAATCCATCGAGGTGGCAGGGCATAATATTATCAGGGTATTGGATACTTGACTTTGGAAAGAGGGGCATAATATACAAAAACACGGAATTCATTCAAAACCTTGCCAAAATCCGCTTAGCTTTTGTTTGTGTACCGTGTATAATTTGGAGTGATGCAGACAGGAAGAAAGATTTGAAGGCTTTTCAGGCAATGTGGAGGAGAGTCATTGGGGAGGGCTGAGGGCAGAAAATGTGTTGCTGGTTAAAGCACAGCAGGTCAGGCAGCATCCGAGGAACAGGAAATTCGACGTTTCGGGCATAAGCCCTTCATCAGGAGTTTGGGTGTGCTGTGAATAATTCCTAATGAAGAGCTTATGCCCGAAACGTCGAATTTCCTGCTCCTTGGATGCTGCCTGACCTGCTGTGCTTTAACCAGCAACACATTTTCAGCTCTGATCTCCAGCATCTGCAGACCTCACTTTTTCCTCGAGGGGTGAGGGCAAGCTAATTCACTTATGAAATCGAAGAAGCTTTCATTGCTCCCTTTAAAGCATAGAAGGCAGAGTCTGAAAAGATGTTGGCTTCAGATTTCAGAGTAACTTTGCAACGTGACAGTTCAGGAGGGGCTCAGGCATGTGGGAGAAAAGCAACTGGAGAGCATGGCTAAAACTGGACAAGTCTTTAAGAGCTGGTACAAGCAGAAGGGGCTGGTGGACCTGCTTCTGTGCTGTAAGACACTTCGAGGGGAATCTTAAATGTGGATGCATTTTAGTTTGGGTGTGCTGTGAATAATGCCCTTAAAGAAGATCCTGATGTTGAAGCTATACAGCATGAAAGGCTAAAGGCAGAGAAATCAAGCCGAGCTGAAACTATTTCTCGGGCCTGTCTTTTTAAATCTGCGATGGTCTGTAACCATCCTCTCCATGTTTTTAGTTTAAACGTATCTGTGGAATAAAGTCTGAAGCTAGTGCCGTCTCTCTGAGTCAACCAGAGGTGCAGTGAGTCAAAGAGTTGACATTCCTGACTGTCTGTTATAAGGAAGATGATTTAGTCCCTTCCTGCTCTCCCTAACCACCCTTACCTTTGATGGAAATAAACAGAGTCGTAGAGTCATAGAGATGCACAGCACGGAAACAGACCCTTCGGTCCAACTCGTCCATCATTTCGCTCATTGTTTTAATTGTACTGAGCGGTCTTCTTTGGGTCAATGTATCAGGTGCAGCTCAGTTGATTGTGTAGTTGCCTCAAAGTCAGATGGTTGAGGATTCAAGTCCCAAATAGGAGCTCTGAACAACAAAATCTAAACTGGTACCCCACCTGACCCCAACCCCCTCCCAGTGCAGTACTGAGGGACTGTCACATCGTCAGAGGTGCTGCCTTTCAGATGTGATGTCAGTTTATGAGAGGCAGTTGTCTTGTGACATTGTTGCCAGACTATTAATCCAGAGACCCAGGTAATGTTCCAGTTTCAATGATGGTGGAATTTGAATTTAGGGTCATAGAGTTGTACAGCATGGAAACAGACTCTTTGAACCATGCCGACCAGATATCCTAAATTAATCTCGTCCCATTTCCTAGCACTTGGCCTATATCCCTCTAAACCCTTCCTATTCATATACCCATCCAGGTGCCTTTTAAATGTTGTAATTGTACCAGCCTCCACCACTTCCTCTGACAGTTCATTCCAAACACATGTACCACCCTCTGCGTGAAAAAGTTGCCCCTTGTGCCTTTTTTAAATCTTTCCCATCTCAATTAAAAATTTGATAAAAATCCAGAATTAAAAGCCTCATGATTCCAGTCTGCGGGCTGTGGAGGGGGCCATGTCTGCCAACTGTCTGCCTATCTTCCCTAGGGGTACATTCATGCTCAGGTGGTACTGAGGAAGGAGCACACAGTGTCCATTAATGCTTTAGAACCAGGTGGTCACCAGGTTGTTGATTTGCTCGCTGACCTGTTGGTTTTCAGACGTTTCATCACCGTGCTAGGTAACATCATCAGTGAGCCTCTGGTGAAGCGCTGGTGTTCTGTCCTGCAT
Organism: Hemiscyllium ocellatum; assembly: GCF_020745735.1. Classification (NCBI taxonomy): domain Eukaryota; kingdom Metazoa; phylum Chordata; class Chondrichthyes; order Orectolobiformes; family Hemiscylliidae; genus Hemiscyllium; species Hemiscyllium ocellatum. The sequence goes on from NC_083433.1 coordinate 15,436,501, forward strand.
TCTATTTGTGTGTCTCACTTTGTTGTGGTGGGTGATATCATTTCCAGTTCTGTTTCTGAGAGGTTGATAACTGGGGTCCAAACCTATACGTTTGTTAACAGAGTTCCATTTGGAATGCCAGACCTCTGGGAATTCCCGTGCGTGTCTTTGTTTGGCCTATCCCAGGATGGATCATTGTCCCAGTTGAACTAGTGTCTGTGTGTATAGATACCAGTGAGAGTTGATTGTGTTGTTTGGTGACTAGTTGGTGCTCATGTATCATGGTGGCTAGTTTCTTGCCCGTCTGTCCAATGTAATGCCTGTTGCTGCCCTTGCAGGTTTATTTTGTAAATGCTGTTCATTCTATTGGTTGTGAGTATGGGGTCCTTTGATGTGGGCACCATGGGTGATACAAATGCACCCTCTAAATCTATTTTGATTCAGTTCCTTCCTGCTCTCCCAACCCACCCCTCTCCCCCCTCACCATTGTCCATACCAATGGATATCATTTGTAAACAGCGAGGACTCCAGATGCTGGTGATCAGCATCGAAAAGTGTGCTGCTAGAAAACATTGCAATCACTCAGTTGGATACACGGGTGTAATTACAGGCAGTGGTTGCCAGTAAACAAAATGCAAACAAAAAAGTCACGGTGAATTTGCTGGTGGGAAGTTGTGCTTGATAGTAATAATAGAATAAGCAAAAAAAGTATCATGATAACCCTGAACCCATTGTAGGGGGAACCCGTCTGGTTCACTAACGTCTTTTAATGAGGGAAGCTGCTGTCCTTACCTGGTCTGGCCTACACGTGACTCCAGACCCACAGCAATGTGGTTGACTCTTAACCACCCTCTGGGCAATTAGGGATGGGCAATAAATGCTGGAACAGCCACTGCCATCCACATCCTGTGAGTGAATAAAGTATAACTCAGCTTTATCTGCTTCCTGAGGTGGAAGCTAAAGATCACATGGCCATAATTTTGATTTGATTTGATTTATTGTTGTCACATGTGCCTAGGTACAGTAAAAAGTTTTGTTATGTGTGCAGTACAGGAAGATCATACCATACAAAGTGCATCAGGGTGATAGAACAGAATGAGGAATACAGTGTTACAGCCGCAGAGAAGGTGCAGAGAGATTGAGATCAACATTAAATTTGAAATCTGAGAGGCCCATTCAGAAGCCTAATAACAGAGGGGAAGAAGCTGTCCTTACATAGAATCCCTTCAGTATGGAAACCGGCCCTTCAGCCCAACAAGTCCACATTGACTTTCTGAATAGTAACCCACTCATACCTATTCCCCTACCCTATATTTACCCTTGACCTACACACACACCCGCACACCCTGGGCAACCCACCTAACCTGCACATTTTTGAGCTGTGGGAGGAAACTCACATAGACGTGGGGAGAATGTGCAAACTCCACACAGACAGTCACCCGAGGCTGGAATTGAACCCAGGTCCCTGGTGATGTGAGGCAGCAGTGCTAACCACCGAGTCACCGTGTTGGTACATATGTTTAAGATTGTGTATCTTCTGTCCAATGGAAGAGTTTGGAAGGAATTATAACCGGGGTGGTGGGGTCGGGGGGGGGGGAGGTGAAAGGAGTCTCTGATGATGTTGGCTGCCTTCCCGAGGCAGCGGAAGTGTAGAATTTGAAGGAAGGGCCCTCAGTGTTCTGGCCAATATCACATAAAGACAAGTTTGCCTGCTTATGATTGCCTTATGGGAGCTTGCTGTGTTTAAAGACTGTGTGACCTACATTAAATTGTAAATACATTTCAAAAGCACCCCATTAGCTGTCAAGCACCTTGGAACATCCTTAGGCCATAAAAGGCTCTATATAAATGCAAGTCATTCTTGCCTCTTTCGAAGCATTGATTCTTCAGTTGCAAGTAGCTGTTGATGAGGACATTGATTGTACTCAGCAGTATTAATGCACACCATCTCTCATGCTGTTAAATTGACCATGTTAGTCCAATTTAATTACGTAAATAACCAAAATTAATTACCAAAAGCTTCTTTGACCACTGTCTATGATTTCTGTGATAATTGACTGCCAACAGTGAGTTACAAGGCTGCAGTTCAATCAGACTAGTTTCATCATGTCACAGTCAATGCAAGTCAAGTTGAAACACTTGACCAAGGTCAGGCACACCTTGGCCTCAAAACGAAGTCACGGATTCATCACTTGATCACATTTGGAGGCAGCACTTGTAACAGTTTGATGAGAATCAGAATACAATGTGTCTTCGGGTCTCTGAGTCACTCTCCGAGAGTTGGACAGCATCAAAATCACAAACATGATGCTGTATCCCTTTGACAGAGAAGGGCTGAAAGTTTAGTGTAATCTGATGATCCTTTGTGCGCTAGTTACGGCCCATTAGAACCTTATCCCCTCTAATTCCAACTCCATACAATTTTTATTTATTCATTCAAAGGATGTTTAGGGTGTAGGTTTGCTCGCTGAGCTGTAGGTTTGATATCCAGACGTTTCATTACCTGGCTAGGTAACATCATCAGTGGCGACCTCCAAGTGAAGTGAAGCTGTTGTCTCCTGCTTTCTATTTATATCTTTCTCCTGGATGGGGTTCCTGGGGTTTGTGGTGATGTCATTTCCTGTTCGTTTTCTGAGGGGTTGATAGATGGTATCTAGATCTATGTGCTTGTTTATGGCGTTGTGGTTGGAGTGCCAGGCCTCTAGGAATTCTCTGGCATGTCTTTGCTTAGCCTGTCCCAGGATAGATGTGTTGTCCCAGTCGAAATGGTGGTTTTTTTCTCCGTGTGTAGGGCTATGAGGGAGAGGGGGTCGTGTCTTTTTGTGGCTAGCTGGTGTTCATGTATCCCGGTGGCTAACTTTCTTCCTGTTTGTCCTACGTAGTGTTTGTGGGAGTCTTTGCACGGAATTTTATAGATGATGTTGGTTTTGTCCATGGGTTGTACTGGGTCTTTTAAGTTTATTAGTTTTTGTTTGAAAGTGTTGGTGGGTTGTGCTACTAGGATTCAAAGGATGTGGACATCACTGAATGGGCTGTTTGGAAAACAAGTTAAATTGGACTCAAAATGTTAACTCTGTTTCTCTCTCTCCACGGATGTCGGCAGACTTGCTGAGTTTCTGCAACATTCTCCGTTTTTTTGGGGCAAGCATATATTGCCTCAATTTGATACTTTCCTCATAGAACCCTACAGTGTGGAAACAGGCCATTGGGGGCCACTGAGTCCACGCCAACCCTCCAAACAACTCAGTCTCACGCTCCCCCTGCCCAGCTGGTCTGCATATCTCTGGACACTATGGGCAATTTAGCATGGCCTGTCTGCCTAACCTGCACAACTTTGGATTGTGGGAGGAAACCGGAGCACCCAGAGGAAACCCACGCAGACATGGAGAGAACGTGCAAACTCCACACTGACGGTCGTCCCGGGGTTGAATTGAACCCGGGTCCCTGGAACTGTGAGGCAGCAGTGCTAACCACTGAGCCACCATACTGCCCCTATTTTTGATCTTCAGTGTGAGAATGACGTTGTCCTAATTTGGAGGAAGATAGGTCTCCTGATGGAACATTCCCAGAAAATCAGGCACTTCCTACTGCTTTCTGGTGGGTTTTTTAAGTACCTTAAGAGGTCCGTCATTGTGGTAATGGCTCTGGTGCGATAGGTTATGTCAGATTAATACAGTAGCTTCCAAGTCCATGACCATTTCAATCTAGAAGGACAAGGTCTGCAGGGGGGAGCACCAGGCCCCTGCAAGTTCCCCTCCAAGCCACTCACCATCCTGACTTGGAAATATATCGCCGTTCCTTCGCTGTCACTGGATCACAATCCAGGAACTCTCATCCTAACAGCATGGTGGGCGCTTACACCCCAAGGACATTCAGCGATTCAGGAAGACAGCTCAGCATCATCTGGCAATTAGAGACGGGCAATAGAAGCTGGTCCAGCCAGTGATGCCCACTCCCATGAAAGGATTGAGATGAGTTGCCCTTTCAGAAGGTCGGAATGAGCCTTGCCCTTGAATGGCTAAGTCCATAAGATAAAGGAGCACAATTAGGCCATTCAATCCACCAAGTCTACTCTGCCATTTGATTATGACTGATATGTTTCTCAACCCCACACTCCTTCCTGCTCTCCATACATCTTGCTCCTGTTACCAATCAAGAACCTATTTCTGTCTTAAATGCACCCAATGACTTGGCCTCCATAGCCCTCTGTGACAATGAATTTCACTGACTCACCACCTTCTGGCTGAAGAAATTCCTTCTCATCTTAATTCTAAAGGGTTGACCCTTCACCCTGAAGCTGTGCCCTCAAGTTTCAGTCTCTCCCACTTGATTAGATTCCCTACAGTGTGGAATCAGACCTTTGGCCCAACAAGTCCACACCGACCCTCCGAAAAGTAACCCACCCAGACCCAATTCCCTAACATAATGGGCAATTTAGCATGGCCAATTCACCTGACCTGCACATCTGTGGACTGTGGGAGGAAATTGCAGCACCGGGAGGAAACCCACACAGACACGGGGAGTATGTGCAAACTCCACACAGGCAGTCACCCGAGGCTGGAATCGAACCTGGAACCCTGGTGCTGTGAGGCAGCAGGGCTAACCACTGAGTCACCATGCCGACCCTGAGCCACTGTGCACTAGTGGAAACATCTTCCTGACATCCATTCTAACTAGGCCTCTCAGTATTCTGTAAGTTTCAATCAGAATTCCCCCCTCATCCTTCTAAACTCTATCAAATATAAGGCCAGAGTCCTCAACTGCTCCTCACTTGACAAGCCCTTCATTCCTGACATCATTAGTGTGAACCTTCTCTCAAACCCTTCCTTAGATATAGAGCCCAAAACAGCTCACAATATCCCAAACGCAGTATGACCCGAGCCTAATGCAGTCTCAGCAGTACATCCCTGCTCTTGTATTCTAGCCCTTTTGAAATTAATTCATTTAAGAAATTGATTCATTTAAGAAAGAGTTGGATAGAGTTCTCAAAGATAGTGGAATCAAGGGTTATGGAGATAAGGCAGGAAAAGGATACTGATTAGGAATGATCAGCCATGATCATATTGAATGGCGGTGCAGGCTCGAAGGGATGAATGGACTACTCCTGCACCTATTGCCTATTGTCTATTATCTATTGAATGTTAACACTCTGGAGTGTTGGAGGCTGAGGGGTGACCTTACAGAGGTTTACAAAATTATGAAGGGCATGGAAAGGATAAATAGACAAAGTCTTTTCCCTGGGGTCGGGGAGTCCAGAACTAGAGGGCATAGGTTTAGGGTGAGAGGGGAAAGATATAAAAGAGACCTAAGGGGCAACTTTTTCACGCAGAGGGTGGTATGAGTATGGAATGAGCTGCCAGAGGAAGTGGGGGAGGCTGGTACAATTGCAACATTTAAGAGGCACTCTTGGATGTGTATATGAATAGGAAGGGTTTGGTGGGATATAGGCCAGGTGCTGGCAGGTGGGATGAGATTGGGTTGAGATATCTGGCCAGCATAGATGGGCTTGACCGAAGGTCAGTTTCCGTGCTGTACATCTCTATGACTCTATGACTGCCTTTGCCTGTCAACTGAACCTGATGTTAACCTTCAGGCAACTTTGAACTCAAACTCCCATGTCCCTTTGTCCTTCAGATTTCCAAAACCTTTCTACATTTAGAAAATCACTCTATTTTTCCTACCAAAGTGCATAACCTCACACTTTTTCATATTATATTTCACTTCTTTGCCCCACTCTCCTAAACTGTCCAAGTCCTTCTGCAACGTTCCCGCTTCCTCAACATTACCTGTCCCTCCACCTATCTTTGTGTCATCTTCAATCTCAACAACAAGGCCCTCAGTTCTGTTGTCCAGGTCATTAACGGTCAACGTGAATAGTTATGGTCCCAACACTGACCCCTGCAGAACTCCAGTAGTCACCAGTCGCCATCCTGAACCGGACCCTTTTATCCCCAATCTCTGCCTTCTGCCAGTCAGCCAGTCCTCTATCCATGCCAACACCTTGGGCTCTCATTTTATTTAGCAACCTCCTCAAAGCACATTGTCAAAGGCCTTTTGGAAATTCAAATATATCACGTCCACTAGTTCTCCTTTGTCTAACTTGCTCATTACCTCCTTAAAGAATTCTAACAGATTTGTCAGACAAGACCTCTCCTTGATGAAGCAATCTCAGCCTTAATAATGGATTTGAAAATCTTACCAATGACCAAGGTCAGGCTAACCAGCCTTTATTTTCCTGTCTTCTCTTGCATTCCTTTCTCAACAGGGGTGTTACATCAATTACTTTACAGTCCTCTGGGACCCTCTTTGATTCCAGTGATTCCTGAAAGATCACCATCAGTGCCTCTTCAATCTCCTGAGCTCTCTCCTTCAGAACCTGGGGTGTAGTCCATCTGGTCCAGGTGATTTATCCACCTTCTATACTTCCAGTGTCCCCAGCACCTTCTCTTTAGTAATAGCCACTATACTCACCTTTTGGTATGCTGCTGGTGTCTTCCACTGTGAAAATTGATGCAAAGTAACTATTCAGCTCCTGCACCAATTTTTCTGTTCCCATTACTACTTCTCCAGCCTCATTTTCCATATCTTCTTTGCCTGAAGTTAGATTCCTGACCCTTTCCATATTCTCTGTCTTATGACTTTGTTCTAGAAACTTTAATAACCTCAGCTGAGTCCTACTTCCCTTCCTTAAACTTTTTCCATGCAAAAGAATTCCATAACATACCTCCACCCCCAGCTCCTTAGGTTAGAGCCCAAGTTGTGTAATTTGAATCATAGAATCCCTACAATGTGGAAACAGACATTTTGGCCCAACAAGTCCACACTGACCCTCTGAAGAGTAATGCATTCCCCTACCCTATTGCTCTACATTGACCAATGATTAAAACCCATAAACTACATATCCCTGATATTTAGCATGGCCAATTCATTTGGCCTGCAGGAGGAAAGCAGAACAAATCCCACGCAGACACAGGGAGAATGTGCAAACTCCACACAGTTGCCCAAGGCTGGAATCGAACCCAGGACCCTGGCACTGTGAGACAGCTGCGCGAGCCACTGTGCCACCCTCTGAGCCACTGTGCCCCCAGGACTCAGGTCCCAGCATGTTTAGGTGGAGCACATCCCATCAGAACAGTTTCCTACTTCCCCAGTACTGACGTCAATCTCCCTGAATTTGAACCTGTTTCTCTGCATGGTGGCTCACGGTCAGCATGGATGAGTTGGACCGAAAGGACTGTTTCCGTGCTGTACATTTCTATGACTCTAAATTTAAACATTGATATCACTCTTTGTGCACCTTCTGCGCAGCCGTAACTTTGTATTCTTTGCTGTGATCTATTGCCCTTGTACACTTTGTATGGTTTGATCTCCTCGGATGCAGGCAAAAGAAAACTTTTCACTGTACTGAGGTACATGTGACAGCAATAAATCAAATTAAATAAAACTTGAATTGCTTCTCAGATATTAACCAAACTCGTTTCTAAGCTCAACACTGGTATCTTCTTGAAAGAGCTGAAAAATGTGTTTCTTAACTTTAAAACACTTTTCAAGATTTAGATTTGATTCCCTACAATGTGGAAACAGGCCCTTTGACCCAACAAGTCCACACTGGCCCTCCGAAGAGTAACCCACCCTGCCCTGTTTTCCCTCTGACTAATGCCCCTAACACTATGGGCAATTTCCCATGGCCAATTCACCTTTTGGACTATGGGAGGAAACCCACGCAAACACAGGGAGAATATGCAAACTCCACACAGACAGTTGCCCGAGGCTAGAATCAAACCTGGGACCCTGGTGCTGTGAGGCAACAGTGTTAACCGCTGAGCCACTGTGCCGCCCTTACTCATTCTTGTTCCTTCTGAAGTAAAAAAATGTAATAGCTTTACCTATTTACCCTACCCATCATAAAGCCAACGGTATAGATATCTTTCCAGTCATAACAATGTGGTTTACAGTGACACATTACTGGACTAGGCCACTGTTCCAGAAGACCATGATATTTTTAAAGATCTTTCAGTGAAGTAACTAATAGTCAGTTGCATCTAGTTTGAAATCCAAATTCAAAAAATTGCATTAAAATATATAAATAACAAAGGTTTCAACTCAACATGTTAAGTAAGGAGGGTGAATAACCACAGTCATGGCGTACACCCAATAATATTGGTAGATACAGAGATATAATTCGTCAGACTTCTAGCTGTTAAAACACAGATAAAGTTAAAAATCACACAACACCAGGTTATAGTCCAATGGGTTATTTGGAAGCACTAGCTTTCAGAGCGCCGCTCCTTCATCAGGTGGTTGTGGAGCAGGAACATAAGACACAGAATTTAAACAAAAGATCTCAAGAACAGCTTGTTCCTCACTGTTAATAGACTCCTGAATGGATCTCTAGTGCCAAGAGGTGGTAGATGAAATTTAATTTAGATAAATGTGAGGTGCTGCATTTTGGAAAGACAGGTCAGGGCAGCACTTATCCACTTAGTGGTAACGTTCTGGGAAGTGTTGTCGAACAAAGAGACCTTGTCATGCAACTGAAACAATATATTGAACAAACCGAGATTGCTGTTAAATCTTTCATTTTTAAAATGGGTTGCAGGCTTTGGTTGATTAATATGTAAATCTCAGAACTTCTGGGAAAAGGTTCTGGGATTTATATATTACTGTACTGGAAAGAAGTTCTGGGATTTACATATTAATGAACCGAAACCTGCAACCCATTCTAAAAGATGAAAGACATAACAGTAATCTAGATTTGTTCAATATAGTGTTTCAATTGCATTAGACTGAGATTTTTTGCTATAAATTCTGTGTCTTATGATCCTGTCCTACAACCACCTGATGAAGGAGCAATATTCCAAAAGCTAGTGCTTCCAAACAAGTCTGTTGGAGTATAACCTGGTGTTGTGTGATTTTTAACTTTGTCCACCCGAGTCCAACACCGGTATCTCCACATCAAAACACAGATAGATTATTAACTCAGTCCTGAAGAAGAGTTACACCTGAAACATTGATTTCTCCACCTCCTGATGCTGCCTGGCTTACTGTGCTCCTCCAGCCTCCTGCCTGTCCCTCCTGATGCTGCCTGCCTTGCTGTGTTCCTCCAGCCTCCTGCCTGTCCATCCTGATGCTGCCTGGCTTGCTGTGTTCCTCCAGCCTCCTGCCTCTCCCTTCTGATGCTGCCTGGCTTGCTGTGTTCTCCCAGCCTCCTGCCTGTCCCTCCTGATGCTGCCTGGCTTGCTGTGTTCTCCCAGCCTCCTGCCTGTCCCTCCTGATGCTGCCTGGCTTGCTGTGTTCCTCCAGCCTCCTGCCTGTCCCTCCTGACGCTGCCTGGCTTGCTGTGTTCTTCCAGCCTCCTGCCTGTCCCTCCTGATGCTGCCTGGCTTGCTGTGTTCTCCCAGCCTCCTGCCTTGTCTACCTTGACGAGGGTGTTAACTTGGCCAAACAGCAATGGCTGCTGGGTACATTGGTCAAGTAAGACTCTGGAACCACAAAACCCACACACCAAACACAGTACAAACACAGCAGCCAGGTGTTAATGACATTCACATAATGGAAAATGCAACAGTTATCTCAGGCATACAATAACTTATCCACTAATCGAAGGTGGGCCAAGACAGAAAGGCACTGGGTTCTGCTACACAAAGAAACAAACAGCAGCTAGCCATCCATAGATTGGCAATACTTTAAACTATGAAGTTTGGCACTCTGATTGGTCAGACCAAAAGAAAATTCCAGAAAACCATCCAAAAAGTAATAAAAACAGGGTTCACCTGCAGACAACCTCTGGGAGCCTCTGAGGAGAGCAACGTGGCCAAAGGCAGAGACCCATTGACCGTCCAGAAAGAGAGAGAAAGAGACAGAGAGAGAGAGAGAGATAGAAAGCAGTTTTGCAGAGACAGAGACTGAGACAGAGAGGGAGAGAGGGAGGGAGAAAGAGAGATAGAGAGAGAGAGTAGCTTTGCCGAGATAGAATCAGAGACTGAGACAGAGAAAGAGAGAGAGAGGGAGGGAGAAAGAGAGATAGAGAGAGAGAGAGAGAGAGAGAGAGCAACTTTGCAGAGACAAAGACAGAGAGGGAGAGAGAGAGGGAGAAAGAGAGATAGAGAGAGAGAGAGCAGCTTTGCAGAGATAGAATCAGAGACTGAGGCAGAGAGGGAGAGAGAGGGAGAGAGAGAGAGAAAGTGAGAGAGAGAGAGAGAGAGCAGCTTTGCAGAGACAGAGACTGAGACTGAGGCTGAGAGGGAGAGAGGGAGGGAGAAAGAGAGATATAGAGAGAGAGAACCTGCTTTGCAGAGACAGAGGCTAAGACTGAGACAGAGAGGGAGAGAGGGAGGGAGAGAGAGAGAAAGTGAGAGAGAGAGAACAGCTTTGCAGAGACAGAGAGAGAGAGAGAGAGAGGCTATGCAAATCTGCAACAGGCTAGGGAAGTATTGTAAACTAAAGGTGCCGAATAGGATTAGAGATAATATTGTTCCATAGTAAAACTACTGTAATTTGTTTTCGAATAAAGTTGGGACTGTTTTGTATTGGCTTCGGCCTGTGTTTCTGTTGATTTGACCGCTTCATTATTGTGTGACACCCGAACAACATTCCGGTTGGACATGTCTAACTTGCTTTACAGAGGAATAAGATAACAGTGGTCTACAATCAGGATTCAGGGAGCTCAACTGAAAATTAGCAAGCAGGACCTTTAAAAGCAGCAGTCTCAAGAATGCACCCAGTGCCCCGCACTCAGAAATACAGCAAGAGGAGAGTAAGTTGGATGAATATGCAGTTGGGAGGTTGGTTCAAAAAGGAGGGGTTCGGGGATGGGGGTAGCCTGTCAAAGCTGTCTGGTCTGCTCCTGAATCGAGGGGGTGGGGGGAGGGGGAGGGAGGTGGGACTGACTTTCTGGTGGGACAGGGAGACAGTGAGGACTGCAGATGCTGGAGATCAGAGTCGAGAGTGTGGTGCTGGAAAAGCACAGCAGGTCAGGCAGCATCCGAGGAGCAGGAGGGTTGACATTTCGAGAATTGGCTCTTCATCAGGTCTGGTGGGACATTTTGAGAGTGCTGTTGGGTTTTAAAGGCACGGGGGTAGGCCATTTCGGACTGAGGTGGGCGAGAAATTTCCTCACGGAGTATGGTGAGCCTGTGGAATTCTCTACCTTGGACTGCTGTTGAAGCCAAACCATTGAATGTTTTCAAAAAGGACTTACATATAGTTCTTAAAGCTAGAGGGATCTTACAGATTAAAGGAAAGCAGCATGAAGGGGGCTGAGTTAGATGATTGGCCATGATCATATTGTGTGGTAGAGCAGCCTCGAAGGGCCGAATGGCCGATTCCTTTTCCAATTTTGGAATGGGGAGCCTGGGTGGGTGTCGGGGGGTGGGGTGTTGATTCAGTTGGAATAAAATCAGAAATGGGACTGTAAAGCAGAAAATTATGGATTAGTCAAGATGACAGGGAAATAACAGTGAGAGAATTGTAAAACAAATTGGAAGCATCTGCTTCAATACAAGAGTACAGCAAATAAATCATCATCGCACTCCCACAGTGTGGAAGCAGGCCAGACCACTTCTGCAAAGGACATCCCACCCTAACCCTGCATTTCCCAGGGCTAATCCACTGAGTCTGAACACTATGGGACTATCCTGATGAAGGGCTTTTGCCCGAAATGTCGATTTTGCTGCTCCTTGGATGCTGCCTGAACTGCTGTGCTCTTCCAGCACCACTAATCCAGAATCTGGTTTCCAGCATCTGCAGTCATTGTGTTTACCTACCTAATCCACCCTAACCTGCAGAACTTTGGACTGTGGGAGGAAGCTGGAGCACCAGGAGGGAAGGTACACCAAAATGGGAGAACATGCAAGCTTCACACAGGCAGTCACCCGAGGGTAGAATTGAACCCAGGTGCCTAACATTGTGAGGCAGTAGTGCTAACCACTGAGCTGCCATGAGCTCAGGTAAAGCTACAATAGCTTGAGATCATGATTATTACAGAAACATGGTTTAACAGACATGGCTTCTCTGATTTGATTTACTATTGTCACATGTACCGACATACAGTGAAAAATATTGTTTAGCAAGCTAACCAGGCAAATCACACATAACATAAATACAGGTACAAAACTCTTTATCCGAAATCCTTGAGGCTGGTTGTTTCTTGGAATTTGGAAATTTTCGAATTTCAGAAATTTTCACAGTGAAATTTTGAAAAATTACCGAACAGCAGACCTTCATGTGACTAGTACGAGCGCTGAGATACAATTGACACCTTCCAGTGCTGGGCCCCACTGCCATGTCACATCTGAGTGATGTGGGTTGAGTGGGTGTGGAGTTGGGTCACCTGCTCGCACACCAAACAAATCTTGTGATAAAGATAAAAACCTTCACGAGAAAAGCTTCGGATTTCCGAGCTTTTCGGATTTCAGAATTTCGGATAAAAGATTGTGTACCTGTACACATTGCTGGTTACAGGATTTTTAGGAGAGATGAAACAATCCCTCCAAGTTTCTCCCAGCTGTGAGGCCCCCTGTGTTTGAGACGCAGTGGGAAAATCCAGAACTGGAAATCAATGTTGTGATTGGTGGAACTCCGGGGCGCGGTGCCGTGCGGCTTGAAAGAAAATTAAATACAGGACGGAGAGTAGCAACTTTATTCCACGTAACAATGACAGCAGTCAGGAGTGAGATATGTGAGAAGGATCTTCGAAAGCAAATGTAGGGATGAGACTAAGGAATGAAAGTAAATGAGCAGACACACTGATGGGACGGTATTACAGAACTCCAACCTGTCAGGGGACTTAGAGCAAATTCGTAGGCAAACCTGAGAAGTACAGAAAAATTAGGGCAGCAATCGTTGCATTTTTGATTTACACAGAAGTTAACTACTTTAGTGTGGAAGGAACTGAGCAAGGAGAATTCTTGAAGTGTATTCAGGAACACCTTTTTGGCCAGTACATAGTGAGCTGAAAATGTGTTGCTGGAAAAGTGCAGCAGGTCAGGCAGCATCCAAGGAACAGGAGATTCGACTTTTCGGGCATAAGCCCTTCTTCAGGAATGAGGAAAGTGTGAAGAAGGGGTCATGCCCGAAACGCCGACTCTCCTGCTCCTTGGATGCTGCCTGACCTGCTGCACTTTTCCAGCAACACATTTTCAGCTCTGATCTCCAGCGTCTGCAGACCTCACTTTCTCCTTCCAGTACATAGTGAGGCCAACAAGAGAGAGGGTAAGGGTTTTGGACCTGGTTTTAGGAAATGAAGCTGCAGGAGTGACAGAAGGAGAGCATCTTGGTAGCAGCGTTTAATTATTCATTCACAGAATGTGGGTATTGCTCACTGGGCCCAGCATTTATTGCCCGTCCCTAGTTGCCTTTGAGAAGGTGGTGGGGAGCTGCCTTCTTGAATCACATGACACCAGGTTATAGTCCAACAGGTTTATTTGAAAGTACGTGCTTTTGGAGCGCCGCTCCTTCGTCAGGTAGCTAGTCACCACTCACTTGCTGCAGGTTGACCCACAATGCATTTAGGCAGGAAGTTCCAGGGTTTTGACCCAGCGACAGCGAAGGAATGGCGATGTATTTCCAAGTCAGGATGGTGAGTGGTTTGGACAGGGATTTTCAGGGGGTGCTGCTCCCATGTATCTGCCACCCTTGTCCTTCTAGATGGATGTGGTTGTAGGTTAGGAGGGTACTGCCTTAAGACCTGAGGTGAATTTCTGCAGTGCATCTTGTAGATGGCACACACTGTTGCCACTGAGTGTCGGTGGTGGAGGGAGTGGAGGTTTGTGGAGGTGGTGCCAATCAAATGGGCTAGTTGTTTATCATAGATCAGGGGGCGAGGGGGATGGGGATCCTCACTTGTTAACAGTTTTCCACTGCAATTTCACAATTAAGTAGTCCAGTCAGAGCCAAAGCATTGTCCTGACTATGAATGACTGGCAGATGACTCCTTTATTAAATGTGAGGTGCAGACTGGACAGCTGTGAGAGTCATTAATGAGATTTGCAGTCAGGAAAGCACGCGTGTGTAGTTAGCTATTGCTTGGAAGACATTTGACTCGTGATCAGCATGAAAGACAAACTTTAAGCAATCACAGCTTATTAAAATTCTGAATGTTCATTGGCTGAAAGCTATTACTTTCTATTGTCTGTGAACAAGCACAGCTGGAGCAGAAAAGTACCGTAAAATCCTGTGTGTACGGTCCACATCAGATTCAGACCCTCCATCAGAATGGCTGTAATTCCTCTGCAGGCAAATGTATTCCTGAACACTGGGTGAAGTTGGAATTTCTTGAAGTCCACTCTATATTAGATTCCATACAGCCTTCAGTCCAACAAGTCCACATCAACCTTCCCAAGAGTAACCCATCCAGACTCATTTCCCTACGTTTACCCTTGACTAAGGCACCTTACACGATGGGCAATTTAGCATGGCCAATTCCCTGACCTGCACATCTTTTGGAATGTAGGCATGGGGACAACTTGCAAACTCCACACACATTTGGGTGGGCATGCTGGCTCAGTGGTTAGCACTGCTGCCTCACAGCGCCAGGGACCCAGGTTTGATTCCTGCCTTGGGCGACTCGTCTGTGTGGAGTTTGCACATTCTCCCCGTGTCTGCGTGGGTTTCCTCCAGGAGCTCTGGTTTCCTCCCACAATCTAAAGATGTGCAGGTCAGGTGAATTGCCCATAGTGTTAGGTGCATTAGTCAGGGGTAAATATAGGGTAGGGGAATGGGTCTGGGTGGGTTGCCCTTCAGGGGGTCTGGGCTGAGGGGCCTGTTTCCATACTGTAGGGGATCTAATCTAATCTAGACAGTCACCCAAAGCAGGGATCGAACCTGCGTCCCTGGTGCTGTGAGGCAGCAGTGCTAACCACTGAGCACAAAGTCACTCAAATCTCAGTGTCATAGGATTATACAATGGTTACAGCATAGAGGAGGCAATTCAGCCCAACCAGTCCCACTGACTTCGCCCGTCCCTTGTAATCCTATACATTTTTTCTCTTTATGTGCTTATCCAAATCCCTTAGGAAAGCCAGGATTGAATCCATCACCTGTACAATCTCGGGCAGAGCTAATCACTTGCTGCATAAACCTGTGAACTTTGATGCTTTTGCCAATCACCGTAAGTTAATACCCTCTGGTTCTCAACTTCCTCCACCCAGGGGAATACTTGTTCTCTGTCTCGGACCCCACATGGACAAGTCAAGTCATCATAGTCTCTTTAGAGAGAAACAATTGGGTGGTGACTTAAACTGAGGGCCACTACACCTCAGGCAAGGGGAGAGTCCTCGAGGGTAACCTCAATCTCTATGGGAATTGAACCAATAGCATCACACCGCTTCACAAATCAACTGTCCAGCTAACTGAGCTAAACCAACCCCACTCCTCAAAGCACTAAATACCTCAATCTCAACCTTCCCTCCTTTAATGTGATGGGTATAGATAAGATGAATGGTAGGTGTTTTTTTTATCCCCCCTTAGATTAGGTGATTTCAAGACTATGAGGCACATTTATAATGTTAAAGGAGGTAGATTTAAAAAAGAACATGAGGGGCAACTTTTTTACACAGAGAGTAGTTTGTGTGTGGAATAAATGTCCAGAGGAAGGAGTGGATATAAGTACAGTTACAATATTTAAAAGAGATTTATATGAGTACATGAGTAAGAAATGTTTGAAGGGATGTGGGCAAAGTGCAGGATAGTGGGTCCAGTTTAGTTTGAGATTATTGCCAGCATGGATTAGTTGGGCCGAAAGGTCTGTTTCAGTGCTGGATGACTCTCTGGCTTATTAGTTCAAGGACTCTACAAAGAGGAAGTTGGACGTCTGAGTTTCTAGATATAACTCTCCAATATTCAAGAACATTAGAATGAGGAGAACTCTAACCTTATGATGCTATGCTATATTCGTATTAATGTAAGCAATAATTGAATAAATCGTAATCCAATAGAACAAGTTAATGCTCTTAAGTGATAGTTTGAATCCCACTATTTCACTTGGTTTGAATTCCAGTCATAAATATGTGAGAGAATGCACTTTCGCAGGTTGAAAATGAGATATAAATTTTATTTAAATAGAGAAAGCTGCAGCACACAGGGATTTGAGGGTCTTGGTGCACGAAATGCATCCAGGTGACAAGGAAGGCAAATAGAAATGTTGGCCCTCATTTTGAAAGGAATGGAATATAAAAACTGGGGCAGTTCCTGATAGACTTCTTGAGGAGATTCTGAGCTGCTTAAGGAGTTTGCGATTGCCCGCAGTTAATTCAAGCACACCAATGCCAGTCAAAGGAGTTTGTTCTTTATGAAGAAAGCATCGTATTTCTAACAGGCACTTGATGTGGCACAGGACATTAATAATGCAGAAAAAGGAAATGTTTTCATCTTGTACTCATCAGGACAAACCTAAATTGGGAGAAAATTCAAACAATCATAACATCCAAATTAATAACAAGTAGGCCACTCAGCGCCTTGAGGGTGATTTGCCATTCAATGGATGAAATGATTACTTCATGTGCCCGCCTACCTCACTAACTTTGACCCCCTTGATTGTCAAGAATCTATCGACCTTCATCTTTAAAAAATCTACTTCCACTGCTTTTTGAGGAAGAGATTCCAAAGACTGATGAATCTTTGAGGAAAAAAAAGACTTTGCCTCATCTTTGTCATAGAATCCCTACAGTGTAGAATCAGGCCATTTGGCCCAACAAGTCCACACCAACTCTCTGAAGAATATCCCACCCAGATCCAGTCCCCTACCCTATTACTCTACATTTACCCCTGACTAATGCACCTAACCTACACATCCCTGAACACTACGGGCAATTTAGCGTGGCCGATTCACCCTAACCTACACACCTTTGGACCATGGGAGGAAACCCATGCAGGGGAAAATGTGCAAACTCCCCACAGTCACCTGAGGCTGGAATCGAATCTGAGTCCCTGGCGTTGTGAGGCAACAGTGCTAACCACCATGCCACCCCAAACAGTCTTAAATAAGAACCCCATAGGTTGTGCCTCAGTTTAGATTCTGCCATGAAATGAAATATCCTTTCTACACCTAGCCTGTCAGCACCCAGAATCTTACAATCAAGTTGCCTCTTGCTTTTCTACAGGCCCAGTCGGTCCAACATTGGATATTTTCTTCATCAACCTGCTCAGAGATGATATGACTCACCTTCAGAGGCGGTAGGTCAAGCTCAAGAGTTGAACAGTCTACTCTTACTCCTATTTCCCATGTTTCTATGGAGATGCAGCAAGTTAACAAGGAATGATTGCACCCTGAGAAAAAAATTAGTGTCAAACGTACTTTTAGAAATGTAATGCTCTTTGACACCACCATTGTTCAGACGACACAAATGTCTTCTGGGTAAGATGGAACCAGTCAGTTTAAACAAGAATGGGGCAGTGATGGGGAATTGGACACATATAGATCCTAACCAACAACTCAGCAAGAACTCTCAAACGAATGTGGCTCTCTGTCACGACACTATTGATATTCAGGCAGTTTGAGGCCACGGGATGTAAGCATTACTAGTCCAGCCAGCATTTATTACCCACTCTGACCTGCCCTTGATAAGGTGGTGGTGAGTCACCTTCTTGAACCACTGCCGTCAGTGTGTCATAGGTGCACACCCAAAGCTCATTTGGAGAAAGTATCCAGGGTTTTGGATGGGTAAGACTTAACGAAGAGTAGTTCTAGGTCAGGATGGTGTAACACAGCACAGCAGTGAGAATTTGTCGATGTAGGTGTTATTGGACCAGGAGCCAAGCACAGGAGCAATGGGGGAATGGGAGCTGGAATACGGACAGCAAGGTTTTACATGAAGCCGTGCCCAAAGAGGGTGGAAACTAGGAGGCTGGCCACAAGTGAAGCTTTGAAGTAGATGCGCACAGTTGAGATAACTATTGCTTCCTGAAAGTTTCATTCGAAAGAGAGAGACAACTACGCATAGTGAGTTTTAACATGAGGGGTACACACCTCATGGGAGTCAGTTTGAGAAGGTGGAGCTTTCATGGTTACTCCAGCCAGTGTGGGGATTGAACCTGCTGTTGGTGTCACTCTGCATCACCGCGTTCCAACTCACACTGCTTAGAGCTCCCTTTGCAAATAGAAATTATCCCCTAATTCTTGCCTTTGTGAATATCTGGGTGAAAGGAAGTGAGAAGGAGTTAGACTGCAGATGGTGTGGGACGGGAAGGTTTATATATTTTGTTTTTTATTTTATTTTCTTTGTGCGCGGGTGTGAGACACAGTGAAAGGCAACAAGTGCATAATTTTCCACTACCAGGAAGCAAGGAAACATCCGAGTGGCCAGTGACAAACAGTGCCCTTCTTGGTGAGATTTATAATGGTTCATGCAATGTGAGCATTACTGGCTGGACCAACATTTATTGCCCATTCTTAACTAGTCAAAGTCAGATATTGGCCAACCATAAAAGGGCAGTTATGAGTTCAGCACAACCTCATTTTGGGTTTGGAGTCACACAGAGGCTAAATCAGGAAAACGAGTCAGATTTCCTTCCCCAAAGGGGGTTAGCAGCTAGATGGGGTGTTACTATGGTGGGGGCAGGGAGTTGTCCTGATCGTCATGAGGGCTTGTTTGTTATTCCATAAGCCCTTTAATTCCAATTTCGCCATCTGCAGTGGTGGGATTTGAATCCTTGTTGTTAGGACAGTGGCCCGCGGTTCTGGATAATATCCTAGCTTAGTGATATTACCACTATGCCACCACCTCCCCTCACGTAAAGTGGCCATGGCAATTTAAATTACCCAAAGCTGTGATCAGGAACAACAAAACAACTTATTACCTGCTAACTTGTCTGAGAATGGTGCAGATTGGGCTTAAAGGGCCAAAACAGATGACTAATTAAAGCAGTACAATTGTTGATTTCCATTTTAATTGATGTGATAGATCAACACTGGGCCACAGCTGAGGTTTATGTTCGTTTCCCTGAGAATTAATATTCTGCGTATTGAATTTCAAATAAGTTAGACCATCTTGAGGTCTTTAATGTTCAGAGCAGAAAATGGTACTTTGATTTCCAATCACACACACGCACACACACACTCTCTGTTCTGGGTGCAATAATCTGTCATAATTACACCCCCATGAAATGTCGCAGGAGAGACTGTAGTATTGCAAGGATCTATAAAACCAGAGCGCCCTTTTATGAGCATTGAGTTACTTAGTATGGCTTAAAAATTACATCCTATCTTTGCTGACATGATGTCCCTTGGAGTCATTCGGGTCACGAGGGTTCAAATCTCTCAATGTCTCCTTGTCATTTTGTGACCCATTTCTCCTCCAACTCCTACTGAGCTACAGCCACACGGCCACCTTCCATTGAAAACCTGACTCAACTGTCCAGCTTCCAGCTTACCCTCAACATGCTAACCTCCCACCTCCCCCAACTTCCTCACCTCACTCCACCCAGTGAACGGACTCAAAGAGATTTCGACAAAACCCCTTTTTTCTACAGAAAGTGCTGGCAGGTCCTGCGTTCATTACCCATCCCTCGTTGCCACTTGGTTGGTAAAACCATTTCAGAGGACAGTTTTGAGTCAGCCACAAAGCTGTGTGTCTGGAGTCACCCATGGGCCAGTCCGGGTAAGGATTGTAAATTTCCTTCCCTCAAGGGCAATGAGGAATGAGAGGACTTTTGACAAATTGATGATGGGTCTCTTGTTGGTTATCAAACAGCTTGCACTCCCCTGCACTCCCATTTGTCCCTCCCGCCCCAATGGACCCCTTTTCTTGATCACCTGTTCACCCAATTGCAGCCCCTCCCTCCTTCCCCTCACATCTGTTCCATTTTAATGTCATTGACTCTAGATCCCCCTGCCCACCCCCACCTCACAATCGATGGCTTTCCCCACTCCCCTCTGTCCCGCCTCCATTCCCAAGTCAAACTCGCTCTCCTTCCCTACAATAGCCTCTCCTCCCTCCTCGTCGCCCTCTCTCCCAGCCTTTGGCAAGGAAGTAGCTGGTGACAGGATAGGCCCAGGCAGCGTGCAAATGTGAGGGCTCTGAAGATGCTGGCGCAATGGAGCTCTCAGTCCGAGTGGGAAAAATCTAGCCGACCTTGGAATTGGTTAACGCGTCCTGGAAGCAATTCTCACCACACCTCAGCAGAATAAATAGGCTGATAAATTGCACAGCGCAACCTTCCACAGAGCAATTACACTGTCACATTGAATAACAGATCCCAAGTGTTACAGCCAGAATTGCTATGCCATTGTCTAGAAATTTCAATAACTTTGTTTCCTTCTGGAATATTCCATCAAGCTCTCTGCAGCTAGAGTCAGTGACTGGATGGAAATGACTAAAATCATTTCCACAACTGCTACATATCTGAAAGCTCCAGGCTTCAGACAGCCCTGCTCATTTCAGTTTTGAGCTCAATGTGCCAATCTCTCTCTCTGTGGCTGTAAACACAGTCTCTGTCAAAGGAAGTGCATCACCAAGACCCAACTGTTACACATCAGTCCTGCAAATGATCAGCACCTTTTGTGGTCTGCTGAGCACTCTACAGCTGGTGGATGTCAGGGTGCTGCTGTATTGCAGTTGGTTTGTTCACAGCAACCTCTCACAATCAGCAATGAGACCGTGACCACCCCAACACGGTCTCCCGCTGATGTTAGCTGAGGACCATTCAAATGTTAGCTAGGACATGGGAGATAAAGTCCCACTTTTCAAACTGGGTCATGGGCTCGGTAACACCCTCCTCCCCCTGTGAAAGTGACATTGCCACAAGGAACCATCTCCCTTCAAATTCAAATAATATTAAAATTAGCATTGAAAACTTGAATCGCTTGAGGTATTTTCAGGGGATGCCATGAGACTGTGTCCATCCAGGAAACTGTTTCCATCCTGGAGACTGTGTCTATCCTGCAGACTGTGACCATCTTGGACACCGTAACCATCCTGTAGACTGTGTCCAACCTGGAGACTGTATCCATCCTGCCGACTGTGTTTATCCTGGAGACTGTGACCAACCTGGAGACTGTGTCCATCGAGGAGACTGTGACCATTGAGGAGACTGTGACCATCCGGGAAACTGTGTTCATCCTAGAGACTGTGTCCATCCTGGAGACTGTGACCATCCTGGAGACTGTGACCATCCTGGAACCTGTGTTGATCCTGCGGACTGTGACCATCCAGGAGAGCGTGTCCATCCTGGAAACTGTGTCCATCCTGCAGATTTTGACCATCCTGGCAACTGTGTCCATCCTGTTGACTGTGACAATCCTGAAGTATTTAACAATCCTGGAGACTGTGTCCATCCTTCAGGCATTGACTGTCCTGCAGACCGTGTCCACCTGGAGACTGTGTTGATCCTGGAGATCGTGACCATCCTGGAAACTGTGTCCATCCTGGAAACTGTGTCCATCCTACAGTATTTGACAATCCTGGAGACAGTGTCCATCCATCAAACTGTGTCCATCCTGCCGATTGTGTTTATCCTGGAGACTGTGACCAACCTGGAGACTGTGTCCATCCTTCAGACTTTGACCATCCTGCAGACTGTGTCCATTCTGCTGACTGTGTCCATACCAGAACCTGTGTCCATCCTGGAGATGGTGACCATTAAGGAAACTGTGTTCATCCTGTAGATTTTGACCATCCTGGAGCCTGTGTCCATCCGTCAGACTGTGTCCAACCTGCCAACTGTGTTTATATTGGACACTTTGACCAACCTGGAGACCGTGTCCATCCTTCAGGCTTTGACTTTCCTGCAGACTGTGTCCACCCCGGAAACTGTGTCCATCCTGGTGATTGAGTCCATCCTGAGGACGGTGTCCATCCTGCAGACCATGTCCATCCTGGAGACTGTGTCCATCCAGGAGACTGTGTCAATCCTGGAGATGATCCATCCTGGAGACTATGTCTGTCCTGGAGACGGTGTCCATCTTGCAGGCTGTGCGCGTCCTGCAGACTGTGTCCATCCTGGAAACTGTGTCCATCTTGGTGACTGTGTCCATCCTGCCGACTGTATCCATCCTGCCGACTGTGTCTATACTGGAGACAGTGATCAACCGGGAGACTGTGTCTATCCTTCAGGCATTGACTGTCCTGCAGTTTGTGTCCATTCTGAAGACTGTGTCCAGCCTGGAGACTGTGTCCAACCTGCAGACTGTGTCCATCCTGGTAACTGTTTTCATCCTGGAGAATGTGTCCATCCTGTGGACTGTGACCGTCCTGGAGACTGTGTCCATCCTGGAGACTGTTTCCATCCTGCCGACTGTGTTTATACTGGAGACTGTGTCCATCCTTCAGGCATTGACTGTCCTGCAGTTTGTGTCCATTCTGCAGACTGTGTCCAGCCTGGAGACTGTGTCCATCCTGGAGACTATGTCCATCCGGCAGACTGTGTCCATCCTACAGACTGTATCCATCCCAGAAACTGTGTCCATCCTGGAAACTGTGTCCATCTTGGAGACTATGTCCATCCTGCAGACTGAGTCCATCGCAGAAACTGTGTCCATCCCAGAAACTGTGTCTATCCTGGAGACTGTGTCCATACTGGAGACTGTGTCCATCCTGCAGACTGTCCATCCTGAAGACCATGTCCATCCTGCAGACTGTGTCCATCCTGGATACCGTGTCCATTTTGGAGACTGTGTCCATCCTACAGACCGTGTCCATCCGGCAGACTGTGTCAATCTGGCAA
Organism: Hemiscyllium ocellatum; assembly: GCF_020745735.1. Taxonomy (NCBI): domain Eukaryota; kingdom Metazoa; phylum Chordata; class Chondrichthyes; order Orectolobiformes; family Hemiscylliidae; genus Hemiscyllium; species Hemiscyllium ocellatum. Next base: position 15,459,139 of record NC_083433.1, read on the forward strand.
ACTGTGTCTATCCTGGAGACTGTGACCAACCCAGAGACTGTGTTCATTCTTCAGACTTAGACCGTCCTGCAGATTGTGTCCACCCTGCAGACAGTGTCCACCTGACGACTGTGCCCATCCTGGCGATTGTGTCCCTCCTAGAGACTGTGTCCATCCTGCAGACTGTGTCCATCCTGCCTCTGGGTCCATCCTGCAGACCGTGTTCACCCTGGCAACCGTGTCTATCCTGGAGACTGTGACCAACCTGGAGACTGTGTCCATTCTTCAGACTTAGATCGTCCTGCAGATTGTGTCCATCCTGGAGACTGTGTCCATCCAGGAGACAGAGTCCATCCTGCAGAATTTGACAATCCTGGAGACCGTGTCCAACCTGCCGAATGTGTTTATATTGGACTCTATGACCATCCTGGAGAGTGTGTCCATCCTTCAGGCTTTGACCGTCCACAGAATGTGTCCATCCTGCAGACAGTGTCCATCCTGGAGACCGTGTCCATCTTGCAGATTGTGTATGTCCTGCAGACTGTGTAAATCCTGGAAACTGTTCATCCTGGAGACTGTGTCCATCCTACAGACTGTATCCATCCCAGAAACTGTGTCAATCCTGGAAACTGTGTCCATCCCAGTAACTGTATCCATCTTGGAGACTGTGTCCATCCTTCAGACCGTGTACATCCTGTAGACTGGGTCCATCCTGAAGACTATCCATCCTGGAGACCGTGTCTGTCCTGGAGACGGTGTCCATCTTGCAGACTGTGTCCATCCTGGAGACTGTGACCAACCTGGTAACTGTGTTTATACTGGAGACCCCCCGGATACTGTGTCCATCCTGGAGACCCTGTCCATGCTGGAAACTGTTTCCATCGTGTCCATCCTTCAGACTGTGTCCATCCTGGAGACTGTGTCCATCCAGGAGACAGAGTCCATCCTGCAGACTTTGACAATCCTGGAGACCGTGTCCAACCTGCCGAATATGTTTATATTGGACTGTGTGACCATCCTGGAGAGTGTGTCCATCCTTCAGGCTTTGACCGTCCTGCAGACAGTGTCCATCCTGCAGACAGTGTCCATCCTGGAGACCGTGTCCATCCTGGAGACCATGTCCATTCTGCAGACCGTGTCGACCCTGCAGACCGTGTCGACCCTGGAGACTGTGCCCATCCTGGAAATCGTGTTCATCCTGGAAACTGTGTCCAATCCGTCCGACTGTGTCCATCCTGCAGACCATGTCCATCCTGGAGACTGTGACCAATCCGGAGACTGTGTCCATTCTTCAGACTTAGACCGTCCTGCAGATTGTGTCCACCTGGAGACTGTGCCCATCCTGGCGATCGTGTCCCTCCTAGAGACTGTGTCCATCCTGGAGTTTGTGTCCATCCTGCAGACCGTGTCCATCCTGCAGACTGTGTCCATCCTGGAGACAGTGTCCATCCTGCAGATTGTGTCCATCCAGGAGACTGTGACCATCCAGGAAACTGTGTTCATCCTGGAGACTGTGACTGTCCTGGAGACTTTGACCATCCTACAGACTGTATCCATCCCAGAAACTGTATCAATCCTGGAAACTGTGTCCATCCCAGAAACTGTATCCATCTTGGAGACTGTGTCCATCCTTCAGACCGTGTACATCCTGTAGACTGGGTCCATCCTGAAGCCTATCCATCCTGGAGACCATGTCTGTCCTGGAGACGGTGTCCATCTTGCAGACTGTGTCCATCCTGGAAACTGTGTCCAATCCGTCCGACTGTGTCCATCCTGCAGACCATGTCCATCCTGGAGACTGTGACCAACCCGGAGACTGTGTCCATTCTTCAGACTTAGACCATCCTGCAGATTGTGTCCACCCTGCAGACTGTGTCTACCTGGAGACTGTGCCCATCCTGGCGATCGTGTCCCTCCTAGAGACTGTGTCCATCCTGGAGTCTGTGTCAATCCGGCAGACTTTGACCATCCTGCAGACTGTGTCCATTCTGGAGACTGTGTCCATCCTGAAGACTATCCATTCTGAAGACAGTGTCTGTCCTGGAGCCTGAGTCCATCCTGGAGACTGTATCCATCCTGCCAGCTGTGTTTATACTGGAGACTGTGACCAACCTGGGGACTGTGACCATCCTTCAGACTGTGTCCATCCTGCAGACTGTGTCCATCCTGGAGACTGTGACCAACCTGGAGACTGTGTCCATCCTTCAGACTTTGACCGTCCTGCAGACTGTGTCCATCCAGGAGATTGTGTCCATCATAGAGGTTGTGTCAATCCTGGAAACTGTGTCCATCCTGGAGTCTGTGTCCATCTTGCTGACCGTGACCAACCTACAGACTATATCCATCCTGGAGACCGTGTCCATCCTGGAAACTGTGTCCATCCTGGAGTCTGTGTCCATCTTGCTGACCGTGACCAACCTGCAGACTATATCCATCCTGGAGACCGTGTCCATCCTGGAAACTGTGTCCATCCTGGAGTCTGTGTCCATCCTGGAGACTGTGTCCAACCTGCGGACTGCGACTGTCCTGGAGACTGTGTCCATCCTGGACACTGTGTCCATCCTGCAGACTGTGTCCATCCTACCGACTGTGTTTATCCTGGAGACTATGACCAACCTGGAGACTGTGTCAATCCCAAAAACTGTGTCCATCCTGGAGACTGCGTTAATCCCAGAAACAGTGTCCATCCTGGAGACAGTGTTCATCCTTCAGACCGTGTCCATCCTGGAGACTGTGTCCAGCCCGCAGTCCGTGTCCATCGTGGAGACCGTGTCCTTTCTGGAGACGGCGTCCATCCTGCGGACTGTGTCCATTCTGGAGACTGTGTCCATCATGAAGGCTGTGTTCATCCTACAGACTGTGACGGTCCTGTTGACTGTGTCCATCCCAGAAACTGTGTCCATCATGTGATTCCAGACCCACAGCAACATGGTGGACTGTTAACTGCCCTCTGGGCAAATAGAGATGGACGATAAATACTGGGCTTGCCAGAGACCCTGACGGCCCATGTATGATAATAAACCTCACTGTGGCAGCTGGGGATGTTAATTTTATTCATTGAAACATGGCCGTCACTGGTTAGCCCAGCAAATATTGCCCGACCCTAATTGCCGCTGAAAATGTGTTGCTGGAAAGGTGCAGCAGGTCAGGCAGCATGCAAGGAGCAGGAGAATTGACGTTTGGGGCATGAATCATGCCTGAAACGTAGATTCTTCTGCTCTTTGGATGCTGCCTGACCTGCTGTGCTTTTCCAGTAACACATTTTCAGCTCTGATCTCCAGCATCTGCAGTCCTCACTTTCTCCTTTTGACCCTAATTGCCCCAGAGGTCAGTTAAGAGTCAACCACAAATATTTGGATCTGGAATCACATGGAGGTAGGATTTCCTTCCCTAAAGGACATTAGTGAACCAGATGGGTTTTTCCCTGACAATCAGCGATGATGTCATGGTCATCATTAAGCTCTTACTTCCAGGTTATTGTAGAATCCAAAATCCACCAAACTGCCGTGAGAGGATTTGAACCCGGGTCCACAGAACGTTGCCTGGGTGTCTGGATTAATAGTCAAGTGATCAAACCACTAGGCCTTCACTGACTCCAGTGGATGTGTTACCAGAGCCCCACCCGAGTAATTGCAAGTTGCAGCGTGTTTCATACAGTGCCTGCAGGGATGAGGAGATGCTGGGATGCTACCATCAAAAAGAAAAGCAGGATTTAATTGAAAGGCTGTGACATCGCCATCTTTTGACATACTTGAACTGAATGGCTTGCCATATTGTTTCAGAGTCAATAGCATTGCTGAGTTACACCACCAGTGCTTCATTTGGAGGCTCACTAAATTGTGACCTAGTACGGTGACGAAACATCTGAAAACAAACCTTCCAACTCAGCGAGCAAACCTACATCCAGAAACTCAACCTGAGCTACAAATCTTCTCAAAACTTGTTAATTGCTGAGTCACGTAGGCCAGATCAGGGATAAAGAGAAAAGTTGTCTTCCTTGCCCAAGGAATGCTGGTGACCCCCACTAAGCTTCGTAATAAGAATCGATGAAAGTTGCGATGGTCAACAGCATTAAGAGCAGCTTTCTGTTTCAGGGTCCCTCCCTCCATCACCGGTGCTCAGTAACAGCAGTGCAGACCATCTACAGAATGAACTGCAGAAAATTCACCAAAGATCCTTAGACAGGACCTTCCAAACCCACTTCTATCTGCAAGGGCAAGGGCATCATATACATTGGATCACCATCACCTGTGAGTTTCCTTCCAAGCCACTCCCCATCATGGCTTTGAAATATATTGCCATTCCTTCAGTGTAATTGAGTCAAATTCTGAGAGTTCTCTCCCTCATGGCACTGCCTACCTACAGCACAGCAGCAGTTCAAAAAGGCAGGTCACCACCGACTTCTCAAGGGCAACTAGGGACTGACAATAAAGATGACGTTTCGGGCAAAAGCCCTTCATCAGGAATGCATCAGGAATTCTGATGAAGGGCTTTTGCCCGAAACGTCGATTTTCCTGCTCCTCGGATGCTGCCTGAACTGCTGTGCTTTTACAGCACCACTCTAATCTAAACTCTGGTTTCCAGCGTCTGCAGTCATTGTTTTTACCTGGACAATAAAAATGCAGACCAACCAGCAATGTCCATGTCCCACGAGTGAATTAAAAACAGCTAATGTCCTTTAGGGAAGGAAACTGCCATCCTTACTTGGTCTGGCCTACATGTGACTCCAGACCCACAGCAATGTGGTTGACTCTTACCTGCCCTCTGGGCAATTAGGGATGGGTAATAAATGCTGGCCCAGCCAGTGACACCCTCATCCCGGGATTGAATTTTAAAAAAGACAAGGAACAAGAGAGTTTATTTGGCGCTTTGAGCTTGCTCTGTCATTTGGTAAAATCATGGCCGAGCTAATTTCAGTCTCAACCCTACCGTGCTGCATTATCCCCTGATAATCTTTCATCCCTTCAGTCATTAAGACATTACGTACCTCTGCCATAGTTGAAGATTTTGCACCCACTATCTCTTACCCATTGCCTGTCCCCTGTTGAATTGCAGATGATGGAAATTAGACCGCTACATTATCACTCAGGTTGGTTTAGGGTGAGAGGGGAAAGATATAAAAGAGACCTAAGGGGCAACTTTTTCACACAGAGGGTGGTATGGGTATGGAATGAGCTGCCAGAGGAAGTGGTGGAGGCTGGCACACTTGCAACATTTAAGAGGCATTTGGATGGGTATATGAATAGGAAGGGTTTGGAAGGATATGGGCTGGGTGCTGGCAGGTGGGACTAGATTGGGTTGGGATATCTGGTCGGCATAGACGTGTTGGACCGAAGGGTCTGTTTCCGTGCTGTACATCTCTATGACTCTATGACTCTATACCTAGGATGTTACAATAACTTAGACTACCTCAGTCACCAGGTTCGCCAGTAGCCTCAATTATCCTTGATGGCTGCTTATTCGAAAGGATTAAAATCAGGTTTAGCATTCAGGTGGATGAGTGACTATAAAACCAAAGGACATAGGAGTAGAAATTAGGCCATTCAGCCCATCGAGTCTGCTCCACCATTCAATCACGGCTGATACGTTTCTCAACCCCATTCTCCCATTTTCTCCCTGTAACCCTTGATCCCTGTTACAATCAAGAACCTATCTATCTTTGTCTTAAATATACTCACCGACCTGGCCTCCGCAACTTTTTGTGGCAGTGAATTCCACAGATTCCCCACTCTCTGGCTGAAGAAGTTTCCCCTTATCTCCATTCTAAAAGGTCTTCCCTTTACTCTAAGGCTGTGCCCTCGGGTCCTAGTCTCTCCCACCAATGGGAACATCTTCCCAGCATCCACTTGGTCCAGGCCATTCAATATTCTGCACGGTTCAATCATATAGGAGAAAGTGAGGTCTGCAGATGCTGAAGATCAGAGACGAGAGTGTGGTGCTGGAAAAGCACAGCAGGTCAGGCAGCATCCGAGGAGCAGGAAAATCAACATTTCGGGCAAAAGCCCTTCATCAGGAATGGTGAAGGGCTTTTGCCTGAAACGTTGATTCTCCCGCTCCTCGGATGCTGCCTGACCTGCTGTGCTTTCCCAGCACCACACTCTTGACTGTTTCAATTATGTCCCTCCTCATCCTTTGAAACTCCATCAAGGACGTACCCAGAGTCATTGAACATTCTTCATATGGTTAGCTTTTCATTCCTGGGACCACTCTTCCGAACCTCCTCTGAACGTGCTCCAAGGACAGCACATCCTGCCTGAGACATGGGCCCAAAATCCCACGTAATACTTTAAAGGTGGTCTGACCAGAGCCTTATAGAGTCGCAGAAGTACATCCCTGCTTTCATATTAAAGCCCTCTCAAAGTAAATGTCGTTATTGTATTTGCCTTCCTAACTACTGACTCAACCTGCAAGTTTACCTTGAGAGAATCCTGGACTAGAACTTGCCTTGCCCTTCAGGTTTCTGAATTTAGAGAATTTAGAGAACTCAGACTTCTCCCCATTTAGACAATAGTCCATACCATTTGGGCGTGTTTACCAGCCCAGCCATCCTTGGCTTTACACCAAGCTGGTGGGGCTTAGACCGAATCCATGAATGTCATTCTGTTCACTAGTTTTCACAGATGTGGGAAAGGAGAGGCTTGGGTCCCCAGACGTTGACACATGAACCAGTTTGAAGCCAATCCCTTGTTTATTGTTAAAGTTAAAGTTAAAGTTAAAGTGAATTGATGGGGTGATGCACAGACACACAGATGCAGCCAAATTAACAGCCACTTCACTCAGCGCTGGCAGGATAAATTAACCTAAATTGGTTCAATTTACAACAATGGGAAACTAGAAATAGTAAGAAAACCATCTCGCACTTACAATTTCTTCCTGTCGAACCTCTCTGTACCTGATCATCGCATGCAGTTAGAAAGCTCTGCCTTGTTCAATTTTGTTTAAGGAGTGCTTACTGCACAATCCCAGGAGACCACTGCGGTTGTCACCTTCATTAGTCTTGCCTGTAAGTTAACTTTGCCTTGAGTTTTAAGACAAAGATCTGTCATCCGTTCCCAGCCCCCATATTGCCTCGGGGAGATCCTCAGGTAAAAATCTAACATTACTGCACAAGTTGTTGAACATATCTGTCTGCCAGCTGTCTTTGTTCCTACCTCGCTGTCATATAATCTAGGGCTCACCAAGGTTAATCCTCAACTGGATTGCAGTGCTTAGCGAGACTAAACTCCCAGCTTGCTTAAAAAGACAGGCGGGGAGCTGTCTCTTTAAGATTCCTTCTTCAATAAAAGGAAGTCAAGGCGTTCTAACAGTATGGCAAACTTGTGCATCTCAGGAAGGGCTATTGATCTTGTTTCTTGCAGCAGTGTTTGTAACAGAAGGCTTTCATTTATTTCATTAAGGGGAAGGTGATGGCTAGTGGTATTATCGCTGGACTGTTAATCCAAAGACCCAGATAACGTTCTGGGAACCTGGGTTCAAATCTCACCATAACAGACGGTGAAATTTGATTTCCATAAACATTGGGAAGTTAGAGTCTGATGATGATGATGACTATTATCAGGAAAAGCCCTGGTTCACTAATGTCCTTTAGGTCCCTGGTTTTAAATCCCGTCATCACAAATGTTCGAATTTTGAATGATGATTGTGAATCCATTGCCAATTATCAGGAAAAATCCATCTGGGGTTCACTGATGTCCTTTAGGGAAGGAAATTGCCATCCTTACCTGGTCTGGCTTACGTGCGACTCCAGACCCACAGCAATGTGGTTCACTCTTAACTGTCTGGGCAATAAGTGCTGGCTTAGATTACTTACAGTTGGCCCTTCAGCCCAACAAGTCCATACCAACCCTCTGAAGAGCAATCCACCCAGACCCATTCCCCTACATTTACCTCTTAACCAACACTATGGGCAATTTAGTATGGCCAATTCACCTACTCTGCACATCTTTGGACTGTAGGAGGAAACCGAAGCACCCAGAGGAAACCCACGCAGACACGGGGAGAATGTGCAAACTCCACATAGACAGTTGCCCGAGGCAGGAATTGAACCCAGGTCTCTGGTGCTGTGAGGCAGCAGTGCTAACCACTGAGCCACCATGCCGCCCTTATGATGTTGGAATTTCAGTCTGTGAACGAATTAAGAGCAGCATCTTAAATGTGATCTGTGACACTAAGCACACATTGTCTTTTGAATTCCCGGCCTGAAGGTAGGTCAGATCCATAAAGCCATGGTTACCGCCAGAAGGGAGGTCCTGAATTTACACCAGCCAGGACAGGGATCGAATCTCTGATCCACCTAAATCACTGCAACCCCCAACTCCCCCACTCAAGGAGGATAAGGTGTAATGGAAACAAACAGCAATAGGACTGGGGGGTTGGGTGGGGATAGTGGGGAGTTGGTTGAGTCTGGAGCTCTTTGGAGGATCGGTGTGGACTCGATGGGCTAAATGGCCTTCTTCCACATTATAGGGATTCTATGATTCAAACACACTTAAATTCACTGTTGTCTAGAGTGGTGGATCATGATGCAGATATTTTCTCTCCCTCTTCATTCTCAGAGCTGTCCAGGAATCTCACCAGCTGCCCCGATGTATGCAGGAAGGGTTTGCAGGTCAATGCTCAAATTGTTATGAACACATCTTCAAGTCCTGGAATAAGGAATTGTCCCAGACCTGCTGGCTCAGAGACAGGGACATTTACCCATTGCACCACAAGAGCTCCCATAGGAATGCTGCAGAGCAATAGCCAGAGCCACACGGTAGATTTTAAGGAGAGGCTTTAAAGAAGTATTCACGTTAGAGAGGGTTAGGGAAGGAATTCCAGAGATTAGGATCTTGGCAAATGAAAGTTACAACCACCAAAGTTGCAGCAGTTAAGATTGGACATGCCCAGAATCCAATCAATGCGCATAGCATAGAATTATATTTTTAAAATAATTATTACCCCCATACTATCGCCTAACTGCGGTAGTGCTTATTTTTTTTCCCAGCCCCCATGCAGGTGTGAGACACAGTGAAAGACACAAGGTGCACAAATCTTTATTCCGTTTCTACCACCAGGAAGAAAGGAAACACCCGAGTGGCCAGTGACAAGCAGTGCCCTTCACATCAAAGGGTAGTATGGAATTATATAGTATAGAAGAGGCCCGTCCGCCATCACCAACCAGACTAAATCTGTATTGATCCCAAATTCCACCATTAAGCCCATAATCTTGAATATTATTTCGTAGAGGTTTATGAGGCCATCATGCAAACCACCTTTCCCTCCATTGACTCCACCTATACTGGGAAAGGCAACATATCAAAACCGTGGTTAGACCCTCTTCCACCCCTTCCGTTGGACTGCTGAATGAACATTTAAATTTAATGTTGATCTCACTCTGTGCACCTTCTCTGCAGCAGTAGCATTGTATTCCTCACTCTGTCCTATTACTCTAATGCACTTTGTACGGTATGATCTGCCTGTACTGTGCTCAAAACAAAACCTTTCACTGTACCTGGGGACATGTGACAGTAACGGGGTAGGAATGGGTGAGGCAGTGGAGAGAAGTGAAATGATAATTTTTAAATCAAGGTGGAGCTTGACTGTGAGCCATATCAATGACCCATGTCACCAGGAACAGCCATATCACATGATGGGCTTCCATACTGCACAGGGTCAGCGCAGATCAACTAATGGAATCATTTTGTATTTTGTAATGATCAAAAATACCTGATTGTGAGAGATTCTGTGTTGCTATCACAATGACAGTCTTGCATTCTTCAAGTGACCAAACAGGATGTCAATTAAAAACAGAAGCACTGTTTTGATTCAGGATCAGAGCAAGATAAGCATGTGAGGTTTAAGGGTAAAAAGAGGGGAAAGGAGTCTTAAACTGGTAGCATCCCTTCAATGCAAAAACAGGCTATACCAATCCTCTGAGGGCTATCCCAACCAAACCTATCCCTCTAATGCAACATTTCCCATGGTGATTCCATTGAACCTGCACATCCTGGAGCTATTTCCCATGGTGAATCCCATGCACAATTTAGCATGACTGATCCACCTAATTTGCACATCTTTGTACTGTGGGAGAAAATCCATGCAGACACAGGAAGAACGTATATACACCACACAGACAGTCACCCAAGGCTAGGATTGAACCCAGGCCTTTGGTGTTGTAAGACAGCAGTTCAAAATCACACAACACCAGGTTATAGTCCTTGGAAGCACTAGCTTTCGGAGCGTTGCTCCTTCATCAGGTGGTGAATGAAGGTAGTTGACAACCACCTGATGAAGAAGCGTCACTCCAAAAGCTAGTGCTTCCAAATAAACCTGTTGGACTATAAGCTGGTGTTGTGTGATTTTTAACTTTGTACACCCCAGAACAACACTGGCAACTCCAAATTAAAAGGCAGCAGTGCTGACCACTGAGCCACCGTGCTGGCCTAACTGAAGAAGGTAGCAGGAATTTGGAAATGTGAGAATGAGAGAGACAGCTGACACTGTCACAATGTTTCACCACACAAATATCTACCTGTTCTACTTTCAGATGCTGCCAGTCCCAATGCAGAATTTTATATTTTCATATCATCACTCTCACAGCGGTCCTCTGTCACTTAATTCTACTTCACAGACTGTTACAGGATAATAACACACCTCACTTATATTTTCAAATGATTTCTGTGCTGTTGACAGGTGAGTCTGTAGCTTCACACCCACCATGTCGCCATCAACCCAGTTGTCACAAAGCTGCTCCCTTTTTACTAAAAGCTGTTCCTTTTCTCAAGATACTATGCCCTTGGTTTTTTCAGAAGGTTCATAAACATCTCCCGGTGCCAATCAGACTGGTTTGATACAGAGATTAAAGGGTATCAAGAGGCCTTTTTGTTTATATGTAAACAGGTGAGGCTTCAGACCAAAGTGGTCATGTTTTAGAAGTGACCCGTATAATGAAAGGGGAGTGGTCAGCTCTCTAGCTGAGCAGCTCATTTCAGCCCAGAACTAGTTGGGAATTCAACAGTGAGCTGAGTGAAAACAGGCTCTCTCTCTTTCTCTCTCTCTCTCCCCTTCAGATTTTCTAACTTCAACCTGTAAGCATTTGTTCCATTTATACTGGGTTTTAAAGGGAGTTTGCTTATTGGGACTGTTGTGTATAATCTGAGCAGCGTAATTAAGTCTAGTTTGGATAGGTTAAGTTCTGTAGATGTTCTTTATTCTGTTCTTTGTCTTTCATTGTGTACTTTTTTGAATACATTTTTTTGTCTGTTTTAAATTCTGGTCGTCAACCTGTCTGTGTGGAGTTTGCACATTCTCCCCGTGTCTACGTGGGTTTTCTCTGAGTGCTCCGGTTTCCTCCTACAATCCAAAGATGTGCAGGTTAGGTGAATTGGCCATGTTACACTGCCCATAGTGTCAGGGATAAATGTAAGTGAATGGGTCTGGGTGGGTTGCCCTTCGGAGGGTCGGTGTGGACTTGTTGGGCCGAAGGGCCTGTTTCCACACTGTAAGTAATCTAATCTAACTAGCTGATTCTGGGTAATTTTCACTGTACATTTACTGAAACAAATTTATGGTCTGGGTTACCTGCTCAAGTTTTGAGTGGTCTGGCCTAGGCTATAACACAGTGACATGGCACCCATCTCCACAGGCAAAATTGGTATGGCCCCATCAAATCCATACCTTTCATGACGTAGAGTCATGGCAAGGCTGAGTGCCTGCCACTTGGCTAGTCTGACTCTGCTGCCACCCCCCATATCGCAATCCTTTCAGTCCCAAGGCCTTGGTTCTATCTCCATGAGTGAAAATTGAGATGAGGAGAAATATTTTCTCCTGGAGAGTGGGGAGACTGTGCAATTCCCTGCCACAGAGAGTAGTTGAGGACAAAACATTGAATGCTTTCAAGAAGGTGTTAGGGCTAAAGGGATCCAGAAGGTATGGAAGAAAGAGGGACCAGAGGACTAATTGGATGATCAGCCATGATCATATTGAATAGTAGAGTATGCTTGAAGGGCTGAATGGCCTACTCCTGCTCTTATTTTTGATGTTTCCTGAACCCTGTAAGCTTTTTTTGAATTCATTTATGGAATGTGGGTATTGCTTGTTAGACCAACATTTATTGACCATCCCTAATTGCCAAAAGGGTAATTAAGTGCCACCACGTTGCTGTTGGTCTGGAGTCACATGTAGGCCTGACCAGGTAAGGGTGGCAGTTTCCTTCCCTGAAGAACGTTAGTGACCCTGATGGGCCTTTTCCTGACAATCGACGTTGGAATCATGGACATCATTAGATTCTCAATTCCAGACTTTTATTGGATTCAAATCTCACCGTTGACAGTGGCAGTATTCAAACCTATGTCCCCAGAACATTACCTGGGTCTCTTGATTAATAGTCCAGTGATATTAGCATTAGGCATCACCTTCAGAAGCATCCCCACCACCCAAACTCCTTTTGTACATCATTGATTATCTCCACTTCCACCACTCTCAGACACAGCAAGTTGTGGGTGGGGCTGAGAAAAAAAATCACTCTCCCATCCCTCCTGCATTTCTTGCCCCGAATGGTATATTTTTCTCCAGCTTCCAATTTATCGCTTTCCATCCTCCTGACATCTGCCTTAGGATCTTCCTAGTAGACAAGTTCTGAAGGTCCAGCACTCCTTGCCTGTTTAATTCATCTTCCTCTCGACTATCCTCCTGGTCTGAACCATATGGTTTCTCACCGTTCTTCACTCAGGCTACGGTTTTTGCACTTCTTGCATCCCCCTCCCAACCCCCCACACCGATACCTGACCCCTCATACACAAGGTCGTTCTCATCATTACATGTAAGATCTAAGCATTCATTGGCTTCCCTGTCTTTTAGATTAGATTACTTACAGTGTGGAAACAGGCCCTTTAGCCCAACAAGACCACACCAACCCGCTGAAGCGCAACCCACCCCGTCCCCTACCTTTACGTCTTCACTTAGCACTACGGGCAATTTAGCACGTTTTTGGACTGTGGGAGGAAACCAGAGCACCCAGAGGAAACCCACACAGACACAGGGAGAATGTGTAAACTCCACACAATCAGTCGCCTGAGTCAGGAATTGAACCCGGGTCTCTGGTGCTGTGAGACAGCAGTGCTAACCACTGCGCCACCGTGCCGCCCATGGTGTTTTGTTGTTGTTTACCCACTCCATCTCTGAGTAAAGCTACACCCCAACTCACTCACGCTGTAAAACTCCAAAAGATCCAAACAAGTATTCAATTAATCTCTCAGAAATCTCTCTCATTTTCTCCTTTGAACAATCTTTCTTCTTTTATATCATCAATTGTCTCCCAGCTTCATTGCCGTTGTGACTTAATGTCAACTCTGACTCATTTCTCTGTATCTCTCCAGCCTCTGAATCACAACCTTCTAAAGACAAGTCTCACTTCAGGGAACTGGATGCAAAGTCTAAAGCACCAACAGCTGACTGGGGCTGAGGGAGGGCTGCCCTGTTGGTGTTAAACTGAGGCCTAATACATTTGCTTATGACTGAGTAACAGATCACTTGGCATTTTTATGAAGAACAGCAGTTGAGATATTCCTGGTGTTCAGGTCGAAATGTTGCCCCTCAATCGACATTGCTAAAATAGATTACCTGAACATAATTACATTGTTGTTTGTGGGAGCTTGCTGTGTGCTAATTGGCTGCCGTGCTGCCTACATTAAAGCAGCGTTTACACTTCAAAAACACTTCGATGGCTGTAAAAACACTTTGAGATATCCAATAGTCATGAAAAGTGTTATATAAATAACACTTTTCCCTCAGTGTTTTCCCTCAGTTCAGCAGAGAGTTCTCTTGGTTGGTTGTGGGGTGGCATACAGACTTTGCCTCCTTCTCTTCTGGTGACCTTTCACCTTTTCAACCATTCACTGCCATACAGCTCCATTGCTGCTGCTAAAACAGTGACCTATGTGACTTCGGTACCAGCAATGGACCAGATGCATCTGAACCATGTCAATGTGTTGGCTTACTCCCTTAAAGGCTTCAAGAGCTGATCAGAATTCTCCTCTGCCATCCCTTGACTAAATTCTGCTGCCCGATCCCCACTCTGCTGTTATCGATAAGACCCTTTATTCAATTGAATTCTGGAAGCGAGGAGTTCCTTTACTTCTCCAAAGTCAAGATCGTCTGCTTTACATCCTCAGATACCTTCAGTTCCTTCATCCCTGCTTTAGTCACCTCATAATCCTCACGTAGGTGTATATAGGTCACTGCATCTACTTCACAGAATGTTACAGGATAATGATGCATCCTGTTTATAAACTCCCTACAGGGGTGAAACAGGCCCTTCGGTCCAAAATGTCCATGCTGACCCTCTAAAGAGCAACCCACCCAGACCCATTCGCCCTACTGTATATTTTCCACCCGATTAATGCATCTAACCTACACTTCCCAGAACACTGTGGGGAAATTTAGCATGACCAATCCACCCTAACCTGCACATCTTTGAACTGTGGGAGCACCCAGAGGGAATCCACGCAGACACGGGGAGAATTTGCAAACTCCGCACAGCCAGTTGCTCGAGTCTGGAATCAAACCCGGGTCCCTGGTTCTGTGAGGCAGCAGTGCTAACCACTGAGCCACCGTGCCGGTGAGATTTGCTTCTGTTCTGTTGAAAGGTGAGTCTGTACCTTCACTGGTACTCTGTTTCCAAACCAAACAATTGAGTGAGGTGGAGTCCACCTCCAAAGCCAAGGTTGCCCTGACCCCATCGGCACCTGAAAAGGCCATTCAGCCTGACCAGTCCATGGAAGTGTTGAAGCTCTGCTCAAATTTCCTCCCATCCTTTTTCATCGGAATCTATCATTGATCCACTTTCCTGCTTTCTCCCTCACATGCATGTGTAGGTTTCCCTTAAATACATCAAAACAGTTCACTTCAGCTAGCCCCATTGATAAAACATTCCACATTCCCAAACAAATTTCTTCTGGATTTCCCACTGGAATTCTTGATGATGATCCATTATTGATGGCCTCTCAACCTTCTTTTTACAAGCGAACGCAAATCTGCTAGATGATAGTGGGCGGCACGGTGGCACAGTGGTTAGCACTGCTGCATCATAGTGCCTGAGACCCGGGTTCAATTCCCGACTCAGGCGACTGACTGTGTGGAGCTTGCACGTTCTCCCCGTGTCTGCGTGGGTTTCCTCCGGGTGCTCAGGTTTCCTCCCACAGTCCAAAGATGTGCGGGTCAGGTGAATTGGCCATGCTAAATTGCCCATAGTGTTAGGTAAGGGGTATATGTAGGGGTATGGGTGGGTTGCACTTCGGCGGGTTGGTGTGGACTTGTTGGGCCGAAGGGCCTGTTTCCACACTGTAAGTAACCTAATCTAAACCACACGTTCCTGGTCTCCTCTTCCTAAGCCTTCTTTGCACTCTTTCCTGTCTCTCTCTCTCTCTCTCTGACCCCTTATAAAATTGCGGTTAGAACTACGTGCAGTTGACTAAAATGGGCCAAGCCAAAGCTTCTCACAACTTCTGCAATGTCCATTTGTATCCCTCTCAGAATAAAAACCCAGTGTTTGGTTTGCTCTGTTTTTAATGGTCTTGTTAATCTGCGGTTCAATTTTTAGTAATTGGTGTGTTTGTACTCTGTGCTCCCTCAGTTCCTTTCTTCCCATCTAGAATTGATGCCTGTTAAATAATAAGTGACCTGCCATAATCTGTAACCACACAGTGCATAGTTTTTAACTGATTCTCTGTCAATCCACTGAATGACGGTGAAAGCTACTATCCACTTTCTTAGCCATTCCTATTTCAGCTCCGAACCATTTGGTGCCCCTTCCCTGAACAACCACATCATCAACATTTTTACATCACCTGATGCAGTCACCACTGCCATCATCAGCCCCGCACAACTGACAATTCCAGAAATCTCTATAGATCCCATAATCAAAACGCTTGAGATATAATCTTGCTTCATCAATCTGTTCCTCCTCTCCCCAGGCATGAGATACTTCAATCAGGTTACTGTCCCATCAATGGCCCTGTGACTGCAGCCCTTGGAAGTGGGGTCAGTGTGAATTTGATGGGCTGAATTGCTTGCTCCCATGTTGTAGGGGTTCTATGAATATCTCTGCTGGTTTCCTCCACTGACTTTGACACTATGGACCTGTGAATAGATGGATGTTGTGGCTGTATGAGAGTCGGCCCCTTATTCGATCGGTGCAGCCGCCATCACCTGTGTCATTCCTGAAGAAGGGCTCATGGCTGAAACATCGATTCTCCTGCTCCTTGGATGCTGCCTGACCTGCTGCACTTTTCCAGCAACACATTTTCATCACCTGTGTCTTCCCTACTAGTGCTCCCTGAGGTGGCTCTATGGTTAGCACTGCTATCGCACAGCACCAGGGACCCGGGTTCGATTCCAGCCTCGGGCGACTGCCTGTGTGGAGTTTGCACGTTCTCCCCGTGTCTGTGTGGGTTTCTTCCCACAGTCCAAAGAAGTGCAGGTTAGGTGAATTGACCGTGGTAAAGTACCTGCAGTGTTCAGGGATGAGTAGGTTCGGTGCATTAGTCAGGGGTAAATATAGGCTAGGGGAATGGGTCTGAGTGGGTTCCTCGTTGGAGTGGACTTGTTGGGCCAAAGGGCCTGTTTCCATACTGTAGGGATTCTGTGAAATAATGTCCTCGTAAATTGGTTTTGACATCCCACTTCTAGTCTTCAAACCACCTTGTAGCTATGAGTGACACAGTGATCTCCACCTGTCACACACCCTTTACTTCTCTTCACGTCTCAGACTAGTGCCTTTTATTCCATGGACTCTATTCCCCTGCTCTTCTCACCATTCCCCAGCCCTATTGAAGGTCTCCCCATGCCACCCCACCCTCCACCGCGTCCAATCCACCTTTCTGTCTCTCTCCCCACGATCTTTTGTCACCACCAGTTGTCTTTCACGAGGTGGCACGATAACCCTTCACCTGAACTCAGTGAGGATTCTGAGGGGAGGAAATGCTTTCAGTGCTTTTAAATAATGAACAAGGACTGTGGCTCACAGGATGCATCGGCCGTGACTCTGGTGGTCAAGCCAGACAGATTGTGAGTTCCCTTAGAATCACAGAATCCCTACAGTGTGGAAACCGGCCCTTTGGCCCAACAAGTCCACACTGACCCTCTGAAGAGTAACCCACCCAGACCCATTCCCCAAACCTATTATCCTATATTTACCCTGAGTAATGCACTTAACTTGTACATCCCTGAACACTATGGGCAATTTAGCATGGCCAATTCACTCTAACCTGCACATCTTTGGATTGTGGGAGGAAGCCGGAGCACCTGGAGGGAACCTATGCAGACACGGGAGAATGTACAAATTCCAAACAGTCACCACGGGTGGAATTGGACCCAGGTCCCTGGCGCTGTGAGGCAACAGCGCTAACCAAGGAGCCTCACAGTTCAGAATCACAAATGGGAAATCCAGGCTGGTACTCCAGTTCAGCAAGGGAGTGTTGTAGTGTCTTCTTGCATTCCACATCGTAAAGATGTGGAGGTTAGGGTGGATTGACCATTGCTAAATTGCCTGTAGTGTCTGAGGCTGTGCAGGTGAGGTGGATTAGCCATGGGAAATGCTGGGTTTCAGAGATAGGGTGGGGAGAGAGGCTGGGTTTGGGTGGGATGCTGTTTGGAGGGTCAGTGTGGACTCAATGGGACGAATGGCCTGCTTCCACACTGTAGAGATTCTGTGATTCAATCTCCGAGATGACAGAAAGGCACTACATAAATGCAAGTTCTTCCTCGACAAAGCTTGGAGAGTTAAGCCGGAGGTCAAAATGGGGCAAGGTCCCTTCACAAAGGTCTGATGGTTATTTGTATCCTGTCTGAAAAAGGAGACAGAAGAATCTCCGCGATACCATCGGCCAATCTACATCATCTAATTATGATTAATTCCAGTTGGTACAACAGCTGAAGAAGCCACTGCTACTATGAATTAACTAATGAAAGAACAATTTTAACACATTAACCCTTGTAATTATCACCGTCCCTCATCTCACAAGCGACAAACTGCATACAGATGTTTCACTCTCGCCTCAGTCCCCTCTGAGACTCTATTAGTGACTCTCTGCCTCTCAGGTTTATTGCAGCACTCTACCTTATGAAGCCTTTCGTGAAATAGAGTTATGCTCTCGTGATTTATTTTTACAAGTGGGCATTAAATATAAAAGCAACTCCTTGCTATAAATAACACACTGGAAGAGCGGAGCCCCCTGATACTTTGCAGCATTATTCACTGCACGCTCATTAACAGAGAAACCACGTAAAACATTTCCTCTCAGAGGCATCGCGTTTTTATTGTATTCTTTGATCTGTCACAGTCTCTCGTTTGACATGCCCCTGTTGATACAGCCATGATTAAAAGCAAAATCATTTTAAATGTTCTGTGCATTGTACACCATCTTCAGAGGGTCGGTGCGGACTTGTTGGGCTGAATGGCCTGATTCCATACTGTAGGGATTCTACTCTATTCTATTTATTCATATTTTTTCAGATAATTCCACCTCCTTCAATCTTGAAGTCACTGATGAATCCTAGGGTTTGATAGAAACAAGGTTGGGAATTTGACAAATTAGGGCCCATAAACATTTTATTGTTAGACACAGCTGGGACAAAGGTGTTGCTGACAAAGCTAACATCTACTGCCTGTATCTAACTGGCCTTGAGAAGGTAATGGCAAACTGTCTCCTTGGATTTTTCCAGTCCATGTCTCTCTTTTCCCTTTGGAGATGTACATTATAGAGATGTACACCATGGTAACAGATCCTTGGGTCCAACTCACACAGTCTGACCAGATATCCCAAATTAATCTAGTCCCATTTGCCATCATTTTGTCCATATCCTTCTAAACCCTTCTGATTCATATACCCATACAGATGTCTTTTAAATGCTATAATTGTACCAGCCTCCACCACTTCCTCTGGCAGCTCATTCTATACACGCATTACCCTCTGTGTGAAAAGATTGCCCCTTACTTCCACTTTAAATCATTCCCCTCTAGTTTCGGACTCCCTTACCCTGGGGATAAGACCTTGCCTCTTCACCCTATTAATGCTCCTCATGATTTCATAAATCTTGATAAGGTCACCCCTCTGCCTCCTACACCCCAGGGGGAAAAAAAAGCCCCAGTCTATTCAGCAGCTGATAATCAATGATTACTCCATGATTCAAAGAGCCATATCATCATCGATTCCAGCCTCGGGCGACTGTCTGTGTGGAGTTTTCACCTTCTCCCTGTGTCCGTGTGGGTTTCCTCTGGGTGCTCTGGTTTCCTCCCACAGCCCAAAGATGTGCAGGACAGATGAATTGGCCGTGCTAAACTGTCAATAGTGTTAGGCGCACTAGTAGGAAGTAGGGGAATGGGTCTGGGTGGGTTACTCTTCGGAGGGTCGGTGTGGACTTGTTGGGCCAAAGGCCCTGTTTCCACACTGTCGGGAATCTAATCTAATCCAACCTAAGCAGAGTATATATTTCACAGGTTACCTTGTCCCTCTGTGTTACTGATGACTAGAACAAAGGAAATTTTCACCATGTTTCTTCCATCAACTCAAAAACAACTTGTTTATTACAAACAAACAAATGAGGTAAAAATTGATTATCAACTGAACGATACATCAAATTCAATGATAATCTCCTTAATCACAAATGCACTCATGAAAATGCTGTTGGTCATATGTGGTCATACCAGGTCACGATAGTACCAAAGTGCCGTTATCCCCAGTATCTACAGAAATCTTAGACCAAGTTATACATGCAATGTGGAATTCAGGGGAAACGCCTTTACCCAGCAAATGTTTAAGATGTAAAACTCCCTTAGTTTGTTTGAAAAAATCATACTGATGCCTTTAATCACACGGATGATCCCTGGAATGGTTGGTCTAACATACGAGGAACAGCTGAGGATCCTGGAATTGTATTCATTGGAGTTTAGAAGATTAAGGGGAGACTTAATAGAAACTTACAAGATAATACATGGCTTGGAAAGGGTGGACGCTAGGAAATTGTTTCCGTTAGGCGAGGAGACTAGGACCCATGGACACAGCCTTAGAATTAGAGGGGTCAATTCAGAACAGAAATGCGGAGACATTTCTTCAGCCAGAGAGTGGTGGGCCTGTGGAATTCATTGCCGCAGAGTGCAGTGGAGGCCGGGACGCTAAATGTCTTCAAGGCAGAGATCGATAGATTCTTGATGTCACAAGGAATTAAGGGCTATGGGGAGAATGCTGGTAAATGGAGTTGAAATGCCCATCAGCCATGATTGAATGGCAGAGTGGACTCGATGGGCTGAATGGCCTTACTTCCACTCCTATGTCTTATGGTCTTATCGTCTTATGGTCTTAAGGGGAAAGTAGAGGGACAACTTAGAGAGAAAATGGTTAGAGAGATCTGCCGGTGCACCTATGTACGTTGGGTGATAAAAGATTGATGTGGCACATGAGCGTGGGTGGAATGGTCAGTTTATGTGCTGTATACACTAAGAGGAAGTTTGCATAGTGCTCTCTCTTACTGGGGGGTGCTGACTGGCTGTGAATTTAACCTGAGGGTCACCATGCCTCAGATGAGGGGAGAGGTTGAGAAGTTGGGACTTTCATGGTGACCTCAGCTGGTGTTGGAATTGAACCCACCCTCCCCCCATGCTGTTCGTGTCACTGTGCTTTGCAAACCAGCCATCCAGCCAACTGAACGTACCAGGCACCCACCATCCTGCAGGCTCTCCATGTTACTGCATCATGAACTCCAAGCGTTAGGGTTAAGTAGATGAATGGAGTCTCACCATTCCTGATGTGTTCAACTTCAACTGCGATTTCTGAATAATAACAGAAATTGCTGCAGATACTCAGCAGGTCTGGCAGTGTCTGTGGAGAGAGAAACAGAGTTAACGTTTCGAGTCAAAAATGACATTACTTTGCAACTCAGTTCTTTTTGATAAGCATCCATAAGATGTAGGAGCAGAAGCAGGCCATTCGGCCCATCGGGTCTGGCCTGGCATTCAGTAAGATCATAGCCGATTTGATAATCCTCAACTTCACATTCCTGCCTTCTCCCCATGACCCTTGATTCCCATACTGATGGGGATGGTGACCATGGCAACGATCACCAGTTGCTCTATAAATAACATTGGCTCCCCGGTATTACAGCAATTCACGAGTAACAGGTTAAAAGGTGATGTGGTAACGGGCAGGAAAATAGAGTTAAGGCCGAGATGTGATCAGCCATGAACCCATTGAATGGCAGGGCAGACTCGAGGCGCTGAAAAGCCAGCTCTTGTCCCCAATTCCTATGAAGGAAATCGACCACCCTTACCTGGTCTGGCCTACAGGTGACTCCAGACCCACAGCAATAGGGCTGAGTGTTCTGAGGAAAGTGGGGATGAACAGCTAATGCTGAAATCACCAGTGACATCAACTCTGCGACAAAACTGGCAACTTATTTCAGTGCTCACAACATGTACTTTGATTCCCATAATACCAATTAAACAAATACACCTGGATCACCTCCAGCCTATCGCTGACAGTAAAGCCAGACTTTGAGGACCCTCTCACAAACTGGTGGTGCCAGGAATATCCTTCTTTTTTTTTCTTTTTTTTTCTTTTTTTCTCTTTTTTTAATTAACCCCCACACTCCCGCCTAACTGCGGTAGTGCTCATATTTCCCCAGCAGCCATGGTGTGTGTGTGTGCAGGTGTGAGACACAGTGAGAGACATAAAGTGCATGAATCTTTATTCAATATCCACCACCAGGAAACACCCGAGTGGCCAGTGACGAGCAGTGCCCTTCACATCAAAGGGCAATGCTGTGTGATCAAACAGTGAAGGGGAGGGCAGGGACTAAATCAAAATAGAGTTGGAGGGGGAATAAATATCCTACATTGCATTTTTTTTCTTTTTTTTCCTTTTTTTTATAATTAACCCCCACACTACTGCCTAACTGCGGTAGTGCTTATTTTTCCCCAGCACCCATGGTGTGTGTGTGCAGGTGTGAGACACAGTGAGAGACACAAAGTGCACGAATCTTTTTTTTATATAGAGTTGGAGGGGTTCTCCTGGTTTTATTTCTTTTTTTTCTTTTTTTCTTTATGTTTTTTTTCTTCTTTCTTTTTTAAAATTTTATTATTAACCCCCACACTACCGCCTAACTGCGGTAGTGCTCATTTTCCCCCTAGTACCCATGGTGCGTGCATGTAGGTGTGAGACACAGTGAGAAGAAACAAAGTGCATGAATCTTTATTCACTTTCCACCACCAGGAAGAAAGGAAACACCCGAGTGGCCAGTGACAAGCAGTGCCCTTCACATCAAAGGGCAATGCTGTGTGATCAAACAGTGAAGGGGAGGGCAGGGACTAAATCAAAATAGAGTTGGAGGGCGAAGAAATACCCTTCTTTGTAAACAATACGCTAATGATTGCTCAATAGCTAGTATGGATTACGTGACAACCATTAACTCATTAGTAACTTCAGTGAGGACCAATAACCAGAAAGCATTGTCGAAAAGTGTAGCGCTGGAGAAGCACAGCAGGTCAGGCAGCATCTGAGATCCAGGAGAATTGATGTTTCAGGCATACGCCCTACATCAGGAACGTCATTCCGGATGAAGGGGTTGTGCCCGAAACATCGATTCTGCTGCTCCTTGGATACTGCCTGCTGTGCTTTTCCAGCGCCACACCATGCGAAAATGATCGCCAGAAACTGCAGTTCCCACTTTCTCCTAGAAAATATAAATCATTAACAAGGAAATGTATTGGAATGGAAATATTGTGAATGGCACTACAGACCTGACCAAACCCCCTTTAAATATATCAAGAGGATAGACTGACAAGTGGATAAGGTGGTTACAGGTGGATAAGGTGGTCACAGGTGGATAAGTTGGTTACAGGTGGATAAGGTGGTTACAGGTGGATAAGGTGGTTACAGGTGGATAAGGGGGTCACTGGTGGATAAGGTGGTTACAGGTGGATAAGGTGGTCACAGGTAGATAAGGTGGTCACAGGTGGATAAGGGGGTCACTGGTGAATAAGGTGTTTACAGGTGGATAAGATGGTTACTGTTGGATAAGGTGGTCACTAGTGGAAAAGGTAGTCACAGGTGGATAAAGTGGTCACAGGTGGATAAGGTGGTTACTGGTGGATAAGGTCGTTACTGGTGGATAAGGTGGTCACAGGTGGAAAACGTGGTCAAGAATACACACAGCACACTTGCCTTCATCGGCTGGGGCAGCGAATATAAAAGTTGGTAAGTTATGCTACAGCTGTACAAAACATTAGATTCACCACCTTTGGAATATTGCTTGCAGTTTTTGTTACCACACTAATAGTAGGATGTGGATGCTGTGGAGAGCGCGCAGAAAAGATTAACTAGGATGTTGCCTGATATGGGGGAATGTAACTAAAAGGAGAGGTTCGATAAACTCCGATTGTTCTCACTGAAAAGAAGGAGACTGAGGAGTGACCTGATAAATGGCTACAAAATTATGAGAGGCAGTGAGAGGGTGGATAGTCAGAGTCTTCTTCCCAGTGTGGAAAGGTCAACTAAAGGAGGGCCCAGGTTCACGGTGAGAGAGGGAAAGCTTAGAATCGAAGTGCAAGGAAACTCTTTCATCCAGAAGGTTGTGTCTGCATGGAAAGTTCTGCCAGTGGAGGCGGTGGAAACAGGCACCTTTACAATATTTAATCTTAATAGACACATGTACAGGAGGTGGACAAAGGGATAGAAGACATACAGTGGTAATAAGCAACAAGTCAAAATCGGGATTAGAATATGCTCAGGCTTGGTGGGCCGAAGAGCCTGTTCCTGTGCTGTATTGAATTGTATTGTATAACTCTGTTCCATTGTAGTCCTTAACCTTTATCTTATTTAAAAGCAAGTGTAAAGTGCTGAGTTCCAGATGTAATTTGATTGGTTACCCTCCTCAGCTTTAAGCAAAACACACTTCATTTTTACCCGACAGTTAAAATACAACAAAAAGAAAGATAAGTTTGTCTAACTTTAACTCCATTGGAAAACGTAAACAGAACAGTAGATTATTTAACTACTAAACAGCCACAGTTCCAATATAATAATGTGAGATATTGTGTTTTAGATTATCTTTACTAACGCACTCATCAACTCTCTATGTTCATTAATACCGGCTTCCCATTCATTCATTCATTCATTCATAACCCTTTACTAACCTCTTGTTTACTGTAACATGGTTTCATTCATTCATTTATAAAATGTGTTCTATAGTGTACTTCACTATCACAAGATAGACTAAATTTAAAACAACCGCTTGTAATCAAAGCAACCCTACAAACCCATTACTGCATTTTCACACCTGATCAGCCCTTGCTACAAGCAGTGTTTATCCCGGACTAAGAGTAGCTTACAGAACAATACCATCTCCACCATCATGTCTCCATGAAACATTATATTAATCATCCCTTACCAACCATCTCCTGGACCTGAATAGGTTACAGAACACAAGATAGTTTTCCCTATTAGTGTGTACTTATTAAGTACCTTTTAACTGAGCCCCATTATCCCTTTAAGAAACTAACAGCACTTATGTGAAATCGTATGAATGAATGAAACTCACAGCGGCAAATAATAAACAAATTTCACAACCCAGCTGTGGTAATCAGTTTAATAACCTTTATTCTTTTACTAAGTACAGCTACAATTTCTAACTTAGTTAGAGCATATAGGCCCAGTATTTTTCACTAATATTTACTAACTTAAAATACAAAAGGACTAACATCTCTGAATTATGAATGCAGACTGGACAGACACTCTTCATCCTGTCAGAAGTAGCAGCCAGCATATAGCACATGTTTTAATGTCTCCTCTTCTCCCAGGACAGAAGCCCCTCAAACCTTTGTACTTATAGATAAAACAATATAACACCATAGTAATGGAATTTTAACATATGTAAGAACTGTAAAGAAAGAGGTTATTGTAAGAACTGTATTTCGGGATTCTATTGTGACCTCGAACTTGTGCTGTGGTTGCTAAATAAAGGAGATTATTTTTGGCACACACTGATCTCGGTCATTATTTGAACACAATCTCACGGTAACATCACATAAACACACTCATGGCAAAAGTAAATTCAATAAAATTGCTTCTCTCACATGCAATGTTTCTCCAGTCCAGGAGAAGAGAGCAGCAAGAGAAAACTCTGGTAGAGAGAGAGAGAGAGGTCTGGCATCTTCCACAACCAAATTCAAAACCCCAGCAACTGCAGAAAGCTAAAGCTAAAAATCTTGGTGCTGTGGGAGCCTGACCCCACCCATTCAGGCTGCTTTTATTGTTCCAACTTTTTAAAAAACCTAAGGCCTCACAAGCTGTTTACATTATTGGTATGGAAGAGACATCTCAGCACCTGTGGCTCTCTTAAAAAATACAGGATAAAATACACCTCTTAAAGCCGTAGTATCGTGACAATGGGAATATACTTCCGACAAAATTTCCTTCTCGGATTTCCTACAAGGACATATTGTGCATGGGGCAACATTTGTAGCACCGATTGGAAAGAGAAAGGGAGGTTAGGAATTAATTGGACCACCTTTTCAGTGAGCAAGTTGTTATGAAGTTGAAGGTATGTACTATACCTTTAACAGAGAGTGAATGCTGTTTTGCACTGAGACCTGACAAGTGCCGGTCATATGACTAACTAGTAGTCCCAGAGTGTACTGGAAATTTGAAAATATGTAACATTTGGCTGTGAAATGGATACCTGAGTTGGTTGCTGTTTTGACGAAAATTCCGATTCTAACCGATCAGTTTAAATTATGCCCCAGGATACTAAAACCTAATCAAGCTTGAATTTATTGTTTTGCCAACATCAACCAATGAAATGATCCAATGTTGGATGGATAAAAAAGGCAGACATTTTGAAAGTCAGACAGAGTAACTGCCATCGAGACAGACGCAAATACTGTCTATCAAAAGCACTATTTCATGTAAAAATACTTGCAGTAAAAGAAAGAGGACGACCCAGGGAGATCTTCAGCTGGAAGAAGAGAGAAACCAGCCACTGTGGGGTTTTGAAACTAAGTTGATATAATTTTGATAAGAGCTTTATTGGAACAGTATATTGTTATAGAGTTGGAGGCAGATAATAAGCAGTTAAGAGAAAGTGGGGCTTAGAGTTGTGAATAGTTGTTGGTTAATCTTCACTTTTAGAGTTAAAGAAAAGTTGATATTATTGGCTTTAAATAGTGGAATTTGGGAGTTCTCTGTCATTCATCCTTTAACAGATTATGAGGCGAGGTGAGCATTTCTGGGTGTTTGGTTTAATTAACAGAAGAGTTCCCCGCTGTATCATAACATAGCACACACATTAGGGGCTGAATGGTCTCCTTTTGTTCTATAATCTGAGCCGATGATCCACTGATTCGAGTTTCTGAGATGTTTCACAACAGTTGTAAATGTAAAATGTGTTTCGGTTACTCTCCTGTGTCAGTGATCTTGGAGTGAAGTAAAAGCATCAACTGTTAGGCCACACTTGGAATATTGCGCCCAGTTCTGGTCACCACACTACTGGAAGGATGTAGATGCTTTGGAGATGGTACAGAAAAGGTTTATCAGGTTGTTGCCTGGTATAGAGGATTTTAGCTATGATGGAAGGTTGAATAGATTGGGTTTATTTTCACTGGAATGCAGGACGTTGAGGAGTGACCTATAGAAGTTGATATGACTGTGAATGGCATGGATAGAGTGGAAAGGTGGAGTGATCAGTTACTAGGGGACCGAGGTTCAAGGGGCAGGAGAGGGGGATGTTTTAAAGAGATGTGCCAGGCAGGTTTTTCACACAAAGGGTGGTGAGTGCTTGGAATGTGCTGCCACATGAGGTGGTGGAGGCAGACATATTAGCAGCATTCAAGAAGCACCTGGACAAATACATGAAAAGGTGGCATGGTGGTTCAGTGGTTAGCACTGCTGCCTCACAGCACCAGGGGCCCAGGTTCGATTCCAGCCTCAGGCAACTGTCGGTGTGAAGTTTGCACATTCTCCCTGTGTCTGCGTGAGTTCCCTCCAGGTGCTCCGGTTTCCTCCCATAGTCCAAAGATGTGCAGGTTGGCCAAGCTAAATTGCTGATAGTGTTAGGTGCATTAGTCAGGGGTAAATGTAGGGGAATGTTTCTGGGTTGGTTACTCTTCAAAGGGTCAGTGTGGGCTTGTTGGGCCGAAGGGCCTATTTACATACTGAAGGGAATCTAATATAATCCAAATGGAGGGATAGTGATCCTGCAAATGAAGACAGCTTAAGTAGGGAAGGGAAAAATGTGTAGGCGCGGGCTTGGTGGACCAGAGGGCCTGTTCCTGTGCTGTATTGTTCTTTGTTCTTCATATAAACTGCCTGTTCCCTCATTTCTTTCTGCGTCATTGTACTCTGTTGTACTGTACACCACAGGCTGTCCCGTGCTCACTCCATCTTGGAGAAAGTGAGGACTGCAGATGCTGGAGATCAAAGCTGAAAATGTGTTGCTGGAAAACGCAGCAGGTCAGGCAGCATCCAAGGAGCAGGAGAATCAACGTTTCGGGCATGAGCCCTTCTTCAGGAAAGAAGGGCTCATGCCCGAAACATCGATTTTCCTGCTCCTTGGATGCTGCCTGACCGGCTGCACTTTTCCAGCAACACATTTTCAGTTCACTCCACCTTGACCTGTCTGGCCCCATTATGCCCTCAACGCATTGAATTCCTCTGGGTTTCTGATCACAGCACCACTTTCAATGATTTGGCACCAACCCAATCATTTCTGCCTCTCTAATTAACAAGAAGGAGGTCTAGTGGAGTTGCTTAGTGGCTGACATTTTAGCTTCTCCTCCTCCAGCACTCTGATTAAAGCCCTCATAAAGAGTGAGGAATGTTTGGTGATTTTTCTTCCAGTCACAGCAATATCCACAACGGTTAATTTCCCGGTTAAGAGTACAAGCCAAGCTCCCAATGCTTTGAGAGTAGTATATTTGTTGAGATAGATACAGAAATAGTTCATTTATCCCATCCAGTCTGTTCCATTGATTTGATAATCCCCAACACCTTTCTCCTTCTTCCTTTCACTTGATGGAAGCCAGACATCATACAGTAACTGAACCTAAAGAACATAGAATAAGAGACATGTCAATCACGATGATTCAGCTGATCACATGACTCTGCCATTAGAAAGAGAGAATATGCCAGTCCAAGCCTGAACATATGAAGACAGAGTCATTCTCATCAAATCAGACAGCACAGAAAAAACCCTTCAGTTCAACCAGTCCACGCCAAACATAATCCCAAACTTAACTTGCCCTGACCCGTATCCCTCCAAACCTATCCTATGCATGCACTTATCCAAGTGTCTCTTAAACTTTATAATGATATCCACATCCACCACTTCCTCAGGAAGTTCATTCCACACACGGACCACCCCCCGTGTGAAAACATTGCCCCTCATGTCTTTTTTAAATCTCTCTCCTCTCACCTTCAAAATATGCTCCCGAGTCTTGAAATCCCCCATTCTAGGGAAAATAGACCTACCACTAACCCTATCTATGCACCTTATGATTTTATAAACCTCTATAGTGTCACCTCTCAACCTCCTACACTCCAGTGAAAATAGTCCCGGCCTATCCAGCTTTTCTTTGTAACTTAAAACTGCCATTTCCCAGCCTGGTAAATCTCTTCTGAACCCCCTGCAGTTTAATAATATCCTCCCGATAACAGGGTGAGCAGAACTGGACACAATACTCCAGAAGAGGTCTCACCAATGTCCTGTACAACTCAGCATGATGTCCCAACTCGTCTACAGAGGAACCTCGATTATCTGAATATCAATTATTCGAATTTCAGATTATCCGAAGGTGATCTCAAGGTTCTGATAGAAACATTACGTCAAAGAGCTGTTCAACCCTGATCCTATCTTTTGTTTACAGGTACAATGATTAAAAACAAACTCGGTTGACTGAAATGATGCCGAGAATAGCTCTAGACAGTCCAGGCTACGTCTCTAAATGACTGACCTCCAGCCCTCTCTCTCTCTCTCTCCCCACACTTTCTCTGGAGTTTTACATGGGGGGTGAACTCTAAAACCCCCTTCTCCAGATAATCTCTCCAACATTTCCCTGAGGGCAAAGGTGGAACCTGTCAAAAAGATGGTGTGTGTGTGTGTGTCTGTCTGTCTGTCTGTCTGTCTGGGTGGCACAGGGGAGCGGGCTGCACGGTGGCACAGTGGTTAGCACTGCTGCCTCACAGCGCCTGAGACCCGGGTTCAATTCCCGCCTCAGGCAACTGACTGTGTGGAGTTTGCACATTCTCCCCGTGTCTGCGTGGGTTTCCTCCAGGTGCTCCGGTTTCCTCCCACAGTCCAAAGATGTGCAGGTTGGATGAGTTAGCTGTGCTAAATTGCCTGCAGTGTTAGGTGAAGGGGTAAATGTAGGGGAATGAATCTGGGTAGGTTGCTTTTCAGAGGGTTGGTGTGGACTTGTTGGGCTGAAGGGCCTGTTTCCACGCTGTAAGTAATCTAATCTACTTGGAGATTTACCCCCCAAAGGCAGCAGCAGTCTTACTGTTAGTGTCCAGTTCGGCTGCCCCGGGGGGTGGGGGAGTGGTGGGCAGTTGGGGGAGGGGCGGGTCAGACGGAGACGAGGGTGCAGATGGGGGGGGGGGTCGGATGATGGGTGGGGTATATGGTTGGGGGGGGCGGGATGGGGGCAGATGGGGTTGGGGACGGGCTCGGGTTGGGGGTGGACAGGGGGTCAGGGGCTTGCGCGTGGTGTGCTGCTGCCTAATCTCCTGAACAGGGAGCAGACGTCACTGAAAACTCCGAGCCCCAGAGGAAAATCAATTAACCGAATAATCAACTATCTGAATGAAATAGTGCCTGCCCATCTCGTTCGGATAATCGAGGTTCCTCTGTATTCAAAAGACTGAACAATGAAGTCAAGTTTAACCACTCTGTCCCAGTTTTAGCTACCCCACTAGAGAGCTGTATTTGAGAATCTATTTGGTTCAGATGTAGGTAAAAGAGTGTCACATTACATTCCCTTTCTCAAAAGACAGAGGATTAAATGTTTTTAAAACAGAGATAGATGGATCCAAGTGGAAAGATTATCAGGAATATGCAGGAATGTAGAGTTCAGATTAAAATCAGATCAGCCATGAAAAGGCTCAAAGGGCTGAGTGGCCTACATAAGTCTGTATGAGACGTAAAATTGAGCCTTGCCTCCATTGCTGACTCATTTAGCCTTGGAATTTTCTTTTGCATCATTCAGTATGGGAATTGAAAGTGGGGGGGCTCAGTGGTCAGTCTCTGCCTCACAGTATCAGAGACCCAGGCTCACCCCACCCTCAGATGACTCTGTGAAGTTTGCCCAGTCTCCCTGTGTCTGAATGGGTTTCTTCCAACAGTCCAAAGGATAGCAGGTTAGATGGAATGGCCATATTAAATTGTCTGTAGTGTCCAGGATGTGGAGGATAAGTGGGTTAGCCATGGGAAAGACAGGGATTGGGTGGGATGGTCTTCGGGGATCAGTGTGGGCTCAAGGGGCCTGCTTCCACACTATAGGGATTCTATAAATGAAATTTTCACTTATCTTCACCTCATAGTCTGGGCTGATATTTTCATTGAAAGGCGTTGCTTTTAAAAAGATTGCTGCTAGCTTGATTTGAGCTATCCCTGACTGAATGTTGAATTTGAATTTCCACTGCCACCAGTAATTACAAGTATAAATGGGCAGTTTCTATTTGAAATCTAGGCTCAGCAATCAGAATTGAAATACAGTGTAATATCCAACAGCTGTATCCAAAGGAAAATGGGACATGCTCCTGATATTCCAGCTAATATTTATCCCTCAGTCAATAGCAGTAAAACAGACTTTCCTGAAATTTATTTCATGGTTCTTTCTTCTTCCTGTAGGCCAATTGACTGTCATATTTGCTAACTGTGCTCACTGTTCAAAGCTTTCACTCGCTCACTGGGGGATATCTGAGGATATGAAAGGTGCTTCAGAAATGAAAGCACTTTGCTGTCTTTCTTTCAATAAATATTCATCCAAACTTTTCATCTAAAATCTTAATTGACCCCTTTGTGTCAGGTTTAATGAGTAATCTGTAGGCCGCAGGTCTGCTGCGGTTTCAGCAGGAAGGAGCAATTTGTTTTCCTTAGTGGTTCAGTGGTTAGGATTCCGTGCTCTCACCAGCTTCAATTCCCGGTCAGGGAAGGAGGATGTGCAGCAGTGCGGTGGCTCAGTGGTTAGCACTGCTGCCTCAGGGACCAGGGTTCGATTCCACCCTCAGGCGACTGTCTGTGTGGAGTTTGCACATTCTCCCCTGTGTCTGCGTGGGTTTCCTCCGGGTGCTCTGGTTTCCTCCCACAGATGTGCAGTTTAGGGGGATTGATCATAAGAAATTGTCCTGTAATGTCCAGGGATATGGAGGTTAGGTGGATTAGCCATGGGAAATGTAGGGTTACAGGATAGGAAGGGGTGGGGGTTTGAGTGGGATGTACTTTGGAGGGTTCCTGTGGACTCAATGGGCTTCCTTGCTGTAGGGTTTCTATGATTCTGACCCCCAGGCTTAATTGGTGTTTTTGTTGTTCAGCTTACATGCACAAATTGAATGCCATTTATCCTCTGGACACCTTAATGTTTCTCCCTTAGATGCTGGATTACATTTTCGGAAGACACTTTTCTTTTGCTTAGAATTACATAAAAATGACAGATGGATGCAGGACGTTTCACCCAGTGACTATGTCTGTGGACCAGATTATCCTCCCATCTGCGTTCAGCCCTCGATAACATTCGAAAAGTTTCTGTTGCATGAGCCCTTGCTGAATGGATCTCAGTCAGATTATTGTGCGCCCAATTCCCACTGTAGACCAACGAAATATTGGGAAAGCCAAAGCTGTAGCTGAAAATGTGTTGCTGGAAAAGCACAGCAAATCAGGCAGCTTCCAAGGAGCAGGAGAGTCAACGTTTCGGGCATGAGCCCTTCTTCAGGATTCCTGAAGAAGGGCTCATGCCCGAAACGTCCACTCTCCTGTTCCTTGGATGCTGCCTGACCTGCTGCGCTTTTCCAGCAACACATTTTCAGCTCTGATCTCCAGCATCTGCAGTCCTCACTTTCTCCTAAAAGCCAAAGCTGTAGGCCTGGATTTTCTGCAGAGTGGCGAACATCATCAGATTGCCACCCAATTGAATGTCCATACACCCGATCCTCTCTGCGTTTCTTGCAGTCTGTTCTCTGTTGGCTGTTTTCAGAATTGAACAGTGCAACTTTGATTGAGACCACTATTGCAATGCTGTAGTGTCTGGAGAAAGACTGGGCACAAACTCCATCAAAGGTATTGTCTACTGTAACATAAAGGTCCAATGTGACTATCAGTGACTGGGTGGATGTTAGTGAAAAGGTGATTCTTAGTGACTAGGTCACTGTCATTGGCTGGTTGAATGTTTGAGAATGGATGATTGCTATTGTATGAATGACAATTAGTGTATAGGTGAATGTTAGTGAATGGATGCTTGTTAGCGTCATACTGCAAAGAAACAGGCCTTTTGGTCTAATTTGGCTTGTTAGTTTATGAGTGAGTGTTAGTGAATGGGTGAATGATTTGATTTTGATTTGATTTATTATTGTTACATGAACCAAAGTACAGTGAGAATGCATCTAAGTATATCAGGGTAATAGAACACAATGCAGAATATAGTGTTACAGCTACAGAGAAGGTGCGGAGAAAGATCCACTCTAATGTATGAGAAGTCTTTGGCATGTGGGTGACTGTTATTGAATGTGTATTGTCAGTGAATGGGTGACAACTGGTTTATGAGAGAATGGATAATGTGGAAGGTGGGAGAGGTAAGCACGAAGGTTCGAGGTGATAGGTTCAATGGCAGCTGGGAAGGTTAGTTGTTGGGTCAAGGGTGGATTGAGTGACTGGTGGTTAGTGTGGCAGGTGGGTGAGGGAGTGTCAGGTTTGATCAGGAGGGGTGGTCAGGTCAGATCAGGTCGAGGTCAAACCTTGTGGGGAAGGTGTAATTGGGTTTTGGGTTAGTGTGGTAAGTGGTTCCAGGGGCTAGTTGAAGGGTCAGGGCTAAGTTAGCCGTTGGGAAGTAGCCAGAATGTTGGGGGGGTTGGAAGTTGGATGGTCAGGAGGTAGAGTTGGAGGGAGTTGGAAGGTGAGTTGTGGAGTTGAGAAGTTGAGGGGGGAGGTCGGGTAGGTCAATATGAGTGATTGGATGGCCAGTTCTGCCTTACACAGGAGGTAGATTAAGTTTTAATCTTTCTAAAACTTTTAATAAGTATGAGGAATCTATCTGAACTAGCTCAGATTTGGAGACTTCTGATGGCTCTCAGGATGCAGAGCAATTGTCAGACTTTCTGAACAAATCACATGGAGGTTAGCACGTTGGCACTTGCACATTGTCCCCATTAGCATTTTGAGTCTCACGTACAGTTTCCAAATATCCAGAGTTCAAAAGAGTTGGGCTGTTATTGGTGGATCTCACAATAAGCTCCATTTCATAATCATTAACACCATCCCTTCCCCTTGGAGAAAGTGAGGACTGAAGATACTGGAGATCAGAGTCAAGAGAGTGTTGCTGGAAAAGCACAGCAGGTCAGGCAGCACCTGAGGAGCAGGAGAACTGACATTTCAGGATAAGCCCTTTATCATTCCTGATGGATAGCTTATGCCCGAAATATTGATTCTCCTGCTTCTCGGAGGCTGCCCGGCCTGCTGTGCTTTTCCAGCACCACACTCTCAACTCCATCCCTCTCCCTGGCAATATCTGGGGGTTGTATCAATCAGCTCACCGTCCTTATGTCCTGTTTGACCCCTGGACGTTCCCCACACCGTCACTAAGATCACCTCCATGCCCCCCCACCCCAGCTGACCCACTGCTGAAAGCCTCATGGCTTCACTGCTTCCAGATTCACCCTGAAACAACTGCACAGAGGCTAGTGTCCCTGTCACCAAGTCACCCTTTATTTACTGAAGGTTTATACACAGGCTCTGACCAGCCACTCTCAAGGACCAGGAGACTTTCTGTTTTATTTTAACATGCCTGTTTTTTTTAATCAAAGTAAGCCTTTATTTACTTATTTGTTTTTCTTTTTAATTTAACTCCACACTCCCGCCTAACTGCGGTAGTGCTTATTTTTCCCCCAGCCCCCATGTTGTGTGTGTGCAGGTGTGAGACACAGTGAAAGACACAAGGTGCACAAATCTTTATTCAATTTCCACCACCAGGAAGAAAGGAAACACCCGAGTGCTCAGTGACAAGCAGTGCCCTTCACATCAAAGGGCAATGCTGTGTGATCAAACAGTGAAGGGGAGGGCAGGGATTAAATCAAAATACAGTTGGAGGGGGAAATGATGCACTCCACTCCCTGCGGCGCCCATCTCTCCCTGAACAACTCCAGGGTGTTGGTGGACACCGTGTGCTCCTTCTCCAAGGACACCCAGGCTCTAACGTAACTGCGGAAGAGGGGCAGGCAGTAGGCCCTAATGACCCCCTCCACGGCCCGCTGCCTGGACCTGTTTATGGCTAGTTTGGCCAGGCCCAGGAGCAGACCCACGAGGAGGTCTTCAGACCTGCCCTCCCTCCTCCGCACCGGGTGCCCGAAGATCAGGAGCGTGGGACTGAAGTGCAATCAAAAGCAGAGGAGGAGGTTTTTAAGAAAATCAGAAAGGGAGGACTTTCTGTTTATTTTTATTTTTTTAAATTTTTTTTTCCCCCAGCACCCATGGTGTGTGCATGCAGGCGTGAGACACAGTGAGAGACACAAAGTGAACCAATCTTTCGTGCACCAGTTCTGTTGTCTTATGTCTCTTTAAATCTTGCTGCCTCCCACAGGCAGACATTCAGGCAACTCAAGGAGGTGAGGTAAACATGGATAATGTTCAGCCGAATGCATGGCTCAGGATGTGGCCTTCTTGCCCAGTTCTTCCATAATCACCTGCATTTACATTAGATTACATAGGATGGCTGACACAACAACTAAGAAGGTTAGATTAGACTCCCTACAGTGTGGAAACAGGCCCTTAGGCCCAACAAGTCCACACCGACCCTCTGAAGAGTAACTCACCCAGACCCATTTCCCTCTGACTAATGCACCTAGCACTAAAGGCAATTTAGCATGGCCAATTCACCCTAACCTGCATATGTTTGGACTGTGGGAAGAAACTTGAGCACCCGGAGTAAACTCATGCAAACAAGGGCAGAATGTACAAACTTCACACAAACAGTCGCCCGAGGCTGGAATCAAACCTGGGTCCCTGGTGCTGTGAGGCAGCAGTGCTAATCACTGAGCCACCGTGCCGCCATCTTGTGGTGCAGTGGGTAACATTCCTGACCTTTTGTGAGAAGCTCCAGGTTCAAATGGCATACCAGGAAGAATTTCGATGTAGCCCTTATGACTAAAGGGGCCTGGGGAGGTTCCCTTTCTACACTTTGGGAAGATGAGGAGCAGGCTGGGTGGCTCCTTTTCAGAATTCCCACACTCTGTCCGGGAAAACTGACCCTGAGCTTCCATTTCAACACACCACTGTGTTCCTTGCTCAATACAGGGCAACCCCCGTCCTCACGGAATCATTTTCTGCAGTTTCGTTTACCCTGGGCTAAACATATTACAGGGAACCTTCCAGAACCAGGGACCAGGAGGCTGCTGGGAAGGTAAATTTCCCACTGAAATGAATGGGTTCGCTCCTATCTGTGGTTTCGGGTTTTTACGGTAGGTCATGGAATACATTCCCCTGCTGGTATGGGGAGGATCTACTGTATTCCCATCTCAGTCATGCTCCAGGAAAACTGGAAGGACAACACCTCATTTTCTTGCGAACTCTGCAACCTTCTGGGCTCTATATCGAGCTCCATAATTTTAAGCACCTTCTCCCATCTTCTTACCCCAACCTCCACACACAAGGTCTTGTCATCATGTGGGTTACTACTGCTAACAGCCCATCATGAGCCACAAACAGTCCCCATTAGCAGCTATTGATGTCCCCAGACTGACCTTTACCCATTCCTTTGTCTGCCTAACTGGTTTTCTCTGAGCTCCATCTCCACCTATGTTGTTTTTAGACTTGGATTTAGATTTAGATTTTAGTGTTCCTTAAGTACAGGAGTACAGTGAAAAGTGTAAAACGACACCACACTCGATGCCACCTTAGGTATAAATGTGCCAAGGTACAAAAATCTTAGGTAACAGGAACAGCTAAAACATTAGGCATTACATTCATTGAATCAGTAGGAAAATGAAGAAATGAGGTAATAATTAACATTAACATTTGTTCGTTTAAACTAGAAAATAACCAAATTATGTTAAACGTTCAACAGGCTTGCCTGGGTTCTCTGCTTAGCTTACTCTCCGGGAGATCTCAGGCGTCTGTACTTGCTGACACTGCTCCAGATACCAGGGGAGCTCCCTCACCGCTGGCTCTTCCCGCGTTGGGCCACAATGTCATGCTGATGCTGAAGCTGAAGCTGTTGCCTCCCTGATCTCCCCTTCGCGCCTCTGGAGAATGTCTGGCAGGACCCACTCTCGCACTAGGCCAAGACCCATCATGAGCCAATGAGAGACCAGGCCGCAACCCATCATGAGCCACTGAGAGACCAGGCCAAGACCCATCATGAGCCACCGAGAGACCAGGCCAAGACCCATCATGAGCCATCGAGAGACCAGGCCAAGACCCATCATGAACGCCAAGAGACCAGGCCGAGACTTGCTTTGTGTCATAAAGAGACCTGGCCAAGACACGTCATGAGCTACTGAGGGACAAGGCCAAAACCCATCATGAGCTACTGAGGGACAAGGCCAAGACACATCATGAGCTACCGAGAGATCAGGTCAAGACTTGCTTTGTGTCACAAAGAGACCTGGCCAAGACACATCATGAGCTACTGAGAGACAAGGCCAAGACCCATCCTGAACGCTGAGAGACCAGGCCAAGACCCATCATGAGCCACGGAGAGACCAGGCCAAGACTCACTTTGAACTGCTGAGAGACTAGGCCGAGACCCATCATGAATCATTGAAAGACCAGACTGAGACTCGCCATGAGTCCCTGAGAGACCAAGTTGAGACTCATCACAAGCTGCCCAAAGATCGGGCTGTGATCCATCACGAGTTGCCCAAAGATCGGGCTGTGATCCATCATGAGCAACTAAGAGAATACGCCAAGATCCACCACAAATCGCCAAAAGACTGGCCATCATTATGGTCACCTTGCTGCGTTCTTGCTGAAGCCGGGACGAAACACCAAGAGAAAAAAGAAACAAAAAGAGGAAAAAAAGGAGGAAACTAGAAGTAAAAGGATGGAGTGGAAGAGCTCCGGCTGGTGCGTTCTACTTCATCACCATCTTGGAAATACAATTTACTCCTCCGCCTCTCCCCCACCTTCAGCACATATTCAAACCTTTTCCTCCCTTCAATCAGATCTGAAGAAGGGTCACTGGATCCAACATGTTAACTCTGCTTTCTCTCCACAGATACTGCCAGACCTGCTGAGTTTTTCCAGCAATTTCCCATCTTGTTTGAGGTCTGTAGTAATGCAGCCAAACTGACTGAGTAGGACTCCTTCCAACACTCACCGATGGTAGGCATTCAGAACAGGAGAGAGTCCGGAGTCTGCCATCTGATGGACCTGAGTGACACAGCCACAATGCAGTTATACTAAGGATTTAACAGTAGAGTCATAGAGATGTACAGCATTGAAACAGACCCTTCGGTCCAACCCGTCCATGCTGACCAGGTATCTAGTCCCACCTACCAACACTCGGCCCATATCCCTCCAAACCCTTTCTATTCATATAAAGCTGACTTTTATTGCAAAGCAGAGGGGTGGATTATAAAAGTGGGAAAGGCTTATTCTAATTTTATAAGGTTTAGAGCACAGTGTGTAGTTTTGATCTCTCTACTATTACAGACGAGGCCAGACCCCTCCAAATATATTAAGAAAATAGCCTAGACTCTAACTTTTTCTCATTTTGAAGGCAAGTGCCAGGTGTTGAGTCCTTGATGCAATTTGAATGGCAAAATTACCAGGCTTGAAGGAAAACACATTTTATTCCTATACTCCAGTTAAAATATAACAACAAAAAGAGGAAATTAGAATAACCTAACTCTGTTGGCAAACTTAACAGGATAATAGGTTATTTTAGTACTAAACAGTGACTGTCCCAAAACAGTGACATCCACTAAATACACATCTTCGCAAAGGCAATGTCAATAAAATAGATTATCCCAGTTGCAATTCTAGCAGCTCAGGAGATGAAAAAAAGCATCGAGAGAACTCAGAGAGTGAGAGAGAGAGAGAGAGACTGTAGCAGGGAGGGATGTACTGCAGCTTCCAATACCTGCTGAGACCCCAGCAATAACTGCTACTGAAAAACTAAAAACAATCTAAAAATGCTGGTTCTGTGGAAGCTTGACCCCACCCATTCAGGCTACTTCTATTGTTCCAACTTTTGGAAAAAGACCTCAAGGTCTCGCAAGCTGTTTGCTCTAAAGGCTGTCAAAGACAGTTCAATACCTCAGTCTTAAAACCTTTCTTCAAATAAAAAACCAGGACAAAATATATCTCTTAAAGCCCTAGTATTGTCACATTACTTAAGGAGGGATGTTTTAAAAATTAATTCACATGATGTGGGTGTTGCTGGCTAGGCCAACATTTATTGCCCATCCCCAATTGCCCATAGGGCAGATAAAGGTCAGCCACATTGCTGTGGGTCTGGAGTCACATGTAGGCCAGACCAGGTAAGGATGGCAGTTTCCTTCCCTAAAGGACATTAGTGAACCAGATAGAATTTTCTAACAATTGACAATGGATTCACAGTCATCATTAGATTCTTAATTCCAGATTTTTATTCAATTCAAATTCCACTATCTTCCATGGTAGGACTGGAACCCGAGTCCCCAGAACATTACCTGAGTGCCTGGGTTAATAACCCAAGTGGTAACAGGAATAAGAGTCGAGGACCTCTGGGAGACTGGATTCAAATCTCACCATCGCTGATGGCCAAATTCAATTAAAAAACATTGGTAATTTTTAAAATAAAGCTAACCAAATGGTGGCCATGTAATTATTGTCAACTGTCACAAAGGGAATAGATAAGATCAAAGCAGGGAAGTTATTTCCACTGGTGGATGAAAC
This sequence comes from Hemiscyllium ocellatum, assembly GCF_020745735.1. Lineage (NCBI taxonomy): Eukaryota > Metazoa > Chordata > Chondrichthyes > Orectolobiformes > Hemiscylliidae > Hemiscyllium > Hemiscyllium ocellatum. The sequence goes on from NC_083433.1 coordinate 15,498,226, forward strand.
GAGGACTAGGGGGCATAGCCTCAAAAAAAGGAGGGGGGAGCAGATTTAGGCCTGAGTTCAGAAGGAACTTCTTCACCCAAATCGATGGAATTTCCTGCCCAGTGAAGCAGTCAGGCTCCCTCATTGATTGGTTTTTAAGGCAAAGAGATTTAGATTTTTGACCAGTAAAGGAATTCAGGGTTACAGTGAAAGGGGGCGGGTAAGTGGAGCTGAGTCCATGAAAAGACCAGCCATGATCTTATGGAGTGGTGGTACAGGCTCGAGGGGCCGGATGGCCTCGCCCTGCTCCTAGTTCTTATGTTCCAATGCTCAAAAAGCAAACTGTATCATGAATGTCCTTTAGGGAAGGAAATCTGCTGTCCTTAGCTGGTCTGACCTTATATGTGACTCCAGACCTACACCAGGTAGAAACAGATATGAGACCAATGTTTATGCGGTATTTGTACAGGTACAGCAGGGAATAGAGGGATAGGAACCATGTGCAGGCAGGTGACATTAGTTTAGAATGGCATCATGGTCAGCACAGGCATGGTGGGCCGAAGGGCCTATTCTTGTGCTGTTCTGTTCTATGTTCAATGGTAAATGTGGATGAGTCTTATCTGCTCTTTGAATATTTGGGAATGGGCAATAAATGCTGCCCTAGACAAGTGCATCTCACATTCCCTGAACAAATTTATTTTAAAAACCTTCAGAATGTGTTAGAATCTCGACCGTGTGGAAACAGGCCATTTGGCCCAACAAGTCCACACCAACCCTCTGGAGCGCAAACCACACAGAGCTGTTTCCCCAACCCTATTGCTCTACATTTCCCCAGGCTAATTTACCTAACCTACACATCCCTGAACACTATGGGCAGTTTAGCATGGCCAATTCACCCTAACCTTCACATTTTTGGACTATGGAAGGAAACTAGAGCACCCGGAGGAAACCCACACAGACACAGGGAGAATGTGCAAACTCCACACAGACAGTCACCCAAGGCTGGAATTGAACCCAGGTCCCTGGCATGGTGAGGCACCAGTGCTAACCACTGAGCCACCATGCCACCCCAGTGCACGACACTTTTTGATGTGTAGCCCCTGTTATAATGTAGGAAACAAAACAACTGATTTATTCACAGTAACCTCCCACAAACAGAAAAGCAGTAAAGACAAGATATCTTTGTTGAAGTGATTTTGATTGAAGGATGAATATTGGTCTGAACGTTGAGGTTGTGACAATGCTCTAGCTTTAAGAGGTGTATTTTGTCCTGTTTCTTTTTACAAGAGGTTTTAAGGCAGAGGTGGCGAGATGGCTGGTGTTGGCCCCATAAAGTAAACAGCTGGGGAGACCTTGGGATTTAATTTTTAAAGTTGGAACAATAGATGCAGCCTGGATGGGTGTGGATAGCTCTCACAGACCAGGATTTCTAGATTTTAGTTTTTTTAGCTTTGAGATTCAGTAGTAGTTGCTATTGGAGTGTCACCAGGGCTGGAAGCTACAGTAAAGGTCTCCTGGTCTCTGAGTGCTTGCTTGATATTTTTTCTTTCTCCCTCTCTGTTGCTGCATTGCGTGGGGGACAATCTGCTGTCCCTGATTAGATTAGATTAGATTCCCCTGCAGTGTGGAAACAGGCTCTTCTGCCCAACAAGTCCACACCGACCCACTGAAGAGTAACCGACCCAAACCCATTCCCCAACATTTCCCTCTGACTAATGCACCTAACACTACATGGCCAATTCACCTAACCTGTACATTTTTGGACTGTGGGAGGAAACCGGAACACCCGGAGGAAACCCACGTAGACACGGGGAGAATGTGCAAACTCCACACAGACAGTTGCCCGAGATGAGAATCGAACCCAGGTCCCTGGCGCTGTGAGGCAACAGTGCTAACCACTGAGCGTTCTGAATAGGCTTTTTACCAAGGGGTGTGTTTATGAGATGTTACTATACTGGAAGAGCTAATTAGTAATAGGTACTGTGCCTATTATTTTCTGAAGTTTTCCAGTAGAGTCAAGGCATTCTAAGTTCTTCTTTCTTTTGTTGTATTCTAGCTATTGTGTTTGAACAAATTATGTTTCGCTTAATGTCAAGTGGTTTGACCAATCAAATTGTATCTGGAGGCACTTTACACTTGCCTTCAACAACAGAAAAAGTTAGGCTACCTTCTTAAAATATTTTGAAGGGGTCTGGCCCGATCCTTAACAAGATCAAGCAAGGACTGATGCAGAGAGATTGGCACAAAATGGAGGAACGTGAGGTGAAAGGAGGGTTGATAGAAGATTCTAGAAGCCTAAATTAACAAACCACTTATTTCCATAATTGTCTGATCTCAAAGTATACTTACAGCACTCAGGGACACACAATGATATTATTCAAGAGAAGAAAAATAAAATCCTTCTGTCATTTGTTTTCTTGCACTCTAGTTTAGAGAATTTCTCCTAAATGCTAGCTCATAAAAGCCATTTCTTACTGCAGCAATCCATTTATAAAACGGAGAGCACATTTCCCTCATAAACTGCATTACAACCCAGAGTTTGTTTTTACACCTTTCAGTCTTTAAGGCCTGGCATATTTCAACCACCTGGCTCCCACAGCTGAGAACATTCTGTCCGTTTGCCGCCCACAATTAAGGCCGGGTTAGCTAAAAGCCTCAAATTACACATTAGGTGATGATGCTCGATATATAATCTGCCGCCCTGATAGCTGTGCGTGGGAGGAAGAATCCATTCTGAGACTTGTGAGGCTCTCATCCATCAAACAGCCCCTGTGCTCCCTGAGGAATTGTGTGAAAGAAAGAACATCAGAAATCAGAGGAGATGTGAGCCACACGTTAATTCATCATTACTTCCGTATGTGGCTCAGTGGTTAGCACTGCTGTCTTACAAGCGCCAGAGATGTGGGTTCGATCTCACCCTGGGGTGACTGTCAGTGTGGAGTTTGCACATTGTCTGAGTGGGTGTGCTCTGATTTCCTCTCAAAGCTGGGTAGGGTAAACGGATAAGGTCTTTTCCCAGGGTAGGGGAGTCCAGAACTAGAAGGCACAAGTTTCTGCGGAGAGGGGAAAGATTTAAATGAGACCTAAGGGGCAACTTTTTCACGTGTATGGAACGAGCTGCCAGAGAAATTGGTGGAGGTTGGTACAATTACAACACTTAAGATGCATCTGGATGGGTATATGAATAGATAGATTAGATTACTTACAGTGAGGAAACAGGCCCTCCAACCCAACAAGTCCACACCGACCCGCCGAAGCGCAACCCACCCATACCCCTACATTTACCCCTTTACCTAACACTACGGGCAATTTAGCATGGCCAATTCACCTGACCCGCACATCTTTGGACTGTGGGAAGAAACCAGAGCACCCGGAGGAAACCCACACAGACACGGGGAGAATGTGCAAACTCCACACAGTCAGTCACCTGAGTCGGGAATTGAACCCGGGTCTCTGGCACTTAGAGGGATATGAGCCAAGTGCTGGCAAATGGAACTAGATTAATTCAGGATGTCTGGTTGCCGTGGATGAGTTGGATGGAAGGGTTTGTTTCCGTGCTGTACATTTCTATCATTCTAGTGCAGATTAGGTGGATTGGCAATGCCGCTGTGTCCAGGGATGCGCAGATTAGGCGGGTTGGCCATGGGAAATGTAGGTGGCTTGGTGGGACGCTCTTCAGAGGGTCGGTGCAGACTTGATGGGCTGAATGCCATCTTTCCACACTTGAGGAATTCTATGATCATTCTGCCCCACTGCAACTTTGACAAAATCTGGAGTTGCAAGATGGGCTTAGTAATGGTGACCATGACAACTAGCCCATCGACTTTGTTGTGAAAATTCATGGTTCTGAGCTCATGAAGGCATGCCACTGGAAGGTAGGATGCAGTTAAAATGGGAGAGACTCAAAAGGCCAGAACTAAGGGCATGCAGATATCTCGGGGGATTGTGAAGGGGATTACAGAGAGGTAGTGAGGAGCAGAGCCATGGTGGTGGTGGTGGAGAGGGGGGGTGGGGTGCGGGGTGGTGGGGGGAGGGGAATGGCATTGAAAACAAAGATTTTAAGAGAGCGGTGTTGTTTAACCAGAATTGTTTTGAAAGAATATAGAACATATAACATTACAGCGCAGTACTGGCCCTTCAGCCCTCGATGTTGCGCCAACCTGTCATACCAATCTGAAGCCCATCTAAACTACACTATTCCATGTATGTCCATATGCTTGTCCAATGATGACTTAAATGTACTTAAAGTTGGCAAATCTACTACCGTTGCAGGCAGTGCATTCCATACCCTTACTACTCTCTGAGTAAAGAAACTACCTCTGACACCTGTCCTATATCTATCACCCCTCAATTTAAAGCTATGCCCTCTCGTGCTCGCGTCACTATACTTGGAAAAGGGGTCTCCCTGTCCACCCTATCTACCCCTCTGATTATATATCTCTATTAATTCACCTCTCAACCTTCTTCTCTCTAACGAAAACAGCCTCAAGTCCCTCAGCCTTTCCTCGTAAGACCTTCCCTCCATACCAGGCAACATCCTAGTAAATCTCTGCACCCTTTCCAAAGCTTCCACATCCTTCTTATAATGTGGGTGACCAGAACTGTACACAATACTCCAAGTGCGGCCGCACCAGAGTTTTGTACAGCTGCAGCATAACCTCATGGTTCCGGAACTCGATCCTCTATTAATAAAAGCTAAAACACTGTATGCCTTCTTAACAGCCCTATCAACCTGGGTGGCAACTTTCAAGAATCTATGTACCTGGACAGTGAGATTTCTCTGCTCATCTACACTACCAAGAATCATACCATTAGCCCGGTACTTTGCATTCCGGTTACTCCGACCAAAGTGAATCACCTCACACTTGTCCACATTAAACTCCATTTGCCACCTCTCAGCCCAGCTCTGCAGCTTATCTATGTCTTTCTGTAACCTACAACATCCTTCGTCACCATCCACAACTCCAATGACCTTAGTGTCATCTGCAAATTTACGAACCCATCCTTCTACGCCCTCATCCAAGTCGTTTATAAAAATGACGAACAGCAGTGGACCCAACACTGACCCTTGCGGTACATCACTAGTAACTGGACTCCAGGATGAACATTTCCCACCAACCACCACCTTCTGTCATCTTTCAGCAAGTCAATTACTGATCTAAACTGCTATATTTCCCACAATCTCACTCCTCCGCATTTTGTACAATAGCCTACTGTGGGAAACCTTATTGAACACTTTGCTGAAATCCATATACACCACATCAACCGGTTTACTCTCATCTACCTGTTTGGTCACTTTGTCAAAAAACTCAATAAGGTTTGTGAGGCACGTCCTACTCTTCACAAAACCGTGTTGACTATCCCTAATCAAATTATTCTTTTCTAGATTATTATAATTCCTAACTCTTGTAACCTTTTCCAACACTTTACCAACAACTGAATAAGGCTCACTGGTCTATAATTACCAGGGTTGTCTCTACTCCCCTTCTTGAACAGGGGAACCACATTTGCTATCCTCCAGTCTTCTGGCACAATTCCTGTAGACAATGATGATTTAAAGATCAATGCCAAAGGCTCGGCAATCTCCTCCCTGGCCTCCCAGAGGATCCTAGGATAGATCCCATCCGGCCTAGGGGACTTATCTATTTTCACACTCTGCAGGATTTTTAACACCTCTTCCTTGTGAACCTTAATCCCACCTAGTCTAATAGCCTGTATCTCAGTATTCTCCTCGACAATATTGTCGTTTTCTAGAGTGAATACTGTCGAAAAATATTCATTTAGTGCTTTCCCTATTTTCTTTGACTCCACACACAACTTCCCACTTCTATCCTTGATTGGCCCTAATCTTACTCTCGTCATTCTTTTATTCCTTAAATACCTATAGAAAGCTTTAGGGTTTACCCTGATCCTATCCACCAACAACTTCTCATGTCTCCTCCTGGCTCTTCTGAGCTTTCTCTTTAGGTCTATCCTGGCTACCTTGTAACCCTCAAGAGCCCCAACTGAGCCTTCACATCTCATCCTAACATAAGCCTTCTTCCTCCTCTTGACCAGAGATTCCATTTCCTTCGTAAACCACGGCTCCCGCGCTCTACAGCTTCCTCCCTGCCTGACAGGTACATACTTATCTAGGGCACTCAGGAGCTTTTCCTTGAATAAGCTCCACATTTCTACAGTGTCTATCCCCTGCAATTTCCTTCCCCATCCTATGCTTCCTAAATCTTGCCTAATTGCATCATAATAGCCTTTCCCCCAGCTGTAACTCTTGCCCAGTGATATACACCTATCCGTTTCTATCACTAAAGTAAACATAACAGAATTGTGATCACTATCACCGAAGTGCTCATCTACTTCCAAGTCTAACACCTGGCCGGGCTCATTCCCCAGTACCAAATCTAATGTGGCTTCGCCCTTGTTGGCCTGTCTACATACCGTGTCAGGAAGCCCTCCTGCACACACTGGACAAAAACTGACCCATCTATAGTACTTGTACTATAGTGTTCCCAGTCAATATTTGGAAAGTTGAACTCCCCCATGACAACTACCCTGTCTCTCTCACTCCTATCGAGAATTCTTTGCTATCATTTCCTCTACATCTCTGGAACTATTCGGAGGCCTATAGAAAACTCCCAATAGGGTGACCTCTTCTTTCCTGTTTCTAACCTCAGCCCATACTACCTCAGTTGACGAGTGCCCAAACATCCTTTCTGCAACTGTAATACTGTCCTTGACCAACAATGCCACACCTCCCCCTCTTTTACCATCTTCTCTGTTCTTACTGAAACATCTAAATCCTGGAACGTGCAACAACCATTCCTGTCCCTGCTCTATCCATGTCTCCGAAATGGGCACATCATCGAAGTCCCAGGTACCAACCCATGCTGCAAGTTCATCCACCTTATGCCGGATGCTCCTGGTGTTGAAGAAGATACACTTCAAACCAACTTCTTGCTTGCCGGTGCCATCTTGCGTCCCTGAAACTTGATTTCGAGCCTCCTTACTCTCAACCTTTTCTATACTCGAACTATAATTTTGGTTCCAATCCCCCTGCTGGATTAGTTTAAATCCACCGCAACAGTCTTAGTGAATGTTCCCCCCCAGGATATTGGTACCCCACTGGTTCAGATGAAGATCATCCTGCTTGTAGAGGTCCCACCTACTCCAGAAAGAGCTCCAATTATCCAAGAATCCAAAACTCTCCCTCCTGCACCATCCCTGTAGCCATGTGTTCAACTCCTCTCTCTCCCTATTCCTCACCTCACTAGCACATGGCACGGGCAACAAACCAGAGACAACAACTCTGTTCACCCTAGCTCTAAGCTTCATCCTAGCTCCCTGAATTTCTGCCTTAAACCCCCTAAGAAGAAAGAGGAAGGGAGTTGAACTGGTTTGGGGAGGGAATTCCACAAGTTTAGGGCCTCAAAAACTGAAGGCATGGATGGATTTGAAACACAGGACACCAATTTTTAAATGGAGGTGTGGCCTAATCAGGTGCCAATTCAGGCCTGGGTGCCTAGTGTTACTGGTGAACATCGGATAAGATTAGGACACGTTGGATGATCACATGAAGGATGGAAGGTTGAGGGCAGACCAGGAAAATATTGGAATAGTCTAACTCTCAACCTCTCTTCCCCTCTAAGACAATTCTCTTTGAGAAAGCTTCTGGTCTTGGGCTCTGGTACTGCCTGTTGTGGCATATGCAGTGATTTGACTGATGTGGATCTCATAGAGTGTGAGTTCCCTGATTGGGGCTGTTCTCCTCAGGTTATTGTCTGTGTGGAGTTTGCACACAGACCCTGCGAGGGTTTCCTCTGGGTGCTCCAGTTTTGTCCTACAATCCAGGATATGTGTACAGGATATAAGCAGGCATGTCAGAGGTTCTGTTCACTCTCAGATCTGGCTCTGAGGGAGCTGGATCATTGCCAATGAAGGGTGAATTGGTAACTCCAGGCCTTCATGGAGTTATTTCAGTTTGGTGTCAACTTTTGCCTTATAATGCTTCTTAAAGGGGCTTAAGTATGTTTTTTCTTTATTCTTTCATGAGATGTGAGTGTCATTGTGGAGGCAATAATTTTCTCCCATCTCTAGTTGCCCATGAGCTGAGCAGTTTGCTAGAGCCATTCAGAGGGCAGTGAAGAGTCAATCATATTGTTGGGGGCCTGGAGTCACATGTAGGTCAGACTAAGTCAGGGCTTAAATGACCCACTTTAGACTTCACTACAAAAACTGACGGTTTCACGGTCAGCTGGATTTCCCTGGAGTTTCCAGGATTTAGAGATTAAACGCCTGGGCAACTGTTGTGAATAACAACCAAGAGAAAAACTCCAGAATAAGGGTGGGGAATGGATGTGTTGGGTGCTCACTAACTCACATTCCCTCATAGCGGGAATGCTCACCTTACCACATGACAATGAGCTTGCTAAGAGAAGACTGATGAGCTTTGATGAGTTTTTTGGCAAATCACAAGCCTCGACAACGGCATCCTAGCTCATTAACAGCTGACTTCAGGGGAGGTAATGCCTATTGGCGTTATCACTGGTCTACTAAACCAGAGACCCAGGCAATGTCACAGGGTCTATGAACTTAAACCCAAGAATTCAATGAACAAAAATCTAGAATTAAGAGTCCATAATGATTTTAAAGCTATTGGCAGGGAATACCTATCTGGTTCACTTATGTTCTCTAGGGAAGGAAGTCGCCATTTTTACCTGAGTATATTTGTGACTCCAAATCCAGAGCAATGCGGTTGACTCTTCACTGCCCTCTGGACCATAAGTGCTGGCCTGGTCAGTGACACCCTCATCCCATGAATGATAAAGAAAAAAAATCAGAGGCCCACAATTTTGGGGCCTAGTAGTTGAGGCGTAGTGATCAGGAGACCAGGGGCGAAAAGGTCCATCTTTCCTTTCACTTGGTGGGGTGGGGGCCATAGGGGGAATTGGGGTGTCAGAGGCAAGGGCAGGAAGGAAGGATGCCCTTGTTGTCCTACCCCAGCCTATCTGTTCATCCAGTTGTCCCCAGATTAGGGCAAAAGGACACCCCATACAAAACCCAGCAGACAGGTTACCCAATGGAGCACCCAGCCATTTTGCTGTCCTACCAATAAGGCCAGTTCCTGTTGTGTTTTATTTATTCATTCACAGGATTTGGTTATCACCGCTTTGGATGGGGTATGGAATCACATGTAGACTAGACCAGGGAATGACAGTAGGATGTCAGTGTACCAGATGGGTTATTCTGATGATTAGGGCTACATAGTTTCATGATCATTATCAGACATTTAATTCCAGATTTTCATCGAATTCCAATTTCATCATCTCGGATTTGAACCCGAGTCCCCAGGACATTGCCTGGGTCTCTAGATTAATGGTCTAATAACATCACTAGGCCTTCACCTCTCCCTTTGATCACTTCAGTGGCTGATAAGTTGGAATAGACCCCTATGCACCTTCACATCTGGCACTTAATTGTTGAGATGGGGCATGAGTATCACTCCCTGGCCCGCTAGCCCAATGATTTCCGTATTCACCACCTTTCTTGTCACCCTCAAATGTTGCTAAATGACTTTCTTTCAGCATTTCTGTTAGTTGTTGGAAGTGGCCACATTTGATCAATCACATTTCTGCTTTTCTCATCACTGTGCCTTCCTCTGCTTTGAGATGTGATGATTAAACACTACAATGGCAGAAAATCATCTGAAGCATGGGCAATGTGCTCTGAACAAACAACCCTCCGCCATCATTTCAGGATCCAGACCTCAATTTATGAGCACTATTGGCGGCATCGTTAGGTCAACTTAGGTTAGGTACATCAGTTAGGGTAAATGTAGAGTGGTTGGGGAATGGGTCTGGGTGGGGTACTCTTCAGAGGGTCATTGTAGACTTGTTGAGCCAAATGGTCTGTTTCCACAGGGTAGGTGGGGTTGGTGTTATTTTCCCTGGAGTGTCAGAGGCTGAGGGGTGACCTCATAGAAGTTTATAAAATCATGACAGGCATGATTGGATAAATAGACATGGTCTTTTCCCCAACCGAGGACATTCAAAACTGGAAGGCATAGGTTTAAGCAGAGTGGAGAGATTTAAAAGGGACCTAAGGGGCAACTTTTCCACACAGAGGGTGGTGCGTGTGTGGAATGAGTTACCAGAGGTGGTGGTGGAGGCTGGGGCAAATACAGCATTTAAAAGGCATCTGGATGGGCCCATGAATAAGAAGGGTTTAGAGGGATCTCTTACAGCACCAGAGACCCGGGTTCAATTCCCGCCTCAGGTGATTGACTGTTGGAGTTTGCACGTTCTCCCCATGTCTACATGGGTTTCCTCCGGGTGCTCCAGTTTCCTCCCACAGTCCAAAGATGTGCGAGTCAGGTGAATTGGCCATGCTAAATTGTCCATAGTGCAGGGGTAAATGTAGGGGTATGGGTGGGTTGCGCTTCGGCGGGTCGGTGTGGTCTTGTTGGGCCGAAGGGCCTGTTTCCACACTGTAAGTAATCTAATCTAATCTGTTGCTGTGCTGTACATCTCTATTAGTCTACAACTGGGACATAGTGGGTTTTTCAGTGGGGTGTAATGAAGGATGTGCAAATAGTGTGGCCGAGTGGTTAGACAGCAACACGGCTGTGAGAATGCAGTTATATCTGCGAGGGATGGTCAGCTATGTGCCGTGAACATTGCGGCTTGGTGGTGGCATGGCATTGGTGGTGAGGGGCACCACTGTATTGCCAACGCTTGTCCGGGTAACAATGACCTTTGGAGGATGGAGCAGGCGCAAGAGATGCCAGAAGATATCCGGAGAGTGCCAAGTTGTTTCGGGAACGGTGCGAGAAATCGCACCAAGTCCCATGATAAAAATCCCTGCAAAATATTCATTGAAACTGACACTTAGTCGAACAAAAACATGAGATGCAACCCAAATGGAGGAAAGGGAGGAGTTTGGGAGTAGGAATTACAGATGTTCAGGGCTAGATGTTAAAGGTATGGAAATGCTTTAAAATGGGAGATGTGCAAGAGGCCAGATTTGAAGGACTGCTGGTACATGTCAGGGTAGGAAACAGAGAGGGATAAGGCCAGGGAGGGATGTGAAAACAATTGAAGATTGTTGGTTGGATTGTTTAAAAAGCCATCAGTTCAGTTCAAACTCCACCAACTGCTTCAAACCAATTCTAATGGCAAAGGAATGATTTCAGAAAGTTTGAGGTACATTCAGGTCAGTGTTGAATGGAAGTTCATAGAGAATCATAGAATATAGAACATAGAACATAGAAAGATACAGCGCAGTACAGGCCCTTCGGCCCTCGATGTTGCGCCGACCGAATCCTACCTAACCTACACTAGCCCAATAACTTCCAAATGCCTATCCAATGCCCGCTTAAATGACCATAAAGAAGGAGAGTTCACCACTGCTACTGGCAGGGCATTCCATGAACTCACAACCCGCTGTGTAAAGAATCTACCCCTAGCATCTGTCCTATACCTACCACCCCTTAATTTAAAGCTGTGTCCCCTAGTAACACCTGACTCCATTAGCGGTAAAAGGTTCTCAGTGTCGACCCTATCTAAACCCCTAATCATCTTATACACCTCTATCAAATCTCCCCTAAACCTTCTCTTCTCCAATGAGAACAGCCCCAAGTGCCTCAGCCTTTCCTCATAAGATTTTCCTACCATTCCAGGCAACATCCTGGTAAACCTCCTCTGCACTCGTTCCAATGCCTCCACATCCTTCCTATAGTATGGCGACCAAAACTGCACACAATACTCCAGATGAGGCCGCACCAGAGTCTTATACAGTTGCAACATGCAATCATAGAATCCCTTCCATGTGGAAACAGACCATTTGGCCCAACAAGTCCACACTGACTCTCTAAAGAATATCTCACTGAGATCCATTCCCCTACTCCTATTGCATTCATCCCACGTCTCCTGACTAACACAGATAACCTACACATCTCTGAACACTATGGGGCAATTTAGCTTGGCTAATTCACCTAACCTGCACATCTTTGGACTGTGGGAGGAAACCCACACAGACACTGGGAGAACGTGCAAACTCCACACAGACAGTCACCTGGGGCTAGAACGGAACCTAGGACCCTGGTGCTGTGAGGCAGCACTGCCAACCACTGAGCCACCATGCCACCCAACCAATTCAGCCTCTTCCTACAGCTCAAACCCTCCAAACCTGGCAATATCCTTGTAAATCATTTCTGAACCCTTTCAAGTTTCACAACATGTTTCCTATAGTGGGGAGGCCAGAATTGAATGCAGTATTTCAAAAGTGGCTTAAGATCCTGTACAGCTGCAACAAGACATCCCAATTCCTACACTCAAAGCACTGACCAATAAAGGCAAAGATATCAAATGCCTTCTTCATGTCCTCAGGTTGGCCAAAGGGATTAAGCCATTGCATTCAGGTCACAGTTGCCTTATCAGGTGTGGGTTTCAATCCCACCCCTGACATTACTGTTGGTTAGCTTGGGCGGCTGCTTTATAATACAATGTGTGGGTTCAATTCCTGCATTGGCTGAGGTCATCATGAAGCACTCTCTTTCTCAACCTCACCTCTGACCTGAGATGTGGTGACCCTCAGGTTAAACTACCACCAGTTGCCTGTCTCTCTCTCTAATGAGGGAAGAGCCCTATGGACTGATAGGATTATGGTGACTTGATCCTTTCCTTTAACCCTGTCCCCATTGCCCACCGGAGACCCCACAGTTGACATAGTTCAACATCAGACACCATATGCAGTCAGACTGTTCCAAATACCTCCCATAAGAATTGGCACATTTTGCCACATTACTTTGTTGATTCTTTTCCTTAATGAAATTCGATGCTCATAATGCAATAAAGTAATGGTCCTTAAAATTGAAACACTAAGAAAGTTAAAGAAACACTTTAACTCCCCCTCCCACTCTGCCAAGGACGTGCAGGTCCTTGGCCTCCTCCATCACCAGACCATGACAACACGACGCTTGGAGGAAGAGCGTCTCATCTTCCGCCTAGGAACCCTCCAACCACAAGGGATGAATGCAGATTTCTCCAGCTTCCTCATTTCCCCTCCCCCCACTTTATCTCAGTCCCAACCCTCAGACTCAGCACCGCCTTCTTGACCTGCAATCTTCTTCCTGACCTCTCCGCCCCCACCCCACTCCGGCCTATCACCCTCACCTTAACCTCCTTCCACCTATCGTATTCCCAACACCCCTCCCCCAAGTCCCTCCTCCCTACCTTTTATCTTAGCCTGCTTGGCACACCCTCCTCATTCCTGAAGAAGGGATCATGCCCGAAACATCAATTCCTTTGATGGTGCCTGACCTGCTGCGCTTTTCCAGCAACACATTTTTAAGCTCTGATCTCCAGCATCTGCAGCCCTCACTTTCTCCTACATTAAGAAAGTGCTAAATATTAAGTACATTGAGCAACTTTAAATGAAAGATAAATAAGTCTCTGTTTAATGCCACTTGCTAAAGGATATATATCAATGATATGTGACATAATTGATTAATGTGTCACACGTATCTGACTTCACTGTAGATGGGCCCAATAAAATATTTTCTCTAATTGAATAGTGTGGGTGGATTGCACCAGTTAGACTTTTCAAACTGCCCTATTCATACACATAAATTCAAATCGGCAAGACATAAAGGATGTGTTGGAGCCACAAAATTGGCAGCTTATTACAGACCATTAGAGAAAGTTTCCACACTGGCGGATTTGTATCAATGCATTTCCAGAGAGTTTGGTGAGTCACTTGTGAAGAGAGGGCTGGGGAGCAAAAGCATTTCGACATTGATCATCCACCTATTCGGTTCCGTCTTAACACAGCTTCCATGGTCATCAAGCCCTGGGGTGGGAAGTGAATCTTCAGCTTCTGCCCGAGGGGTAGGGACACTGCACCACAGGACCCCGTTAAATTCTTATTGATTAACCTGTTCTTTTCATAAGAACAGCCCGGTTCATAAGCTTCAGTTACACTAGCCTTCATACTTGAATGATGTTGGCAGACTATGATAGACATATATACAAGCTTGCTGTCAATGTTGGTGGCATGGTGGCTCAGTGGTTAGCACTGCTGCCTCACAGCGCCAGGGTCCCAAGTTCAATTCCAGCCTTGGGCAACTATCTGTATGGAGTATTGTACATTCCCCCAGTATCTGCGTAGGTTTCCACCTACAGTCCAAAGATGTGCAGGTTAAGTAGATTGACCATGTTAAATAGCCCTGCAGTGTCCAGGAATGTATGGGCTAGATGGAGTAGCCAACGGAAAGACAGAGTTACATGGATGGGGTTGGGTCTGGGTGGGATGCTCTTAAGTGAGGTTTATGTGGACTAGATGGGCTGAATGGCCTGTTGTTACATGTAAATATTCTATGACATTAATGCTGAGAAGTTTGTGGATATTGGGTTATATTAATATTGGTGGGTGGCACGGTGGCACAGTGGTTAGCACTGCTGCCTCACAGTGCCAGAGACCCGGGTTCAATTCCCGACTCAGGCGACTGACTGTGTGGAGTTTGCACTTTCTCCCCGTGTCTGCGTGGGTTTCCTCCGGGTGCTCCGATTTCCTCCCACAGTCCAAAGATGTGCGGGTCAGGTGAATTGGCCATGCTAAATTGCCCGTAGTGTTAGGTAAGGGGGTAAATGTAGGGGAATGGGTGGGTTATGCTTCAGCGGGTCGGTGTGGACTTGTTGGGCCGAAGGGCCTGTTTCCACATTATAAGTAATCTAATCTAATAGAAGTATTCAGTCTCAGAAAAGTGGACTGTTTGCCCTTATATATGTAACTCCATACATACCTTCTAATGAAGGATTCTGAACAAATGTAGAAGACAACAGGTTAATTTAATATCCTCCACTGCTACACATCAGGCCTTGTTATCACATGGTCTGCTTTTATACACAAGCCATTGTTAGCCCACTAACAGTCCCCATTAGCAGTCACTCATTCTTCTAATCTGACCGTTATCCTCATCTTTATCAATCCAACTGTTCTTCTCTCTCTATCCCCAACTATCGTTCACTCCTTACCCACTCCCCCCCTCACATTATCTTATGCATAAAAACAAGTTTTCCTAGATACTGTCAGTTCTGAGAAAGTGTCACTGGACCCAAAACGTTAACTCTGATTTCTCCCCACAGATGCTGCTAGACCAGCTGAGTTTCTCCAGCAATTTTGGTTTCTATTGTTGTTAATTTAATGTAATTAATTGTTGCAATCTTATAATGCTTTTGGATTTCATTATGATGTGATGGATTATCTGGGAGGTAAGACGATGCACACTAATCTTGATTGAAGAGTGTAAGTGGCAGTGACAGCATTTAACTCAGAACTCATCTTGCCACAGGGCTGCAAAAGAGCAGGATCATGATCAAGTCACGGGACTATAAAGACTGTGGAGTTTTCTCTTTTTCTGTATGTTTAGTTTAGGGCCAAATTGTGAAATGGTCTAACAACTGTAGTAGGATTCCTATCTGTCTTTCGCCACATGGCCTGACACTCATTGTAAGCAGTGTTTACACAGCTGCTAATTTAATCAGTGTTTTGAACCAGACCAAACCCCCTCAAAGTACATTAAAAAGATAACCTAGGACCCAACATTTTCTTATTTTAAAGATAAGTGTATGACGTTATGTTCCAGTTAGAATTCGATTGGTCAAACTCCTCAACTTTAAGCATCGCACACTTTATTTTTGCACTCCAGTTAAAATACAGACAAAATAAAAAGAAAAGTGTAACTCTATTGAAATGCTTAACAAAGTAATGGATATATCAGCTACTACTAATTAACTGTTCCGATATAGTTATGTCTCATAAACACGCCCTTGGCAAAGGCAAATTCAGTAAAATAGATTGTCTCACATGCAATTCTAGCAGCAGGAAGAGAACTCCAGCTTTTAGCTGTAACAGAGAGATAGGAATAAGAGCTTCCACATCCAGCTTGAAGACCGCAGCAACTGCAGAAAACAGAAACTAAAACATCTGGTTCTGTGGGAGCTGGACCTCACCCATTCAGGCTGCTTCTATTGTTCCAACTTTTTAAAAAATCACAAAGTCTTACAAACTGTTTTCCTTTTGGTTTTGTGAGGGTTAGGATTAACATGGTGGTTAGGATTTATTTTGGGCTTATCTAGTGGCTAGTGATAGATGATACAAGTCGTTCTATTATGACGCATGTTTCATTAACACAAACTCTTTGTAACGCGAATGACAAATTGGAGACACTAAGGTACAGACTTGAAATGTATGTTGGCTGTCATGCAATTACATCACCAACACTTTAAGCGCTGTTTCTAAAGCACGATTCTTCTATAATGCGGGCTTGCACAAAAATATAATCATTGCGTTATAGAAGAAATATCTGTACATTTCTGCAGAGTACCTGCAGATGAGACACTGTCCCTGGATAACAAAGAGCTGCATCACATTGAGTGCAACCACCTTTCTTCAGGTATAATTACTTAGCGAACTTGGGGAGTTGGTACAAATCCATTTGCTCCCTCCAAAAGCTGGAGGTGAACTCCTTGTCTGCACCCACAGGCCGTGTGCGACCTCAGTAGAATGGGTGAGGCCAATGTAACATAAACTTTAACCCCTTCAGAACCATTGACTTACACAACAGATGTGATTAAATGAATAGGAGAAAATGCAGTTAGTGTGTGATTGATCCTGGGCTCTTTACCCATGGATACTGGGCAAGTGAAGGATTGCAGGGAGTGAAGGCTTGCTAATGGGAGGGAGTTTGTGACAAATAACTGGAGAGGGGAGGGAATATTTACTGTAAACTCTGAACAAAAAACGGTCATAGATCCAATGAATTAGCAGCACAACTATAGTTTAAATGCTGTTATTTAATAACAGATACATCAAGTTTCTGTAATGTTGCCCTGATAAAAGCTACAAATTAAAGTAACACCCTACAGCACGATTGTGCATTACAGAAATTCGTTCTGCAAAGCTGGCATGTAACAAGGTCAATTCATTGCCTCGTTTGTTCTGTTTTTTTTCAACAAAAAAATCAAATTCCTGCACTGCCCTCCACTCCCCTTCGGGGCCACCTTTGCTTGGGGAGGCCACTTACGAGAAGGAATTTATTCCTTGTGAAAGTGATCGTTAAGAGAAAATAACTTAATTGAGTCCAGCAGGCTGAGGGGTCACACACATTTGGAATTACTCAGCAAAACGTGACTCAGGGACTGCAACTCAACAGTGGTAACTCTGAACGTCAGTCTGTGTCCCTGAAATCTTCTCGTCTTCCTCCCCTCCCCCAACCTCAGTGACTTTTATTTTCCCTTTATTCTTTAAAAAATGAGGGTATTGCTAGCTGGGCAGCATTTATTGCCCATCCCAGAAGGCAGTTGAGTGAAAACCACTTTGCAGTGGGTCTGGAGTCATGTGTAGGCCACACCAGGTAAGGATGGCAATTTCTTTTCCCAAATGGCACTAGTGAACCAGATGGATTTTCCCAACAATTGGCAATGGATTTATAGTAGTCATTAGATGTTTAATTCCAGATATTTATTGAATCCAAATTCTACCTTTTGCCATGGTGGGATTCAAACTCAAGCCCCCAGAACATTACCTGGGTCTCTGGATTAACAGTCTAGTGATATATCACAAGGCCATCACCTCCCCATAAGGTTCCAAAGAGTAACAACCCCCTTCCCACACCCCCTGTTCAATAATACCTCACTGCAGTTCAGTCCAGAAAAGGCAAGATGTTCTTCACCCTATAAAGAAAGCAGTTAAGAGTCAACCACATTGTTATGGGTCTGCAGTCACATGTAGTCCAGACTGGATTGAATGGTAGATTTCCTTCCCTAAAGGGCATGAATAGAATCATAGGGATATACAGCTTGGAAGCAGCCCCTTCCAGTCCAACTTGTCCAGATAACCTAAATTAATCTTGTCCCATTTGTCAGCATTTGGCTATATTCATATCCTCATCCAGATGCCTTTTAACTGTTATAATTGTACCTGCCTCCACCACTTCCTCATTCCATACACACAACACCCTCTGCATGAAAATATTACTCCTCAGATTCTTTTTAAATCTTTTCTCGGTCAACTTAAACCTATGCCCTCTAGTTTTGGACTCCCCCATACCCTGGAGAAAAGACCTTGACTATTCACTCTATCCATGCCCCTCATGATGCTATAAACCTCCATGAGGTCACCCCTCAGCCAACGACGCTCCAGGGTAAACAGCCCCAGCTTATTCAACCTCTCCCTGTAGCTTAAACTCTCCAACCCTGGCTACATCCTTGTAACTCTTTTTCTGTGTCCTTTCAAATTTCGCAACATCCTTCCTATAGGAGGGCAACCAGAAATGATCATAATATTCCAAAATGGAGACTTTTTGGTTTGGACAACAATTTGAGATTTTTTTTTCATTCAAATTCCACAATCGCAAAGATTTGAAGCCTTGTTCTCAAAACATTACCTGACTCTCTGGATTGAGTCGAGTGAAAATACCATGAGACCATCACTTCTCCATCCTATGTCATGTTGTTCAAGGGCGTTTCATCTGTGATCTTGAGAAGAATCAATCCTGAAAAATATTTTCCACAGACAGTTGTTTGTGAGTAAAAATTTTTCATTAATGTTGAAAAGAGAGATGTGTTGCTGAAGCTTTTCACCTTGCTCTGACAGAAACAAGAATGCCAAATCTCAAGCGATCAACGCAATTTGTCGTGCAGGAGAAAAGGGTGCCAATTGGTTAGCAAGTCAACTCTGATTGGCTGAGAGGACTTATGGGGTAATAGAATACCCAAACATGTGGGTAATCCAAAGAAGTTTCAAAGCTTCAATATAGTCCTTTTGATTGCAGAGTAATATGTAGGAATATTGCTTCCAGAAAACGTAAAGGAACGTCACTTTTCCCATTGCTTTCTCCACAAAGAAATTCTATATAAGTAGTATGTGTGTGTATGATTATCAATAAAAAGAGGATTGATGGATCACATGTGAAACCTGAAATCCCTGCTCTGGAACGCCAGCTAGCCCCTGTCGTCAAATAAGATGTTCAGACCGATGGCTTAGACTGATAGAAAGGTGCTGTTTGAGCAGCATAATGGAGCATCTAATTCACAAGGTTCCTCAGTGTTATTCAGTGCCCAAGGTAAGTAGTAGAAATGAGTGCACTTCTGAAGGCGTTGGGAAAATGCAGTTGCACCTGAAGATGCATGCAAAGGTGGATGTGACTGATTTGGTAGAGAAATGTGAGGAATATGGCATCACTCGCTGACAATGCAGTGTATTATTGGATTGCAGATTAAACTATTCAGTGTGGGTTACGAGGTAATGAAGTGTTTACAAATGGCTCTGATTGATCACATGTGTCCTCATTTTGGCCAATTTGTCTCACGCTGGCAGTCTGAATTCATCTCCATAAATTAACATGGTAATAATAATCCCATCCACTTTGACCTTTTCGCAGTAACTTTAGGGCCCAGCTGCTTCCATTGGCATTTGGCTGTCTCCTCAGAGGTAGCAGAGGTTTCTTTCAAAGTAACCCGCTGCTGGAAATCCCCCGAGATTTACCAACTATCTCAGATGGACCGAATGGCATTATTGCTAGATGATTAATCTGGAGATTAGGGTAAAGTTCTGTGGTCCTGGCTTTGAAAATAGCCATTGTATAGATGGCGGAATCTGGAATTTCGGGTCTAATGATGACCACGAAAAGATTGGCTATTGTTGGGAAAAAAAACCCATCTGGTTGATTGGTTGTCCTTTAGGGAAGGAAACTGCCTACACAGGACTCCAGACCCACAGCAATGTGGTTGAGTTGTTAACTGCCCTGCCACTTGCATGCTG
The DNA here is from genome assembly GCF_020745735.1 of Hemiscyllium ocellatum. Taxonomy (NCBI): domain Eukaryota; kingdom Metazoa; phylum Chordata; class Chondrichthyes; order Orectolobiformes; family Hemiscylliidae; genus Hemiscyllium; species Hemiscyllium ocellatum. The sequence goes on from NC_083433.1 coordinate 15,518,020, forward strand.
GCAGTGCCCAGTGTGGTAGTTAGCCACTGGGATTCTCCAGGAGCTTTCCTGTTGAACCAGGATTTTAATTGAGTGGGTTGCTGCCACAAAGGCATTGCTAAATCAAACACCTTCATGGAGGTTACATTCCATGCCTTTTTTATTGCCAATGTACCCTATACGTTGCATTACTCATTGGTTACCTGTTACTGTGTATCTTCCACATATCTCAGAGCAGTGCGGAGATGCCCCGAGTTTCCTAATCTGCAGCAGATTTATTTAGAGTCATGGAGTCGTACTGCATGGAAGCAGATCCTTAGGTCCAACCCATCCATGCCATCAAGACATCCTAAAGTGATCATCTGCCAGCACTTGGCCCATATCCCTCCAAACTCTTCCTATTCATATACCCATCCAGATGCCTTTAAATGTTGTAATTGTATCAGCCTCGACCACTTCCTGGGGCAGCTCATTCCATACACACACCACCCACTGCATGAAAAAGTTCCCCCTTTGGTCCATTTTAAATCTTTCCTCTCTCATCCTAGACCTATACCCTCTAGTTTTGGGCTCCCCTACCCTGGGGGAAAGACCTTGGCTATTCACCTTATCCATGCCCCTCATGATTTTATAAATCTCTATAATGTCACCCCTCAGCCACATACACTCCAAGGAAAATAGCCCCAGCCTATTCCCTCTCTCCCTGTAGCTCAAACCCTCTAACTCTGGCAACATCCTTGTAACTCTTTTCTGAATCCTTTCAAGTATAACAATATGTTTTCTATAGCAGAGAGATCAGAATTTAATGTAATATTCCAAAACTGGCCTAACCAATGTCCAGTACTGCCACAACATGACATCCCAACTCCTGTAGTCTTTGCACAGACCAATAAAGGCAGGTGTACCAAACATCTTCTTCACCACCCCTCTACCTGCATCTCCACTTTCAAGGAACTATGAACCTGTACCCCAAGGTCTCTTTATTCGGCCACACTCCTCATTAAGTGTATAAGTCCTGCCTTGATTTGCCTTACCAAAATGAAAAACCTCACATTTGTCTAAACTCCATCTGCCTCTCCTGGGCCCATAAGCCCATCTGATCAAGGTGCTGTTGCACTCTGAGGTAACTTTCTTTGCTGTCCACTACACCTCCAATGCTGGTGTCAGCCTTTAGCTCCATTCATTTCCCCAGCACCATTTCCTTCCTAATACCTATTTCCTTCAACCACACCCTCTCACTAGACCCTTGATTTCTAACATTTCTGGGATGTTATTTGCTCCCTCTTTTGTGAAACCAAAACCAAAGTCTATATTTAATTTTTCCACCATTTCTTTGTTCCCCACTGTGATTTCCCTGACTCTGACTCTATCCACATTTGTCTTTATTAATTGTCTTCATAAATCTATGAAAGGTTTTGCGGAGAGTTTTTAAGTGCCTGCAATTTTATTCTCGTTTTTTTATATTCCCCCATTTAATCAAAGTTTTTGTGATTTTCTGTTTTTACTTATGTCCTTCTGGGAAGGAAATCTGCCGCCTTTACCTGGTCTGGCCTGCATATAACTCCAGACCCACAACGATGTGGTTCACTCATAACTGCCCTCTAAAAGTATCGTAATTATGTGAAAGAACGAAAAGAGTGTTAAATGAAAATAGAAGGTCCTGGAGAAACTCAGCATAAAGAGAGAAACAAGAGTTAACGTTTTGGCTCCAAAATGTTCTGCTTTCTGTTTTCATTTCAGATCGTTTTGGCATTTTGTTTTAATTATATTGTATAAATGTCAAAACGCGAGAGACTATTGAAACTGTCAACGTGAGACCTCCCTAATGGCTCAGTGGAATGCTGAACAGGACAGAAGCTAATCCTATCTCCGATCCATGCCATATTAATACTGGTAGGTCCTACCTGAGGAAGCACTGACACCAGTTCAGTCTGTGGCCCTGGGCTGAGGAATTACAAAAAGATGGTGACTGTCTCTGAACTGGAGAGATATAGGCGAAACACAGGGAGGTGGGACACGTTTAATTTGGGATTATGTTCGACGTGGACTGGTTGAACCAAACCATGCTGTATGACTCTATGACACTATGAACTATTTTGCAGCTAGCAACCTTATGAGGACACATACACCAAGCCAAACTAACTCCACCTACCCTCCTCTGCTGACAACACTCGATGGTAGCTCACATGCTGTCGGCTAATACCTGAACATTGAGCACTTGACTGGGCTTTTAGGTTTAGCTATTGGGGTCTCCACAAAGTTGGAAGCTTTAGTGAATGTCCCCTGGCTGCCACTCTCATTGAATTTTCTCTTGATGTTTTTGCTTCCTCTTAGATTAGAGAACTGCATGTGAGAATCTGTGTCTAAATTTGTCTTTTTGCCAAGGAGTGTATTTATGGGATGTTAATAGATTGGAACAATTTAGATTAGATTTCCTACACAATGGAAACAGGCCCTTTGGCCCAACAAGTCCACACCGTCCCACCCAGATCCATTCCCCTACCCTACATTTACCCCCGACTAATGAACCTAACACTATGGGCAATTCAGATTAGATTAGATTACTTACAGTGTGGAAACAGGCCCTTCGCCCCAGCAAGTCCACACTGACCCTCCTAAGAGCAACCCACCCATACCCATTCCCATACATTTACCCCTGCACCTAACACTACGGGCAATTTAGCATGGCCAATTCACCTAACCTGCACACTTTTTGGATCGTGGGAGGAAATCAGAGCACCCGGAGGAAACCCACGCAGACATGTGAAGAATGTGCAAACTCCTCACAGACAATTGCCTGAGGTGGGAATTGAATCCCGGTCCCTGGCGCTGTCAGGCAACAGTGCTAATCACTGAGCCACCATGCCCACCCCAAATTAGTTAGTTAATAATAATTACTGTATCTATCATTCTGTTAAGATTTCTAATAGAGTTCAGTTATTCTGAGTGCCTCTTTCTTTGGTTGTGTTTTAACAACAGTGTTTAAATAAATTATGTTTTGTTTAATATTAAGTAGTCTGACCAATGGCATTGCATCTGGAACAGACATCTTGCATCTCCCTTTAAAATAAGAAATAGTTAGGGTCTAGCTACCTTCTTAAAATATTTGGAGGGGGTATGTTCTGTCTCATAACAAACTGGGGGCTTGTCTGGGATCAAAATCCCTAGCTCCAGGTCTTGTTTAGGATTTACACAACACCAGGTTATAGTCCAATAGGTTTAATTGAAAGCACTGGCTTTCGGAGCGCTCCAAAAGCTAGAGCTTCCAAATAAATCTGTTGGACTATAACCTGGAGTTGTGTGATTTTTAACTTTGTCCACCCCAGTCCAACATCAGCATCTCCAAATCGTGTTTAGGATTATTCTGCTCAAAGGCTACAATTGATCATTGTTAGTGCCTTATAGTTCGGGGGTGAACTCAGTTGGTTTAAGCAGGCTGTTCCTTCCTCTTTCGGTCACCAAGATTTCCTGGAGGAGGGGGAAGTAGTCACTTTGGGAGCTTTACAGGGAGTGAGCAAGGCAAAGTTTCTGGAACTGGCAAACAGTCAGGAGTTGCAGGAAAAAGGGGAAACGATTGCATCAATCACGCAGCATTTGCAGTTGCCCGGAATGCCATCGGAATCTTTGGCAATGGCTAAAATTCAATTGCAAATGAAGCAGCTAGAGCATGGAAAGGAAATGAAACTCCAATTAAAAGCAGGGGCAGAAGTAAAGGAGATGAAGGTCCCAGCAGAAGAAAGGGAGAAAATTAAAAATATCAAGGGAAAATTCAGAGAGAATCATAGAATCCCTATAAATGTGGAAACAGGCCCTTCGGCCCAACAAATCTACATAGACATCCTGAAGAGTAACCCACCCAGACCCAATCTTCTTCCCTATTATTCTATATTCATTCCTGATGAAGGGCTTATGCCCAAAACGCCGATTCTCCTGCTCCTCGGATGCTGCCAGACCTGCTGTGCTTTTCCAGCGCCACACTCTCCAATCTGATCTCCACCATCTGCCATCCTCACTTTATCCTGTATTTAGCCCTGATTCATATACTTAACCTTCACAGCCGTGAAAGGCATCATGGGTAATTTAGCATGGCCAATCCGCCCTGACCTGCACATCTTTGGACTGTGGGAGGTAACCGTATCACTTTAAGAGGGAAGTTTAATACCACATGTCATCCCTTGAAACCTACACAGACACGGGGAGAATGTGCAAACTTCACACAGACAGTCGCCCGAGACTGGAATCGAACCCGAGTTCCTGGCGCTGTGAGGTAGCAGTGCTAACCACTGAGCCACCGCGCTGCCAAGAGACGTTCACTTAAGCTCCAACTCTGTTGAGGCCCCAATAGCTACTGACGCTACTGAAGAAACAAAACCCAGAATTCTGGATCTGCGAGAGCCAACCATTCAGATGGTTAAACAAAAGCCCTAGGCCTCCCAGGCTGTTCACTGAAGTGGTCTTGGTAGATTGCTCTGTGCCTCTGCCATACAACCTCTCTTCTAAAACAAAACAAACCAGGGCAAAATAACCTTCAGATCCACAGCATTGTCACAGTCAGAATCACTGCAAACGTAGGTTCCTGGTGAGCAGTCAGCAGGGACCTCAATCCAAACGACACAGAATGAGCTGCTGTCTGTCATGCAGTTGTCGGCAGGGGAAGTATGCTTTGCAGTTTTCTTCAGGGTGAGAAACAGATGTTTAAGCTGAGCTGCCGTATACAAGCACAAGCCAATGTTTTGTTTAATTGATAGAAAGGCAATCCTTCATAAAACGTTCAACTTGCTTCTAAAGATCAGGCAGGAGGTGCCGAATATATCTCATTATAAAAAAGGTCATGTCCAATGCACTTTCAATTGCCTTCTTGTTGAATCCCTTGTTGGAGGCAGTCTGTCAGCAGACGTTTTATAACTTTCTTTTTATGAGCTAAGATTTTCCCCCAGTCGAGTCTGACTGTGGGGAAGGTTATTCTCAGATCAGTGCATTGTTACAATCGAGTGTAATCTGTATCACTTTAAGAGGGAAGTTTAATACCACATGTCATCCCTTGAAATTCTTCTAACCAGCGCTAAAGGCATAAAACACTAACAGAGGAATAAAATCACCTTGTATTGAGATCTCAAATGTCTCTCTGAAAATCCGAGCTAGCAAAAGCAGTCATCAGTAACAGAGGCAGCTCGCACTGTACAGAATCCTTATCCAAAAACCTCAGCACCAAATGTCTCTCAGATGGAAGATATTTTTGATTTTCGGATTCTCGTACTTCACCCTCTAATATATTTTGGTTGCTATACTCACTCCAGTTACAACATTTAACAAACGTTTGGATGGATACATGAATAGGGAAGGCTGAGAGGGATATGGGCTAAATGCTGGCAAGTGTGACTCCGACTCTAACTTATTATCATCCCGGGCAAGTGAATTCTTTTTTTCCCGAAGAGCCTGGGTTCATAGTGTCTGCAGGTTTGTTTGAGTCCATTTGCCCATGCGATATAAGGCTTAGGAGCAGAATTAAGCCATTTGGTCTACTTTCAAAAGGACCCTAATATTTTCAGTTTTGGGATGTAAACAGGTTCATAGCTCCTTGAAAGTTGAGTCACAGATAGACAGGGTGGTGAAGAAAGATTTTGGCATGCTTGCTTTCATTGGTCAGAGTATTGCATATAGAAGTTGGGATGTCTTGTTACAGCTGTACTAGACATTGGTAAGACCACATACTGCGTGTTGTTCTGGTCAATAGACAAAAGGTGCAGGAGTAGGCCATTCAGCCCTTCGAGTCAGCACCACCATTCATTATGATCATGGCTAATCACCCACAATCAGTATTCTGTTCCTGCCTTATCCCCAAAACCCTTGATTCCACTATCTTTAAGAGCTCTGTCCATCTCTTTCTTAAAGTATCCAGAGACTGGGCCTCCACAGCCTTCTGGGGCAGAGCATTCCATACACCCACCACTCTCTGGGTGAAGAAGTTTCTCCTCAATTCTATTCTAAATGGTTTACCCATTATTTTTAAGCTGTGTCCTCTGGTCACCCTATTACAAAAAGGATATCATTAATTTAGAAAGGGTGCAGAAGAGTTTTACTATGGTGCTACCTGGACTGGAGGGCTTTGAGTTATAAGGGGAGGCTGGATAGAGTGGGACTTCTTTCCCTGGAGCATAGGAAACTGATGGGTGACCTTATCGAGATCTATAAAACCATGAGAGGCATAGGTAAGGTAGATAGCCAGTTTGTTCCCATGGTAGGGGCATAGGTTTAAGGTGGAGAGGGGGAGTGCAAAAAGGATGTTTTTTTCACACAGAAGGTTGGGAGTGTCTGGGGTAGTGATGGAGGCAAGTATAATTTTGTTATTTAAGACACGTTTAGACAGATTCAGAGATGAGATAGACATGGAGGTATATGGACCAACTACACGTAAATGGGACTAGTTTAATTGTGATAATTGGACGGTATGGACAAGTTGGGCTGAAGGGCCTGCGTCATATTGTAGACTTCTACGATGCTATGTGCAGATAAAGGATACCCATCCTGCAAAAGGACCTGAGGGATTATGGGCAGGTACAATTTTTATATTCTAATGCTAGTTCACATTCTGTTGACTGAACCTTGCTGTTCATTTTGTTTGTATTTGTCCCATTCCCTCTCTCATTCTCTCCCGCAGAACAAAGTTACAGTAGGAAATTGCACTTCCCGCATTCCAGAGGAACCTTCCCAGCTCCTATTGCTATTGGTGTGGGAAGTAGAAGCAGATACTCTGTTACAAAAGGAGGAAGAGCCTGCATTTTTATAGCACTTTTCACATCCTCAGGATGTCCCAAGATAGTTCAAAGCCAATCAAGTTCTTTTTTTGGAAGAAACCTTGAAGTGTTGTTATGCAAATTACTGACTAGGAGATTCTTGGTAGTGCAGTGCTAGTGTCCCCACCTCTGGGCCAGTAGTTCCATCCCACCCTCCCCCCACATGCCCAACCACGTTGATTTAAAACACCAAGCGTTTTGAGACGGTCTCCCAATCTCTGGCCAGAAGACCATAACCATAAACCATAAGAAATAGAAGCAGGAGATTCCTGGTCAGACCCTCAAGCCTGCTCCACCATTCAGTAGGATCATTGGATGACCTGACATTCCATATTTCCACTTGCCTGCATTTTCCCTATGAATTTTGAACCTCTGACTGATCATGAATTTCAGTCCTAAATATGCACAAGGACTCTGCCCCCCACTGATCTCTGTGGCAAACAGTTCCAAAGACTCACTCCCCTCTGAGAGAAGAAAGTTCTCCTCATCTCAGTCTTATGTTGGTCACAGTTAAAATGCCTTCTGGGAGTTTTTTTTTCTTAAATTCATTGGAAGTGGGCATCACTGGCTTCATTTATTGTCCTTCCCTCATTGCCAACTGGGCAATTAAGAGTCAACCACAGTAATACACCTCTAGGCCCAACTGGGTAAAGATGGCATTGAATTCAATGTTTATTGAATCTGCTCTGGCAAGATTCAAAACCTGAGTATCTAGAATTTTACCAGTGTCTCTGGATTAATAAAAACCGAAAGAGCTGCAAAGACAGGAAATTAGAAACAAGAATTGTTGGAAAAGCTCAGTAGGGCTGGCAGTGTCTGTCAAGAGAAATACTTAGGAAGGGTCGCTGGACACACAATGTGAACTCTGATTTCTCCCTGCAGACCTACCCACATCTGCTGAGCTTTTCCAGCAATTTCTGTTTTTGTCGCTGGATTAATAGTCTTGCGATGATCCAACGAGGCCATTACCACCCCCTTATCCTTAGACAAGTGCTTCCCAGACTTTATCCCTACTGTAGACCCATGTCAAGGCTTGAAAATTGTCGGCAGCCCTCAGTGAGAGCTGAAGTGCCGTGAGATGGGGGAGGGGAGAATACTCATGAGGGCAGCCAGAATGGGGGAGGGGTGAGCATGGGGGAGGGGGGGGCACCAGTCATCGCTGCCTCAGATCTTCCACCCCCAAGACTTCAGTTCACCACCCCACTTGGGGTCACAACCCACACTTTGGGAAACCCTGCCTTAGACTTTGCAGCCACCCCTCCCTGCATTGGCTACGTTTCAACTAAAGGCAAATACTAAAAGGGGCAGCATGGTGTCTCAGTGGTTAGCACTGCTGCCTTACCAAGCCAGGGACCCGGGTTCGATTCCAGCCTCGGAGTGTGTGGAGTTTGCACATTCTCCCCGTGTCTGCGTGGGTTTCCTCCGGGTGCTCCGGTTTCCTCCCACAGTCCAAAGATGTACAGGTCAGGTGAATTGACCATGCTAAACTGCCCATCGTGGTCAGTGATGTGTAGTTAGGTGCAGGAGTAAATGTAGGGCAATGGGTCTGGGTGGGATCTCTTCAGAGGGTTGGTGTGGACTTGTTGGGCCGAAGGGCCTGTTTCCACACTGTAGGGATTCTATCCTTCCAGAGTGGAATTTCACCTTCAAGAGCACAAGTAAGATTGATTTGAGTTGACATATGAAATAAGATCAATGTTTAAGAGAAAGAAGCCAAATCCGGGGAACAGTAAAGAGGAAAAAAAATCAAAGAAGTGGACGTCGCACCTTAAAAATAAAATTAAAACCTCCCGTGGGTGGTGATGGATAGAGGACTACAAGAGCTAAATATTGATTGCAGCTTTGTCAAGTGGAACACAAACAGCCTGTGGCCATCTGAAGCTTGAGACAACAGTGCTGCTGTGTGTCTGCGAGTAGGCACAAACAAAAGATGTAATCATGAGAAGTTTCTGTTCCACTGACAAGGCAATCAACTGGAGGGGGACACAAGGTGAGCGGAGAGTGACCGTGAGGCATCAGATTGTGGCAGTGTCTGTCAATACATTGTGACATCTTGTCGGAAGGGCCGAGGTGTTGTCTGCTTCATTTAGTAACATCGCAAGCTCCCAGCTTGGAGTCGTGTTCTTGGCCACCCTGCGCAGAGACACGGATGCTCACACGTGACAATACAGTGCGTGAGCTCCTACACAGAGTAGATGCAGAAAGCATATTCCCTTTGGCAATAGGGGAGGAGGAAGCCGTAGATTAATAGAATAGAATCAAAGAATCCCCACAGTGTGGAAGCAGGCTGTTCAGCCCATCGTGTCCTCGCCGACCCTTCACAGAGCATCCCACCCAGCGTTAGAAGGGGTGACCTTATAGAAGTTGATAAAATGATGAGGGTTACAGATAGGATGAACGGCAGCTGTTTTTTTGTTCCCAGGTTGAGGGATTTTGAGACTAGGGGGGTATATTTTTGAAGCGAGAGGAGAAAGATTTTTAAAAAGTCATGGGGGGACAATTTGTGGAATGTGTGTGTGTGGAATGAACTTCCACAGGAAGTGGTGGATGCGGACACAGTTACAACATTCAAAAGACATTTTGATAAAATCACGAATACAAAAGGTTTGGAGGGATATGGGCCAAGTGCAAGCAAATGGGATTACTTTATTTTGGGCACATGGACTGGTTGGATCGAAGGGTCTGTTTTCATGCTGTATGACACTGTGATCTAATTGAGATTGTCGAGGGAATGAATATTCATGGGAGGGAGAGGAACAGGAGAGTGGAGTTGAGGCTACAGTCAGGTCAGCCAAGGATTTATACATTCCTTAACAACCTGTTCAAAGATGTTTGTACACACCAGGTGGGACTTGAACCCAGGTCTCCTAGCTCAGAGGAAGGGATTCTACCATGAGAGGATAAGTGGTGAAGCAGGGCTTTTAAGTGAGACACTGGGGGCTTGAGAGTTATTATTTAGCCAGAAAAGATCAAAAGAGAGGCCTTCGAGGAGCTAGGAGGGGCCATGAGAAGTTGTTGGTGGATAGGATCAAGGAAAGCCCCCAGGCCTTCTATAGGTATATCAGGAATAAAAGAATGACTAGAGTAAGATTAGGGCCAATCAGAGACAGTAGTGGGAAGTTGTGTGTAGAATCTGAGGACATAGAGGAAGCGCTTAATGAATACTTTTCATCAGTATTCACATCAGAAAAGGGCAACGTTAGTGAGAATATGGAGATATAGGCTCCAAGATTAGATGGGATTGAGGTCAACAAAGGAGAGGTTTTAGCAACTTTGGAAGATCTGAAAATAGATAAGATCCCTGGGCCAGATTCTCGGGGAAGCTAGGGATGAGATTGCAGAGCCTTTGGTTTTGATCTTTATGTCATCATTGTCGACAGGAGTACTGCCAGAGCACGAGCAGATAGAAAATGTTGTTCCCTTGTTTAAGGAGGGGAGTCGGATCAACACTGGTAATTATAGGCCAGTGAACCTTACTTCGGTTGGGGGTAAGGTGTTGGGAAAGGTTATAAGAGATAGGATTTATAATCACCTGTAAGGGAATAATTTGATTAGGGACAGTCAACACAGTTTTGTGAAGGGTTGGTCGTGCCTAACTAACCTCATTGAGTTATTCGAGAAGGTGACAAACAGGTGGATGAAGATAAAGCAGTTAATGTGGTGTATATGGATCTCAGTAAGGCATTTTATAAGGTTCCCCACGGTAGGCTATTGCACGAAATTTGGAGTTTCGAGATTGAAGGTGATTTAATGGTTTGGATCAGAAATTAGCTAGCTGAAAGAAGACAAAGGGTGGTGGTTGATGGGAAATATTCATCCTAGAGCTCAGTTACCAGTGGTGTGCCGCAAGGATCTGTTCTGAGGCCACTGCTGTTTGTCATTTTTATAAATAATCTGGATGTGGGCATAGAAGGACGGGTTAGTAAGTTTGCAGATGACACTTAAGTTAGGCAGAGTTATGGATAGTGCTGAAGCATGTTGTGGGTTACAGAGGGAAAAAAGGGGTCAGTTAACAGGAGATATGAAAGGCAGGCGTTTTACACAGAGAGTGGTAAGTGCCTGGAATGCACTGCCTGAGGAGGTGGTGGAGGTAAATACAATAGCAATGTTTACCAGGCATCTTGACAGGTACACGAACAGACAGGGAATAGATGGACATAGAGCAAAAACACGCCAAGTTTGTCTGATCTCCCCCTACAGAGGGACATCCAATAAGATGTAGAGCTGAGCTAAGAAGTGGCAAATGGAGTTTAATGCGGAAAAGTGTGAGGTAGTTCACTTCGGAAGAAGTAACAGGAATGCAGAGTACTGGGCTAATGGTAAAATTCTTGGCAGTGTAGATGAACATAGAGATCTCGGTATCCAGGTGCATAAATCCCTGAAAGTTGCCACCCAGGTTGATAGGGTCGTTAAGAAGGCATATGTTGTGTTGGCATTTATTTGTAGGGGGATTGAGTTTCAGAGCCACAAGGTCACGCTTCAGCTGTATAAGACACTGGTAATGCCTCATTTGGAGTATTGAGTACAGTACTGATCACTGCATTATAGGAAGGTTATGGAAGCTTTCAAAAGGGTTCGGAGGAGATTTACTAGGATGTTGCCTAGTATGGAGGGAGGGTCTTACAAGGAAAATCTGAGGGAACTGAGGCTGTTTTCGTTAGAGAGAAGAAGGTTGAGAGGTGATTTAATCTAGAAACATAAGATAATCAGAGGGTTAGATAGGGTAGACAGTGAGAGCCTTTACCCTTGGATGGTGAAGGCTAACATAAGGGGACATAGCTTTAAACTGAGAGGTGATCAACTTAGGACAGGTATCAGGGTAGTTTCTTTACTCAGAGAGTAGTCGGGGCATGGATCAGCCTGCCTACAATAGTAGTAGACTCTTTGAAGTTAAGGGCATTTAAATAGGCATTGGACATGCATATTGATAATAATGGAATGGTGTAGGTTAGATGGGCATCAGATTATTTTCACAGGTCGGTGCAACATCGAGGGCCCGCACTGTGCTGTAATGTTCTATGGACATTGATAGCTGTTCTGTACCCAGAATGTGGCTGATGCTGGACTGACGTCCCGCAGACTGAGTTCAAAGAGGAACCCAAGCATGGATATGGGTGAGTATTGGCAGGGGGGGGAATACATGACAGGGGATAGCAGAGTCTCAGGCCACATCCCCTCTAATTATTTTCTGCTGCTGCATAGGACCGTCATCCTAATCTCATGTACAATAACAACTTCTGGAATCTTCTGTGTACAATTCTGGTCACCACACTACCAGAAGGATATGGAGGTTTTTGAGAGACGATTTCCCAGAATGTTGCCTGGTTTGTAGGATATTAGCTAGGAGGGGAGATCGGACAAATTTGGTGTGTTTTCGTTTGAATGTTGAGGGACAACCTGATAGAAGTTTACAAAATTGTGAGAGATGGGGATAGAAGGGTGAGTCGGAATCTTCCTCCCAGAGCAATTACTCGGGGAGAGAGGTTTACGGTAAAAAGGGGTCAGTTAACAGGAGATATGAAAGGCAGGCGTTTTACACAGAGGATGGTAAGTGCCTGGAATGCACTGCCTGAGGAGGTGGTGGAGGTAAATACAATAGCAATGTTTACCAGGCATCTTGACAGGTACACGAACAGACAGGGAATAGATGGACATAGAGCAAAAACACGCCAAGCTTGTCTGATCTCCCCCTCCTAGCTAATACCCTCCAAACCAGGCAACACAGGCCACTTAACTCCTGATGCCCTTACTCATCAAGAATCTATCTACCTCTGTCTTGAACAGCCCGAAATGTTGATTTTCCTGCATTCTTGATGAAGGGCTTTTGCCCGAAATGTCGATTTTCCTGCTCCTCGGATGCTGCCTAATATCCAACTTCGTTTAGTGGTGAGTATTCCCGGCTCTGAACCACCCAACGCCTGGAGGAAGAATGCCTCATCTTCCACCTTCGGACTCTCCAACCACACGGGATCAATGTGGATTTTGTCTGTTTCCTTATCTCCCCTCCCTCCCACCTTATCTCAGATCCAACCCTCCTTCTCAACACTGCACTCATGAACTGTCCTACCTGTCCATTGTCCTTCCCACCTATCCCCTCCATCCCCTTCTCTGACCTATCACCATCAACCTCATGTCCATCTTCCCTTTCGCATTCCCATCTACCTCACCCCCCCATCCACACCCCCCTCCCATTTATCTCTCAGCCCCCTTGAGCCACAAGCCTCATTCCTGATGAAGGGCTTATGCCTAAAATGTCGATTCTCCTGCTCCTCGGATGCTTGCTGACCTGCTGTGCTTTTCCAGCACCACACTCTTCAACTGTCACTGGGAGAGCAAGGTTCAATTCCCCAGGATAGAATATCCTTTAACGTCACATGTGTTCAATATAACATCCAGTGAACAGTGTGTACCATCTGCATACACAGACGCCATTTACATTAATTTTGTATAAAAGTTGGAAAAAGATAACTTAAAGAGAGTCCAACTTTTCCTTCTCTGCCACTACAACATGCCATAGTGAGAGTCCCACTCCGTCTTCCTGCCCACATCACGCCGTAGTGAGAGTCCCACTCTGTCTTCCTGCCCACATCACGCCGTAGTGAGAGTCCCACTCTGTCTTCCTGCCCACATCACGCCGTAGTGAGAGTCCCACTCCGTCTTCCTGCCCACATCACGCCGTAGTGAGAGTCCCACTCTGTCTTCCTGCCCACATCACGCCGTAGTGAGAGTCCCACTCTGTCTTCCTGCCCACATCACGCCGTAGTGAGAGTCCCACTCCGTCTTCCTGCCCATACCACGCCACCGCCAGGAGCCTGTGAGGACACTCAACGCTAAGGCCATCTTATGGTGCAGTGGTAGTGTCCTTACTCCTGAACTGGGAGGCCTGAGTCACTTCCCACCTTCTGTGGAATAATACCTCTGAACAGATGCCTCATGAAGACCGAGAAACAGCATTCTGAATCAGCACAAGAGGCGTTGTGGAGGATCCTGTGACCAGAGACAACTGAGCTGCTTTCCTTGGTTTTCCTTCCATATATAATATCCACTTTTTTTTGCTGTTTGTGTCTGTTTACAAAATTCGTGTTTACAAGGGGGTGTGAGAACTCCTGCAAAGCCCATGGGGAGTCAATAATGAACCTGCCTGTGGAGCTTGTTGAATATCGGTTCCCTTGGTAACAAGCAATGGCCTACCCCTACTGGAGCTCATCACCTGAGCCCTTTAGGAAGTAGATTCGGGGATGGTCCACGACACATGTCATGGGTAATGGCTCTATGTTTTGGTGTTCAGTGGTTGATGATGTTTCTTTCTAATTGAGTTATTACGAGGAGGTTAGACTTTCAATGAGTTAGAGTTTTATGCTAATGGTTCAGAACTTGTTTACCTGTAGCTGGAATCTGTTTATTTTGTAGTTAATAGTAATTCTTGTTTAGTACAGAAACTTAGTTCACACCGTCTGTCAACTTGATTCTGAAAGTCAGGTAAATTGGGGAACTTGGCGTATTTTTTAAAAAATTGTCATGACTCATGGAACAGAGAGGCTTGGTTTACAGTGTGCTCCCTGAGTGAGGTACAACACAATTATTAACAGTACTGGAAAGATGAATAGACAAGGATAACTACAACTGCACTGACTAGCTCCTCCCAGTGACAGTGATTAATATTCAGTAGGCAAAAGTATACAAAGCCTCAAGTCAACACTTTCAAGAGCACTGGGGGGTGGGGGGGAAGGCTGGGGGGTGACAGTGAGAAATCTTTGGGAAATGCTGTGTTACGTAAACTCTTTCTGTTCTGATATCATCCCTTTCTGCACCTTCTCCAGTGCCTCATTATCCCTTTCACAGCACGGAGGTCAGGACTCAATGGATTCTCTAGGTGATTTTAATTAACACAAGTGTTCTCTTAAATCTAACCATTTCACTCGAAGTGTCGGAATGAGAGCTCTCTTGTGTCCCATTAAAAACTGAAGAGGTGGCAGTGATTTTACTACAAGGATATTTGAGCAGCTAAAGTTGAGGCCCTGTATCTAGTTGGACTGCAAACACCAAACCAGTAGCTTCCATCTGTGGTAGACATTACCCACTTCAGAGCCTTTACCTTCTACCACACGATGAAGACAGAATGCATACGCCTTCCATCATTACAGACTTGCCCAAGGTGACAAAGCCAGCCCAACGTGACCAATGTTCACATACCTGCGGGACATGCTTATGACAGGGCTGTCGAATTCAAGGCTTTGTCCTTCAGTGAGATGTTGAGAATGCAGGTGAAAACTGTCATGCTTTCTTTCTTGTTAAAGTTATCCATGTTTGACGTGGCCTGAGAGCACATAAGGCCTCATAAACTCACATCTTGGTCCTGCTGCAGAAGAAACGTTTAGACCCTAACTCAGAACAGCTTTTCTGTTATGGACCAGACCAGACCCCCTCAAAATATTTTAAGAAAGTAGTCTAGACCCTAACGTTCTCTTATTTTAAAGATAGATGTGAAGTACTGTGTTCCAGATGCAATTTGATTGGCCAAACTACTTGACTTTAAACAAAACACAATTTATTTAACACAGCATACAGGGCAGCACGGTGGCTCAGTGGTTAGCACTGATGCCTCACAGCACCAGAGACTTGGGTTCAATTCCAGCCTCGGACGACTGTGTGTGTGGAGTTTGCACATTCTCCCCGTGTCTGTGTGGGTTTCCTCCCACAATCCATCGATGTGCAGGTTAGGGTGGATTAACTGTGCTAAATTGCCCCATAGTGTCCAGGGGATGTATAGGTTAGGGAAATGTAGGGTTGTAAGGATGGTATGGGTGAGATACCATCTCTGAAGAGTATCTGAGATACTCTTCAGAGTGATGGTGTGGCTGAATGACCTGTTTTCACACTGTAAGGATTCTACAATTACAGTTAAAATCCAAACAAAAGATAGAGGAATGTAGAATAACCTCACTTTCGGAAACTTAACTAAGCAATATGGTACATATTTGTAATTAACTGTTCTAATATAGAAACATCCCATAAACACACCACTTGGCAAAAAGGCAGATTCTCACATGCAGTTCTCCAGTCCAGGAAGGAAAAAGCATCAAGAGAAAATTCAGAGAGAGTAGCAGCTCAGAGCCATTCACTGAAGCTTCCAACTCTTTTGAGACCCCAAGGACTTCTGCTTAAAACTCAGTCTAGAAAATTTTAAAAAATGCAGAAAGCCTGATCTGTGAGAACTGGCCACACATCCAGACTGCTTCCATTGTTCGAACTTTATAAAAGCTCTCAACCCTCAACTCACAAGTTGTCTACTCTCTTGTGTACTCAGAGTACTTGTCAACTCAGTACTCTGCCTTACAACCTTTCTTCAAAAATAATACAAAATAACCTTTTCAAGTGACGGCACCATCACATTTGGCCAAATGACGGTTAGTCTTAAAGAAAAACAAGTAACTACTGGAGAAACTCAGTAGCATTTACAGAGAGAGAAAGCAGAGTCAAAGTTTCGGGTCCGGTGACTCCTTTTTTTCAGAACTCAGGGTTAATCTTCTTCTGAAGAGTCAGACCAGACTTGAAATGTAATCTCTGTCTCTCTCCACAGAGCTGCTGGGTTCAGATTTCCAGCATCCACAGTGTTCTGCCTTCAGTCTAAGATGTGATGGTTTTCATATGTCCCAGAAAATCTTCCTCACCGCAGAGACAGAGCACCGAGTGAGTGACAGCAATGGTGCGTTTTACAAGGAATACAATCACAACTTTATGGCTGATCTTCAATTGTCTCAAAAGCCACCATCATACGGGATTTACTGTGTTAAATCAAAATGCCACTTGCTTTCAATGATGCTTACTTTATTCCAAAGCGGTCAAATTGAAGATGACAACTGGACTCAGCATTCAGAATTGACAGTCTTGATAGAAGACTGTTTGCATGCGATAGACAAATCCGCGGATGATTTTTCTCTCCTACCTGACGGTTTTTCTTTATTAATAAGTGAACAAGAAGTCACAGCTGTTGTATTGAATTGCTCCGGCCCCCTACCACTCTCCCTGGGATCTCCCCATCCTCGCTGATTAGACTCATTTTATGCTTCTCTCTCCTTCAATTTAAGAACGTAATGAGACTGAAGCTGTGTGCATATTGAAGGGATCTTCAATCATCGTTTTTTTTTCCCGAAAACAACTCCGAGCACCTGGGATCGAACCAGAAAAGCGGGAGAGCAAGCAAACGTTACAGCTTCAGGCTCAATGTTGCCACCACTGTAACTTCTTGGAAATGAGACAGGACCCAGAGAAAGAGATTGCGAAGTCCTTGTGGGAGAAAAACCGACAGGACTTGTGGAAGCTGTAGGTCAGAGACAAAAACAGAGATTGCTGGAAAAGCTCAGTAGGGCTGGCGGTATCTGTGGAGAGAAATCTCCTGTCTGTTCCTCTCACCATTGAACTTCCTATCACTATCGCTCTTCAATTAGATTAGATTACTTACAGTGTGGAAACAGTCCCTTCGGCCCAACAAGTCCACACCGACCCGCTGAAGCGCAACCCACCCATTCCCCTACATTTACCCCTTTACCTAACACTGCAGGCAATTTAGCACGGCCAATTCACCTGACCCGCACATCTTTGGACTGTGGGAGGAAACCGGAACACCCGGAGGAAACCCACGCAGACACGGGGAGAACATGCAAACTCCACACAGTCGCCTGAATCAGGAATTGAACCCAGGTCTCTGGCACTGTGAGGCAGCAGTGCTAACCACTGTGCCACCGTGCCACCCATGGCGCTGTAGCTTTCCCCTGGTAGGTCACTACCCCCAACAGTATCCAAAGCGGGATACTTATTGTTGAGGGAAGTGGCCACAAAGGGTCCCTGCACTGTCTGCCTATTCCCTTTCCCGCTCCTGTCGCTTACTCAACTACCTTTATCCTGTAACTTAGGTGTGACTGCCTCCCTGTAACTCATCTCCATCTGCCTCTCGAATGATCAGAAGTTCACCCAGATCCAGCTCCAGTTCCCTAATGCGGTCTGTGAGGAGCTGGAGTTAGGTGCACATCTCGCAGGAGAAGTCACCAGGGACACCCTTCCCTTCCACATCCTGCAAGAGGAGCATGCAACTGCCCTGACCTCCAACTCCCCTGCTCTAAATGACCAAGGGAGATTGAATAATTTAAAATAAACCTCACCTTACCAACCCTCCACACAAGGCCTTCTTTGTTTCACTTCAGGTGTTAATCCAAGTACTTGTTCAGTCAGGTTCTGAGGAAAGGTCACCGGACCCAAGACGTTAACTCTGATTTTTCTCCACAGATGCTGCCGGAACTGCTGAGCTTTTCTAGCAATTTCTGTTTTTTGTTTCTGAGGTTCTTGCAGTTGTGTAAGAGAGGTGTGAGCTGAAAATGTGTTGCTGGAAAAGCGCAGCAGGTCAGGCAGCATCCAAGGAAAAGGAGAATTGATGTTTCGGGCATAAGAGAAGGGCTCATGCCCGAAACGTCGAATCTCCTGCTCCTTGGATGCTGCCTGACCTGCTGCGCTTTTCCAGCAACACATTTTCAGCTCTGATCTCCAGCATCTGCAGTCCTCAGTTTCTCCCCTAAGAGAAGTGTGAGTCTGTTATGCATCTATGCTCTTTTTATTACCTTCAGAAATGGTTGATTCACTCACTCACTCTTCTCTCTCTATCTCTCCCTCCCTTCTCGAGCGGACCCTTGTCCTTTTCTTTTAGTTTCGATGTGGAAGAGGTGCTGTCTTTGGTGCCAGTTGAAGAATAGTTGACCTACAATCAGCTACCATTTGCTCTCACCTTCACAAACTGTAGGTGAGCTGCAGGGTCTATTGTATTTCTCAGAGAATTTGCTTGAGATATTGTCTCCAGGTGTTGACTCGCTGGGCATAATTACCCACTCGCGAGGTCGAGAAGGTATAGACTATCACAGTGCACAGAATCGGATGTTTCAGCTGCTTTTCTGTCTGTACAGCAAGCACAGTGTGGCTAGTTCAGAAATTGTAAAGTCTTTGATTTGCTGGTTGAATACAACAGCTTACCGGAACTGGTGAGAGAAAGTAAACCAACTCTACCTTCAGGTGTATTCACTAGAGAGATAGAGAGACAGAGAGAGAGAGAGAAAGATAGAGAGAGAAAGAAAGAGAGAGATAGAAAGAGAGAGAAAGAAAGAGAGAGATAGAGAAAGAAAGAGAGAGAAAGAAAGTGAGAGAAAGAAAGAGAGAGATAGAAAGAAACAGAGAGAGAGAAAGAAAGAGAGAGAAAGAAAGGGAAAGAGAGAAAGAGAAAGAAAGAAGGGGGGGGTTGTGGAGAGGGGGAGAGAGACACCACCTCCCCTTCCAGACGTCAGTAGGCTTCTGCCAGATTTGTTCACTCCCCCAAAACTATCAGCCAGATCATTGTTGCCATGCTGATGGTGTCCGTGGCCAGTTGCAGCTTTACAAACCAATCAGCAACCCGTTGCCGTTTGAACCTCACTGTGTATGCATTCACCGGGGCCGGCCTATCCTCACACAGTTTCCCCTACTGCGTGAACAAAACAGCAGAGTAAACACGGCCGACAATGAAACGCAGTATTTTGCTTGTTAAAAGTTCAACAATTCATTCCACAATCCTCAGTCTTAAAGTGGTCCCCTTTCCATTTCAATCCACAGTAAAAACAAAACAGAAAAACAAGAAGGTGTGGTCTTCAAACTGAGATAAGAAGCCATGTCTTCACTCAGTGGATGGTGACAATTAAGAATTCTCCACCGCGGGGGTGTGGGGAAGTTTGAAGATTGAGTATCTTCAAAATAGGAATTGATAGATTACTGGAGACTATTGATATCAGGGGATAGGGGGATAGTGGGGAAACGCGACAGAGGTAGACGATTAACCATGATTGGTTTGAATGAAGGAGCAGGTACAATGGGAGGAAGAGCTTTGTCCTGCTTCTATTCTCTATATCCTCTATGTTAGTCTGCAGCAAGGGAACACCATACTGCGCTGCAGTAGACACAGAGGCTGACTTTGACGTCTCGGGTTACTGGTTAAGGTGTATGGATCTTTTATATGCAGGTCTACCTAAGGGTTGGCACATGCTAGTCAGGGGCAGGGAGGGGCATGGGTGCGTTTGGCTCCAACATATCTCCAAAACCCAGAAACCTTTACAGCTGCTATCTTGACTTTGCAGCCCATGCCAACAAGTGGGTTTCGAGGGTGCAGGGACTTGCATTATCACAGCAGTTTTGAACTTTATTATCACATGGAGCCATAACTCAGTGGTTAGCACTGCTGCCTCACAGCCCCAGGGATCTGGGTTCAATTCCATCCTCAGGTGACTGTACGGAGCTTGCACATTCACCCCGTGTCTGCGTGGGTTTCCTTCAGGTACTCTGGTTTCCTCCCACAGATGTGCAGGTGAGGGTGGAT